>NW_022196895.1:6741983-6775830 GCF_008632895.1 Mastomys coucha
AAAAAAAAAAAAAAAAAGAAAGGAAAAAACAGGATAGAGATGACATATACAAATGAGAATTTATCAACTATACACTGAAATGAGGGGAGGGGGAAAAAGGGAAGAAAATAAGTTCCTAAATATCAAAAACAACTTGCATTGAAATTACCTAAATAACAGTAAGCTGTTTAAAATTCAAAAATAAAATATTACAAAGCTCTATTGATCAATAAGGACAAGAAACAACTACAAGCCAGTAGCAATGATAATTCAAAACATCATCAAAAAGAAATTTTCTTGGACTAATAGTTAATTTTCAAGCCCAGAACAAGAAACCTACAAGATGAACCTAAGCATCTTATGTCAAAAACTATTAGGACCATATAAACATGAGAACTAACATCAAGAGACTACTATTAGTCAAAAATAGGTCAAACCATCCAGTCAGCTGGATTGCTCATCAGGGAAAGATGCTCACCACTAAGCCTAGGAACCTGAGTTTCATCTGTGCAACCCAGATGATAGAAGGAAAAAGCTAGTCCTAGTAGCTTTTCAGGTAATGAAAGACCACAGGAGACTGTAGGGCTGAGAAGAAGGCCAGGAGACATCCCCTGGACTCCTTTATTGCCAACAGCTGTATCAAAACGAGAACATGTGAGCCCTTTCCACGAAGCTTCCTTCCTCGGTCTCTTTTGTCATTCCATCAGACCCCATGGCAGTGGCAGGGAGTCCCAAGGGTACTGCATAATCACCTCACTGAAAGGTTTCCTTCAATATCTTACTTTTATAACAGTTTGTCTGTGCCAAGCCTCTCACAGCAAGGATAGAAAAATATTTTCCTCTACAAAGTAGCAATTAAAAGTTGAAGCATTCATCCTTTGTATCATGAACTGTATTCAAGGTGAACAGCCACAGGTAATGACAAGTTCTCCTGTCAACAGAATTAGTTAATAAATGTGAAAGGAGGGGGCTGGTGAGATGGCTCAGCGGGGAAGAGCACCGACTGCTCTTCGGAAGGTCATGAGTTCAAATCCCAGCAACCACATGGTGGCTCACAACCACCCATAACGAGGTCTGACGCCCTCGTCTGGTGCGTCTGAAGACAGCTACAGTGTACTTACATATAATAAATTAAAAAAAAAAAAAGATTTAAAAAAAAAATAAAAAAATAAAAAAATAAAATAAATGTGAAAGGAATACTAAAATTATACATGCTTCTTGCTGTGATGCAAAAGAAAACAGACACATCTATGGAAATATTTACTAAAAGTCCAATACAGTTAAACCAAGGTTTCTGATTTATCAATTTATCCAAGAAATATGGTAGGTATAGGAATAGATAGTAAAGCATATATAGTATCACTGCCCTGGTCTCTCAAAAGACATCAGATGACAGGTGAGAAGTTGAGATAAGGAGATTCTACATTTAAAGACGTTTAAAAGACCACAAACAAAACTAAAACAAAACAGTACAGTAACATCCCTAGGGGGCAATGGGAAGAGAGACACCTTGTTGGTGGTTGTGTCCTTATATCAGTTGGGCAGATGGCAGTCCTGCTATCTTGCTGGACTTGCCTGGTTTGGTGGCCAAAGCTATCTTATGCCTACAATTCATAAGAACTCAAATCAAATCTAGGCAGCACAGCACCAAAAGAGGAAGACAGAGACCTGCAGACTACCATGCCACCCACAGACCTGTCCTCCAGCACATGGCACATGCAGCAAGTGGTGAATGGAGTGGAGAATGTCACCCAGGGGCCTGCCAGCTGTATGGCCAGCCTGTGCCAGGCAGGAGCCACCACAACATGTGAGTATGTGGTGGTCAGATGGGAAAGAGCAGCTTAAGTATTCATGAAGAGAGACGGAACTGGAGACTCAAAGGTAGAGAGGAATAGCCTCTTGTGAGTGGCCAGTCCCACCATCATTGATGAGATCCCAGCCTGAGCAGTCACTGGGAGCCATGTCTGAGGCCATGGGTATGCAGTAGTAGGGGTCAGTGTCAGTGTCCATGGCTCATATCACCACTAGGGAACATGAGGCTGTCTCTGGTCAAGACAGCCACTGGGGACCATGTCCAGGGGCTGTGCATAACTGGTCCGTCCAATTTCTCACTGGATGTGACGCTTGGGAGAGCCAGCTCCATCTCTCATTTGAGGCCAGCCCCTCACCCAGGCAGCACAGTGGAGCTAGCAATGGTGGGTGGTGGGGGTGAGCCAGCCCGGAGAACTTGAGTCTGGGAGAGCAGACCCCAATGTTTGTCTGCTATGGGATGGCACAGGTGCAGAGGTACAGAGAGGTGATGCCCCCTCCTACTGCCATCCCTTGACAGATCTGGCTGTCACGAAAGCTGCCCACAGGGTCATGAATTTGGGAGAGTTAGCCCTGCCCCTCACCAGCAGCAGCACCTGCTAAAGTGGACCTGCACCTCATCTTAGCAGCACAATAAAGCTGGTCCTGGTGGCAGGGTGCAGGTGAGCAGACCCTGGGCATGAGGGAATTAGAGCTAGCTCTGCCAACCTCTGCTGTGAGGTAGCTCTGGGGGGATGTCCCCAACCTCCTTACCCCTTGCCACCTAAGGCAGGGCGGTGAGGTGGCCCTGCCCCTCACTGGTTGTAGCACTTGAGAGATTGGGCCCTGCACCTTGCCTGGGCAGCACAGTAATGAGGGCCCTGGTTGAAGAGAACAGGGAGCCAGGACTCAGGACAAAGTGAGGGAGAGCTGACCCTGCCACCCCTCTGCCATGAGGTAGCCCGGGACAGGGGAAATGCCCTCTGCTCCTCACTAGCTGCAGCACTTAGAAGAGCAGGCCTGCATCTTGCCTGGGCAGTAATAGTAGGGCTAGCCCTGGTAGAGGGGGCACAACTGGGCCATACCCGAGGAAAAGAGGACAAAGGAGCTGGTCCCATCACTCATCTGCTGTGAGGTGGCGGTAATACACTCCTCCTCACCCCTCACTCATCTGCTGTGAGGTGGCGGTAATACACTCCTCCTCACCCCTCACTCATCTGCTGTGAGGTGGCGGTAATACACTCCTCCTCACCCCTCACCATCTGCAGTAAGTGGAAGAGCTGGCCCTGGGGTCATGAAAGCAACAGAGCTAGCCCCATACCAAGAGAGCTAGCCTGGTACCTCACCTGGACAACACAGTGGAGCTGGCCCTGAGGGAAAAGTCATGGGTGAGTAGCCCAGCTCCTCACAGGTTGCAGAATTTGGGAGAGTGGGTCTTGTACCATGGCAGCAGAGTGGAACTGTGGAGACATGGGAGTAGGCAAGCTAGCCCAAGAGCATGAGAGCTGTGCTGCAGAGCCTTCCCTGGTGGTGCAGGTAAGAGAGAACTGGTGGGCTGACAAGTTAGTTCACCTACCACCCAGGCCCAGATCCAGGGCTCTGACTTGGTCTACTCCCAAATCTCTATCATCTGCAAATGGTTGGGATGCATGAAAGGCTAGTCCTGCTGTTCCAAAGCTGCAAGATCTCCATCATTCAAGGCAACAACAGGATAACCATGAGGAGTTCCAATAAAGATCCAATATTGATGGTGTCACAAAAGCTAAAGATCTCGAACCAGACCAATGACTTACTGCAAGGAACATCTCCAAGTGAAGATGTGTGGACAGAGGGATAAACTGTGGGACACACTGTGACACACTACAGCTTCCATGAGATGTTTTCTATGCTTTGTTTTTGTTCTTGTTGTGTGTATGTGTGTGTGTTTTATTTGGGGAGAGATTGCAAGGGCAAAGGATGAATATGAAGAAGACATGGATAAGCAGGACTGGGGTGCATGATATGAAACACAAAAAACTGATAAAAAGTTAAAAAACTAAAATCTATTTTAGATATTCAGAAATGTAGACATAAATTGGAAATTAATGATAACATTGAATGTTTGTGTTAGATATGATAATTCACTGTCCTGCCGGAAAGTGGTGGCACATGCTGTTAATCCTATACAAAGAAATCATGTCTGGAAAAACCAAAAATAAAAAAACAAAAAACAAAAATGTGTCCTTTGTTTTTTAAAAGATACTATATAGCATCTTAAGGATGAAATAATAAAGTATCACAAAATAAAATAATGAAGTATCACAAAAGTCTATGAAATACAAACTCTGGGCAACAGGGATACACTATCTGACTTCTGTATGTTTGAAGCTCTTCATTATAAATTACCAAAGTTCCTCAAATGAATCTGATTCAGAAAATCCAGACTCATGAAAATTATATACTCAGACAGCTTTACCACAAGTCTATTTATATATCCCAAACTTTGAAATAAAAGCACTAGTCTCATATACCCTACCTCCCCTTCAACCCTTACCAACACTATCTTAGCGTGGTAGATATTAATCCTTTCCCTACAATTATGAGTTCCATGAAAGCAGGACCCATTTTTTTAAACTCACCATGGTGCCCCCATTGTCTTTTAGAGTTCCAAGAAGAGTATTTATCAAACAAATATTGTTGAGTGAATGAATGATAGAAGAGTTAATATTATCTACTGTTTCTAAGTTAGTATAAGACAACAATTTGAGAAAGATTTCAATCTCTTGCCAAAAGTTAGTATAGGAAGTATTACTGCAGGTTAGCCAACCTTTTAAATTTTGACAAAAATAAAGATAACCTCTTGCATCTCTACAGTATCAGATTTTGAGTACCTAGCCTCCTACTAATCATTTCACAATTATTAAGAAAATATACTTTGTATTTTATAATCCCAAACAAAAAAGGGCCATGTATTAGAAAAATAAAATATATACACATGTTTTATTCATCTGCTCAGTGTGTTTGTGTATTGTTACATTTGTCTTTCACACTGCTTAAGTAATATGGTTCCCTTCCCTATCATATCTACCCTTTCCCAGATAGAAGACTGAAAGGGAAAAAAACCTCATTCTCTTGAAGAAATGGCTGGACAGCCACTTACCAGTGTTTCTTCCAAGTAAACTGATAACATTATTACTGCCCTAGAAAAAAAATTAGATTTGATTTTTTTTTCTGAGTAAAATTTGATTTAAAGAAATTCGCCAGCAAAGTTTGAAACCTTGCATTAGTGAGAGTGGATCTAGAAGCAAACAATTGGGCTGGTGAGATGGCTCAGCGGGTAAGAGCACTGACTGTTCTTCTGAAGGTCCTGAGTTCAAATTCCAATAACCACCCGTAATGAGATCTGACACCCTCTTCTGGTGCGCCTGAAGACAGCTACAGTGTACTTATAATAATAAATAAATCTTTGGGTAGAAGTGAGCAGGGACTGAGCAAGCTGGGTCTACCGGAGAGAGCAGAGCTCCCAAAAGTTAATTCCCAACAACCAGATGAACACTCACAAGTACCTATACAGCTACAATGTGTACTCATATACATAAAATAAATAAATTTTAGAAGCAAATAATCTCACAACATTATTAATGAGATTTTAAAGGGCTAGAATGACAAGTACTACATGTGACAAATATTATGAATATAGTATTAAATCAGTCAGCAAGGGTAACAAAAAATCTAGACAGAGGTTGGAGAGCTGCTAAGAGCTCTTTCTTACAGAGGACATAGGTTCAGTTCTCAGTAGTCAAATGGGTGATTCACAGCCTGGGCTGTGATTGCAACTATACGCACACGGCACACATAAATACAAAGCTAGAGAGGCAGCCAAGGTGACAGGAGCATTAAACGTCCAATCTAAAACAGGTCCACTCCACACAGAAGGGAAGTGTAGAGATCTGATAAGTCACTGTCAATAGTAGAGTAAGGGAATGAGTGAGTGAATGAATGAATGCTCAATGATAAACATAAAATATTGTACAAAGAAAATTCACGCAAGACATTATAAAACTGGAAAGTGAATTTGTTTCCAAAGAAAATTCCAATCTTTCAAGTTCAGAGTGATCTGATAGTAAAATTTCGTTGGTCACTTTCGATAATGGAATTTTTTTGTTTTGTTTTGTTTGTTCGAGACAGAGTTTCTCTGTGTAGCCCTGGCTGTCCTGGAACTCAACTTTGTAGACCAGGCTGGCCTCGAACTCAGAAATCCACCTGCCTCTGCCTCTCAAGTGCTGGGATTAAAGGCATGTGCCAACACCGCCCAGCCGATAATGGAATTTTAAAAAGATCAAGATTATAAGATTAAAACAGAGAAAGTAATCAAATTCATTCTCTGAATGTTCTTTTAAAGTCTTGTGCTCCTAATAGCTGGCTACCTTAACACTGAGATCCTTGAGTGGTTGCTTCTTTGACTTCTCTTTATTTAACCTTCATCTATCACCCTTAGATAGCTCTCTAAGATATTCCTTTTCATTATATCAGTTATAATTTATAATCTATAGAAATGATTTCCAAGTCATGATTTGCTATTGTAAGTTAATTCCATATCTACAATAGTCTACAGGCCATTTCTCCACACTCATCCCACTATCTTGTCAAATACAGCAAATTTAAAATACATCAGTAGGTCAATTCCCAAACTTCATCGTTTTCACCATTCTTACTATAGTATCGTTTTCACCTTCTTATATATGTGTGTGTATAAGATATGTATATATATACATACATATATATACACACACACATACATATATACACACACACATACATATATATGTGTATATGTATCTCCCAGGCTCAACATTTTTGGAGTCGTTTGACTAATGCCTCTCTGGTTCTCCTCAACACAATCGCATTTCATCAATTCTTCCTTCTTCATTTTCATGTCCTAGCTCAGGGTTCCAATTGAGTGAGGACTATTATGGAACTCTGAAAATTCTCCATCTCACTTTATTCCCAGACTTTTTCCATACAGATCTATCTTACACAGTACTGGATTAATCTTCATTCATTCTGTGACAGCCTAATTACACTCAAATCCTCCAAATCTAACCCCATCCTTCCAACTTTATCTTGTTTCTCTAAACATGTCACAGCCAGTCGTGGATTATCCTCAATTCAGTAGCCAATTCATCATAAAGCACACGTTGGTATTCTCAACTCACAGCAATTTTTCCCCTTCAGTTTCCATTATATAGGCAAATGATTGAAAAATACTGAATAATCATTTAGAATTACTCAGTTGTTTTCTCAATCTGTAAACTGTTTACTTGATTTCTGTATATAAGAATGAACATAAGAATGTTTTCCTAAGTGAATTCAACTCTCTAAAAAGTCCATGTAATATGTATTTATTTCCTTTGTACTCTCCACAGCTCTATCAAGTTCCTACTGTAACAAAAGAGAAAACTAGCAATTAAAAAAAAAAAAAAAAAAGCTCCAAAATTCTTCTTATAATGTACTTCATAATAGGAGGATCAAAAATAAGATGAGCAGATTGATGGTGGAGTGCTTGCCTAACGTGTGCTGGGTTCAACTGTCAGTACCACTAACAACAACAATAAACCTAACAGCAACTTATGGAACTCCTGAAACACGTGAGACTTGGACTACATTAAAAGTGTATAGTTAAGTGTGTTTAGAGCAATTCTGAAAGCTTTGATGAGAAACCTTACATATTGAAAGTATAAAATAACTGAATATACTTTAGAATAACTGAAATACACACTAATTTTAACTTACAAAATTTCCTAATTTAGTATGAGATTTTAAAATGGTATCTCTCTGAATGGCATTATTCTTAAATCTCAAAACTATTGAGTATACAAAGTTAATTCTCTGAAATCCCCATGTCCAGATAGACAGTGAAATATGATTTTATAGACCTTGTGATTTTGCTTAAAAACTATATATTATAATTTTTAGTTGGTAGTAAATGGAAAAATTCCATTGATAACTGTATCGGCAGTACTCAAATACCTATTATTTACAAATAATTGTATTTGTTATCAACAACTGGGTACTTTTTATGGTAGGATTTTGGCTTTTTGTGACCTAAAAACTTTAGAGTGTTTTAAAGTGGCAATAATTAGTTCACTACCACCAAAAAAACAGTTCTTAATATATGGGAAATATATTTACTAACAGTGTTTTAAAAGCCACCAAACTTGTGTTGGCCTAAGATTAGTTGTCGTAGGTGTTTGCATTTAACGTTCAACAGTTTCTTTAGCCTCAAGACACCTAAAATTTTATCTTAAAAATCATTTCCTCTGTATTAATTATCCATTGTCTAAACTCCCTAATTCTATAAATAGAAAGTAAATTTTTCAATCCTACTGTCAAACCAATAGGGGAGGTTAATACTAAGATTGTCTTTCAACAAGCTATACGGTATAAACTTTGACGTGTTGACGTTCTGATACGACTGGCTGCAATCGTAGTTCCTAAGTATGCTGGGTGGACTGAAGAGCTGACTCAAAACCAGAAGTTCAGAGTAGCTAGCATAGAACCACTGAAATTGCTAAAAATAAAATAAAATAAAATAAAAGGGGGTGGGGGTGGGGCTTGAACTATGAGATTTACTGGCGCTCCAAAATTCTTGCAAGAGAGAAATCTGGCACCGTCCCAAGACCTTGCACACCTGAGACTCGTAGCAGTTAACTAGACTGCAAACAGCCACCCAAGGCAACCCAGAGAAAACAGCCGCACTCACCAGTAAACAATCTGAATTCACTTCCGACTTGGG
Source organism: Mastomys coucha (assembly GCF_008632895.1). NCBI lineage: Eukaryota > Metazoa > Chordata > Mammalia > Rodentia > Muridae > Mastomys > Mastomys coucha. The sequence continues at coordinate 6,750,526 of NW_022196895.1, forward strand.
ATCCCGCAGCAGGTTGTCGATTTTTTCAAACCGAGTCTCAAAACTGTCCCCAGTCGACATGATGCTGCTCCTTGTGACGATCCCTTCGTCCCCCGCAGCGGAAAGCAAGTTCAAACCAACTTCCTCCGCGGTGGGTTTGCAGCCGCGGGGCAGAGGAGCCGGAACCTCGGGGTCACCAGGTGCGCCCGGTTCCCCGTCCTCCCCCCTTCACAGCGGGGACCTCTGCTCTGCAGACCCCAGGCTGGGTGTGACAGCGACCCGCAGCCGCTCGCACACCCAAAGTCGCATCCCACCCGGCGGCAGCTCCTCGCGACAGCCGACAGCGCCGTCGCCAGCAGCCCGGTCGCTCCGGCGAGGCACCTCTGCTTAGCGGGCCCCGGCTGCCTTGGCCATGACGGGGCCCGGTCCAGAGAAGGGCAGCGGCGGGAAGAGGGAGCGCAGCAGGGTGGAGACTCCCTCGGGGCAGCCAGGGAGGGCGAAGAGGAAAGGCGAAAGCGAAGGGCGGGTGATGAGCTGCGTCAGCGGCCGCCGCCGCCGCCTGGGCCCCGGGCCCCGGGCCGGCCCCGCTCCGCTCCGAGGCGCTGGAGGCAGTCTAGCTCCGCATCCCGGCTCCGCTCGGCCCGGCACGACGCACTGCTTAGCCTCGGGCAAGAGCCGGTCCCCGCGGAACAGGCTCACGCTCCCATTTCATCCGGTCGCTGCCGGGGTTGCTAACGCGGTTGTCCTGCGGGGCAGGGCGAGGTCGGTGGCCCGAAGGAGTCTCGAGGGAAGACGGGCCGGAGTGGGCCGGGGAGGAAGACGACCGCAGGGTCCGTGCGGCTGCAGATGCGGGAACTCCTGGGAGGGGCCGCGGTCCGAGCTGGGAAAAGGGCGAGCCGCGGAGGCGAATGCCTGGGGGGTGGGGCGAGGAGGGCTCAGAGGGACTAATATGTCCGCCTTCCTGTTCAAACAAACGGAGACCGCCGGCACCCGGTGCGCATGCGCGGCGCGGGCGTTCGGGAGGGAGGGAGCGAGCGGCGCCTCGCGCACGCGCACGCAGGCGCCTGCCAGGGCGGGGCTGGCTGGCCGGATCGCGACAGGGAGGAGGGAAGGGAGGCGGGGCCGGACGTGGGCGGGGCCTGGGCGGCGGGGCGGAGTGGAGACGCTCCGGAGGACCGGAAGGAGGGGACTCTTCCCAGCTTCTGGTGGCGGGGCCGGCGCCCCAGGTTCGCGTCCTTTGGGCCTCTGGTCTGGAGCGTTACTGACAAGAATTAAGAAGGCGCTTGTTATCACTGAGATACACACTTTTTTGCGAGCTAGGAGGGTGCTTTTCTGGCGGAACCGGAGAGTTGTTTCAGTACCAGTGGGGTTTGGATTTACCGGAGCACTCTGGTGTGTTTTTCTTGATGCCCACTGCACAGAAGCTGTTCAGGATTCAGTGGGGAAATCACCAAGCACTCAGCGTTCCCAAGCCGAGAGTGTCAAGGGAGCCTTAAAATGTTGACTCTGGAAGACAGAATCAATAGAAGTCAAAAGCAGTTTAATTAAAGAGGAAGATTTCATAGGAAAATCAATGTTTGTAAGCTATTTCTATTCGTTTCTCACAGCAACTTGTAGTTCTGTCCAGTCTGTGAGATTCTGCAACTTCGGGGCATTTAGGAAAACTTTAAGTCGTGGTTTTTATTAGAACTAAAGTGGGATATGAAAATAACGGACATTTCCTAATTCAATTTTTCACTGACTGTAGGATGACAGGCTGAAGGTTTCTGATTATGTTTTTCACTGCCTTCAGTAGGAGTCGAACCTGTATTTGTTTCAATCGACCCTTGGATTTGAGCATAGGTCAAATGAAAGATTTCTGGTTGAACATGTGGGTATGTTTCACCGCACACTGGAAAATACTACAGATGAACCAAATGTCCCCATATTAAAAAAGCAATGCATGGCGTCTGAACAGAACATCAGCAAGGGAGCCCAAATAGGAAACTACATTGTTGGAAATTTTTTTATTTCTTCTTGTCATTTTATTAAGTACAAGAAATATTTAGCTATAAAGTACACCGAGTAAATCAAGATAGGAAGTAAATCTTCACAGAAAGTTATTGCCAAAATAAAAACCAGGGACAAACTTCAGGTATTTCATTAAATGCTTTCGCAGTGACTTTTCTTGGCCCCAGTATTTTTAAGTCAGTCACGTGAATTAGATTTATTTTTAAGCATAGGGCTTAAAATAATCTGGCAGTTTCCCTGAAATAAATTTCTTAAACCCTGCTTGTCCTTTATTTTATTACCATTTTTAGGTATTCTTGGGGTTTTTGTTCTTTTGGTTTTTTTTTTTCCCCCAGAGATCTGAACATTTTGCTGTTTTCCATTTGGCAACACATGAAAAAGTACAGGTAGTTAAGACAACAAGACATCAATAAAGATGAGTCGTTGACAATGCTGCTAAAAGAGTATGTGAAGTGTATGTACTTTATTTATTTACAAGGCTATTCTAATAATTGTGATATGCCATTACTTATATTCTAACATTAGATGTTAGACAGGTCAAATCTCCCAAATAGCCCAAACTACAGGAGAATGCCATGGCACCAAGCTAAGTTTATTTCTACATTATAAAGTGTCCAAGTGTAACAGAACCATGACGTTACAGACTCCATCTTTGAAATTCTGTTAGGGACAAGAGGGCTAGAGAAATGGCTTAATGGTTAAAGACTACTTGCTTGGCAGGCAGTGGTAGCACATGCCTTTAGTCCCAGCACTTGGGAGGCAGTAGAAGGTGGCCACTGCCACCTTCTGAGTTCTTTCTGAGTTCGAGGCCAGCCTGGTCTACAGAGTGAGTTCCAGGACAGCCAGGACTACACAGAGAAACCCTGTCTTGCTGTTCTGGTAGAGTACCATGAGTATTAGACTTGGGTTCCCAGAGCCCATGTCAGGCTCAGGACTCGCTCTTCTGGCCTATAAAGCACCATACTTATAAGGCATACACTAACACAGATATATACACAAACACATAAAAAATATAAATAGAAATCTTAGAAAGTAAAAATCTATTGTATAATTATGTCTAATTTTTTCAAAAGAATTACAGTTTAAATCACTCTGAAGGATATTAAGATACCCCAAAGCAATTGCAAAATACTAATTCCATTTATTCCTCATTGCTTTCAATGTATAAATGTTATAGAATACATTAACTTTTCTCTTAGAAGCAAAAGTAATAGAGGATGATGCTCTATATTAAAACTTAATATATTAGGTTACAAATAGCTTACCAAGGGCTAGGCACTACTCTACAAACTTTATATGTTGTCCAATTAAAACTTAAAAGGATCTAGGCAGTGGTGGCATGTGCCTTTAGTTCCAGCACTGGGGGTGTGCAGAGGCAGGTAGATCCTTAAGTTCAATGCTAGCCTGGTCTACAGAGCAAGTTCTGGGACAGTCAATGCTACATAGAGAACCCTGTCTAAAAACAAAAACAAAAACAAACAACACAGCCAGGCAGTGGTGGAGCATGCCTTTAATCCCAGCACTTGGGAGGCAGAAGCAGACAGATTTCTGAGTTCGAGGCCAGCCTGGTCTACAAAGTGAGTTCCAGGACAGCCAGGGCTACGCAGAGAAACCCTGTCTCGAAAAAACCAAAACCAAAACAAACAAACAAACAAAACACCCAAGCAACAACAAAAGCAAACAACACAACAAAATAAACAAACAAAAATTTGAAGGGCCAAAGAGATGATTCAGAAGTTCAGGACACTCGCTGCTCTTCTAGAAGTTGTGAGTTTTGTTCCTGGTATCTCATTTGAGGCAGCTTCCAACCACCTGTAATTCCTTCTCCGGGGGATTTGACATCTTCTGGCCCCTGAAAATGTACCCCATACATGGCATACAGACATACATGTGGAAATGAAGATGTATGTAACAATTTCAAAGTCTATTATGCTTATGCCACGGATGGGGAAACTTGCTCAAGATCATAACAAGCTTACTTGCTCACTAATCACAAAGGAACCAGAATGGAGCAGATAATATTGGGAAGATTTGCAACTACTGACTCTATTACCACTGTTCAGTCTGAGTAGAGAACCAATAATGCATTGTATTGTTTGCAGCAGCACAGATTTAAATGACTCCTTGTAAGAGAAGAATCAACATGGTCATGGTCCCTAGGGGAAGGTGTGAAATGATTTTGGAGGTTCAGAGTAAAGAAGGTCTTGACAGTGTTTAATAACATTGGATTGGCTAGGCATTCCTAAATACTGGGTCCAAGAACCAGTGGCATCCCAAGGAGTTTCCATGATTTGTAGCAAAGTGAGAAAAATAAAGGTGTAATCATCACATTAGCAGTATACATAGCAGTATACATACAACTAAAACTAAAGTGGTGAGAGGCACCGTGACCTGTGCAAAGAGAGCAGGCACATCCATGAAGTATTACATAGTTTACAAGTTCATAAAGGTTGTCCAACAGAGAAAATCTTTTAAAAGTTGTAATGTTTTCACTAACAAAACAGAAGTAGTTAAAAAGAGTATCTTATTCAGAAATTTTTACTATGTTTTGAAAATTAAACACAACTTTTCTTTAGAATGAAGACTAACAATTGATGGTTTATGGATTTTCTGGCTTGTTTGAATTTAGTTTGTTTTGGTTTGTTATTGTTGCTTGAGACTGAGGCCTGGGCCTCACATATGCTAAGCATGTGTCTAGCCACTGAGCTATAATCCCAGCTCCTGGGAAATATTTTTTTTTAATGTTCTTAGTCAGAAATTAAAGATGATAAACTTGATAACTCTATGCAAACATATAGACTAAGTTGATCACATTTTATTTTTTTCTTGACATAGGGACTCTGGAAAATTTTCATTTAGATGAGACTCATGCTCAGAACTACAGGGAAGAAGCTACAGCACTGGAAGAACTGGAATGAGACATTGTTGGGAGAGATCATGGGGAAATTAGATTGGGGTGTAGACTTCAATAGAGTGAAACAATTAAGATGCACATTTTTGGCTTTTTGTTATTTGGTAGAAAATACACTTGGTCAAATGTTTATAGAACTTCTTTTGAAGTACTGAGGGAAAAACATGAGAAGTAGCTTCCAAAAATGGCTTCCCGTGAACTGTGTCTCCTGCAACAGTCTGATGGAGTCCCATCTACCTTGAAGCTAGGCTGAGGCTTTTTCCAGAAGAATGCAGCATGGGCACTATGCCAGGCCTGCGTTGTGAGAGAGTGTCTGGCAAGTAACAGATTTGTGCTCTGGGAAGTTGTACTAAACTGAAATCAACATGGCACAAAAACAAACAAACAAACAAACAAAAACAAACAAAACAAGCTTATTGAGCACCAGAAGAGATCACATGGAGGGCACCTGAGAATCCATCAGACTCTGGGAACACACAACTCAGACTTGGCCTGTTCCAGAAGTCCAGCTCCCTTCCTTCAACTCAGGCCTTTTATGTAGCTCAGTTTGCAGCCTTCCTTCCTTATCTAGCAGGTACCTCCCACATACTTAGGTACCTGCTAACCCCAGCTTTTGATGAGACAGGAATAAGAAATTGGCTGATCCCTCAAGGATTGCTTATACACCAAAATCATAAACTAAAAGAATGATTCTTTTTTTTTTTTTTTTTTTTTTTTTTTTTTGTCTTCAAATGCACCAGAAGAGGGCGTCCGATCTCATTACAGGTGGTTGTGTGCCACCATGTGGTTGCTGGGATCCATTGCTTAGGACCTTCGGAAGAGCAGTCAGTACTCTTACTCACTGAGCCATCTCGCTGGCCCAAAAGAATGATTCTTGCTTTGATCTGCTGTTTTGGTGTAGTTCCTCAACAAAACAAAAACAAAAACAACACTGTACCCCAGGAAAAAAATTTTATTCACAAGTACATATGGAAAAGAGAAACTGGAAACAGTATATACTTTTTAAATATTGTCTATACAAAATATCTACAGTGGAGCATTTAAAGAAATAACAGAGCCGGGTGGTGGTGGCGCACACCTTTAATCCCAGCACTTGGGAGGCAGAGGCAGGAGGATTTCTGAGTTCAAGGCCAGCCTGGTCTGTAGAGTGAGCTCCAGGACAGCCAAGGCTATACAGAGAAACCCTGTCTCGGGGGAAAAAAAAAAAAACCAAAAAAAGAAAAAGAAATAACAGATTGATGCATGATAATATCTTTTATTTCCAAAAGAACTGCACACATACACACACACACACACAAAACCCTAAATGTTTTTAAACAAATTAAGGAGTTCAAGGTTGTAGCGATAACTCAATTGGTTAAATGCTTGCTACAGACCTGATTTCAATCCCCACAACCCACATTAGAATAAAAAAAAAGCCAAAAATGCTGGACATGATATAGTTTGTAGTCCCTGTGCTGGGGAAATGAAAACTCTGGTCCTTGGGGCCTGCTGCATCAGTCTAGTTTAATCAGCAAATTCCAGACTAGTGAGAAACCCTGTCTCAAGAATAAGGTGGATGGGTCACAAGCAACAGCTGTGCAGGCATGCACCCCACAAACATGAACATGTAAACACACCCCACAAACCTGAACATGTAAACACAAATTAAGAAACACTTCCAGAGCTTTAAAATAATTATAAAGTTGCTTCTTTCCTACAGAAATATATTTCACTTATACTTTTAAATGGTTTATTTTTATTTTATATATATGAGTATGTACCTGCATATACATGAGTTCCACATGTATGCCTTGATACCCAGGTGTACTGGCTGGTTTTGTGTGCCAACTTGACACAGGCTGGAGTTATCACAGAGAAGGGAGCTTCAGTTGTGGAAGTGCCTCCATGAGACCCAGCTGTAGGGCATTTTCTCAATTAGTGATCAAGGGGGTAGGGCCCCTTGTGGGTGATCCTGACTGGGAAGTCCTGACTTCCTCTGATGATAAACAGCAATGTTGAAGTAAGCTGAATAAACCCTTTCCTTCCCAACTTGCTTCTTGGTCATGATGTTTTGTGCAGGAATAGAAACCCTGACTAAGACACCAGGGAAGTCAGAAGAGGGCATCAGATTTCCTGGAACTGGAGTTCTACACAATTTCGAGCTACCATGTGGATGCTGGGAATTACCCAGGTCCTTTGTAAGAGCAGCAAGTTCTCTTAACCTCCAAGTCATCTCTCCAACCCCTTAGCTATATTTTTATATTTCCTCAATTTTAATCATTTTTATCTCCAGAACACATAAAATTCACATAAAATATGTACATACTATAAATTGAACATGAACTATATGTCAGTTTTATAAATTACATGTCATCACAAAAATGTATGCCATAAATGTATTAAGAATGTGATATAGCTAAGTTCCTATAGAAACCTTAGCCAACACTTCTAGGAAAGTATGATACTTATTATGGTTAATGTAGCTTTCCAAAGGGCATCATATTTTTTTAAATGTACAACTTTCCTTGTTTCTAAAGGACTTTAGTAAATAGAAAGTTATGAGATATTAGATTCTGTTCTGTTTCAAGAGGTTAGTTTTGTATGATTAATATTTACCCCAAAGTAATTTTTTTGCATGTTTTTCTAGGTCTGACAAGTGAATCAGGATGAAAATGTTCCTTTTTTAAAGAGTATTTCTTTTGAGATCAGCCAAGAGAGAGAAAGAGAGAGAGAGAGAGAGAGAGGCAGACAGAGAGACAGAGACAGAGACAGAGAGAGTTGTTTTCTTTCCGCAAAACATTAGAGCTTGGGAATAAATATAGCTTGACATTTTTAGATCTACTACAGCCTTGGTTCTGCCTAGGCAGACTTGGGAATTTGGGAATCTGTCAAGATCACGAGGAAAGGATATGGCAGGCTGTGAGGACACAGCGCCCTTCTGCTTCTCCTGACTTGCTCGCCCTAAAATGTTTTCCTCTAACATCTGGTTTGTATTTCTTAGAAGCTGCTATTCCATTCAACTGCAAACATATTTGCATTGACCCTAGAAATAGAATGAAGAAATAGAAGGAAAGGGATTTCTGTAAACGAATTACTCCCCTGCTTTATGTCATTGCTGTCTTAGAGACTACACTATTGCCACACCCCAAGCCCAAGAATGCAATTACCTACTATTCCAATGTATACCAAAAGTAGGGGATTTTGAATTTGTGAACATTCTGAGATGGTCTGTTTGTAAACCCAGGTGAGGGGAGTGATAATAACATACAGAGTTGGCTACATGCCCTCCTATTTTTTTTTTCAAGTCTCCAATCTAGATTTCTTTTCCTTCCTGCCTAAAAATACCACTCCCCTAAATTCCAAGGCTAAGCTTGCTTTCTGAACTACTGCTTTTCAGATTTTACATCTTTCTCTTTAAAGCCCTTTATTTGGTAAAGTGATCAGCTCTCACCCAGTATTCACTTTGCTTTTATCATTTCTTTTTTTATAATCATTATTCTTTAATCTTTTTTTACAGTCCAGTTTTTATCTCCCTCCCTGTCTGCCCTCTGACTGTTCCTCATCTCATACCTCCTCCCCTATTTCCAAGACGATGTCCCCACCTCCACACTCCCACCCTATTAGACCTCCCCACTCCCTGAGGCCTCTCGAAGGTTAGGTGCCTTCTCTCACTGAGGCCAGACCAGGCAGTCCTCTGCTGTATACGTGTGTCGGGGCCTCATACCAGCTGGTGTATGCTGCCTGGTTGGTGACTCAGTGTCTGAGGGATCTAGGGGTCCAGACTAGTTGAGACTGCTGGTCTTCCCATAGGGTTGCCCTCCTCCTCGGCTTCTTCTAGCTTTTTCCTAATTCAATCACAGGGGCCCTGGCTTCTGTCCATTAGTTGGGTGTAAATATCTGCATCTGACCCTTTCAGCTGCTGGTTGGGCCTCTCAGAGGACAGTCATGCTAGGCTCCTGTCTGCACACCACTGCATCAGTAATAGTGTCAGGCCTTGGAGTCTCCCCTTGAGCTGGATCCCAATTCTTTATCATACATCAGTCCCAACTCTAAGCCCTTCTCAGGACCTAGAAACCCAAGAATGTCTTTGACATTTCACTCTTACCCTTCAGTTATCTCCTGGGAATCTCTTCAGCTAGAAGAGTCATTGATTCTTTATACTGCCACCCACTTTTTTGTTTGTTTGTTTGTTTAAATAAGTCTAATGTACCTGAGTCTGGACTCAAAAAGTTCTTATGTAACTAGAGATGCCTTGATTTCCTGATCCTCCTGACTCTGTTAATTCTACCATGCCAAATTTTTATTTTATGTACACTTTATTAATAACCATGATTCTTTTTGTACTTTATCTTTTTAATTTGCATGTAATATAAATATTTTATTTGTAGAATTTATGTATTTGATTTATGTGACCCTGTCTTTGTTGCTTCATACATTCCTTAGAGCACAGCTAGAATATTTAGTTAGTTAGTTAGTCAATGTGCATAAGTGTTTTGTATGTATATATGCCTATGTGAGGATGTCAGAACCCCTGGAACTGGAGTTACAGACAGTTGTGAGCCGCCATGCTGGTGCTGAAAACGGAATCTGTGTCCTCTAGAAGAACACCCAGTGCTCCTAAACATTGGGCCATTTCTCCAGCCCCAACATACCTAGAATTTTAAAAAGCAGTACTTGTGTTTTTCTTTTCATTATAAAAATATTTTGTACATTTTTTAATATTTTGGAAAATACAGAAAGTAATGCATAGGACAAAAATCAGCTATACCCTTCACCCAGTTCCAATCGCCATGGATGCGCCGGCGGAGCCTCTCTGGATCTTCTTCCCTCTGCAAACATTGGTCTATTTTACATGTTGTATATATAATTCTTATATACTGTTTTTTTACTCAGCTTATATATCTTGCATAATATTCCATCACAGACAATTATGATCCTTTATTTAACGATCATCCTATTGGCTGTTATGTACTTCCCTCTGTATGAAAGTTGTTTTGTTTTGTTCTTTAGAGTTTTTTCCTTAGAAGTGGTCAGTTCAGAATAGTTTAACACTTTTTGGGAACATGGTTTTGCCAAGTTGTTTTTCAAAATGGTATTACACGTATGCAGTGCCACTATTAACATTTGTGTCCTTTTATTCTCTTCCTAGCGTTGGCTGGCTCGTTATACTTGAGTTCATTTGTATTCATTTGTATACCTTTAATTTTGATGTTGAAGTTGTTTTCCCACACTTATTGACCCTTTTTAATTTTAAGATTTATCTTACATGGATTAAAACCATATGTATGTGCATCATGTGCATGCCTAGTGCCCAGTGAGGTCAGACGAGGGCCTTGAACCCCTTAGGTCTGGAGGTAAGGATGATTGTGAGCCCCCATGTAGGTGCTAAGAACTGAATCCAGGCCCTTTAGTGCTCTTACCCGCTGAGCCATCTCACTAGCCCAGGATTTTTATTTTTCTATACATTAACTTATGCTTTACATCTATTCATCTACTGGTTTTACACTTTTTCCTAAATTCATTTGTATCTTTTTATACACATACATTATTGTAACCCCTTACTAATTTGCAGATTTTTACCATTTTTTTACATTTTGAACATTTTTAACAACCAAATATTTTCTTTTAATTATTGTCATTTCATCATTTTTTTCTTTAGAATTTCCCTATTTTTATGCATATATAATGCCCTTCTGTGTTCTAAAGATTTAGACTATATTTAGTTCCTTTTTATTTTTTTATTTATTTATAAAAAGTTTTTGGAGATAGGGTCTCTCTGTGTAGCCCTGGATGTCCTGGAACTCACTCTGTAGACCAGGTTGGCCTCAAACTCAGATTTACCTGCCTCTGCCTGCCAAGTGCTGGGATTAAAGGTGTGCACCACCACCCGATTCAGTTCCATTTTAAAAAAACAAACTAACTTTTCATATGTGTGGGTGTTTTGCCTGCATGTATTTATGTATACCACATGCATGCAGTAGAAAATGAATTGTTGCAGAAGAGGACACTGGATCCCGCAGGGCTGGGATTACAGAGGGTAAGTGCTCCACATCAGTGCTCAGCATCAGCTCCCAGTCCTCTGAAGAGGGCACTGGATCCCCAGGGCTGGGATTACAGAGGGTAAGTGCTCCACATCAGTGCTCAGCATCAGCTCCCAGTCCTCTGAAGAGGGCACTGGATGCCCCAGGGCTGGGATTACAGAGGGTAAGTGCTCCACATCAGCGCTGAGCATCAGCTCCCAGTCCTCTGAAGAGGGCACTGGATCCCCCAGGGCTGGGATTACAGAGGGTAAGTGCTCCACATCAGCGCTGAGCATCAGCTCCCAGTCCCCTGAAAGAGCAGCCAGTGCTCTTAGCTGCTGAGCCCTCTCTCCAACCTCAAGTTCTGTTTTCTTTTCTTCTCTCTGCTCTGTTGCTCTTCTGCCATGTCCTGGTTCTCTGTATTTTCATTTTAAGTCTAATTGGAATAAATATTGAAGGTAAAAATTATATGTTCTTCAATTGCTAAACAACTAGAAAATGTTCATTTATATGTGTCGGGGTAGGGTATGCATGTGTGGGTACACTGTATGTGTGTGTGGAGGTCAGAGGGCATCTTGTGGGAGTTGCTTCTTTCTAGTGTCTGCGTTCTGGGGATTCACCTTAAATCATCAGGCTTGGCAGCAAGCTGAGCCATCTCTCCAGCCCTTTCAATTGCTAAGTAGTTCTGTTAACAACATTAAACATTACTTTTCTTTTTCTTTCTTTCTTTCTTTCTTTTTTTTTTTGTTTGTTTGTTTTTTTGAAGCAGGATTTCTCTGTGTAGCCCTGGCTGTCCTGGAACTCTGTAGACCAGGCTGGCCTCGAACTCAGAAATCCACCTGCCTCTGCTTCCCAAGTGCTGGGATTACTTTTCTTAATAATTATGATACCATTATTAGCATACATGAATTATTCCACATAATTGTATATATTCTTGAACTATTACATTCTAGGTGTGTAGTTATATATCTATTAAAAACAGAAAATGGGGCCAGTGAGGTAAGAAGGTAAAAATGCTAGACACAAAAGTCTGATGACCTGAGTGTACACACACACACACACACACACACACACACAAACACAAACACACCCCAGAAGTATGTTCTGAGAAATGTGTCCTTAGGCAGTTATTGTACAAACACTGTGGAGTGTACTTAATGGCTATAAATGTTTAGGAATGTTGCCAGACCATGACTGTTTATTTAATGCTGGGGATTGAACTCAGGAGCTCACACGGACTAAGTGAACACTCTGTCAGCCCCATATGAGACCATCTTATGAGGCCTTCTATCATATATATGATCAGTCATTAACCAAAATTATTCCTTTCTTTGTTTAAAGTTTCTGAATTACTTTAGCCATTTGCATTTAAATATGTTTATAAAATAACTTTGAGCATCTCCTTATTCCACCCCTCCTCTGCTGCAATTGCATTATTGTTTATTTATTTTTGACTGAGCTCTTGTCATGTTGCCCATGCTGCCCCTGACATCCTGGACTAAAATGACCGTTCTGACTCAGCCACATGAATGTGGGGATTCAGACATTTTGCCCTGGTTGGCAAAATGTTTTAAATGTATAATTTAATTTACACAGAGTTTTGTGACATACCATCTCCTCAATGAGTAATTTGTAACCTTCATACAAAAATGTAAAGTATAGTTCTTGGATTTTTATCAGCATGGCCATACATATTTCTTACTGCAGGTATTTTTGGTTAATCTATAAATTTTGCTACCACCCTACCTGAGAACTTGGTTTTGGCTATTTCATGATTATATGAAAGTATAGTATGAAACATATGCTTAATACTTTTGCCCAGCCATTCTGCTGATCTCCTATTGTATCCATAAGTTTTTAATTATTTTGAAAATTTTAAGTGTATTTTAATAACCACTATAACTCATCATAAATACGACAGGATCAATTATAAAATATATACTTATTTTATATAATACTCTTTTTAAAAATAACTTACTTTGTGTGCATGTGTGTAGATGAATATGTGTCACAGCATATGAGTATCATACTCATATGTATGAGTATCAGAGAACTACTATGTGGGAGTCAGTTCTCATTCCCACCATGTAGATTCTGGGGCTCAGACTCAGTCTGCCAGACTTAGCAGCAAGTTCCTTTTACCCTGAGCCATCTCAACAGACTCTAACTCTTCTCTGGTGCTTACTAATGTGTTTTGTTTTTCCTCAAAAAAGTTGACATTAGACTTTGAAGCCTAAGCAAGCAACAGTAACAGAATTTTATAGTATTATTTTGTGTTTTGCTTTTATGGCTCCCTTTCCCTTGTGGAAAATAAATTTGTCTTCCCAAATTCTGGAGTAACACAGCTCCCTTTTAAAGCAAAATTTAAGTCTAAAACAAGTGGCACAATTGAAAAAAGTTGTTCAAAAACTACATGTTACAATAGGTATATTATTATTGGATAGATATTACTACATTGATGAGGACAAAGGTGCCATCTTTATGTGAGAAAGGATATTTTACATCAGAATTTGGCAATTCTTAAACTGAACTATTTCTGTGTAAAACTGGCAAAGCATGAACAGAAATGTTAAAAATGTATGCTAAAGCACCATTGCTATGAAGGTTGTTTACTGTAAACTGTTGATTTTATTTACCAATATAAATCTTAGTTGTTATAACAGCCCAAATGTAAAAAAAAAAAAAAAAGAAAAAAAATTACAGTGGGGTCTGTTTTAACTGAGGTGGGGGCTAGTAGCAGCAAGTTCACTCACAGCACACTACTTTTTGCCTTGAGAGTGCTCCATGGAATGCCTAGCCTAGGGCTCTGAGTAAAATGATTTCTGAGGGGGCTGGAGAGATGGCTCAGAGGTTAAGAACAGTGACTGCTCTTCCAGAGGTCCTGAGTTCAATTCCCAGCAACCACATGGTGGCTCACAGCCATCTGTAATGGGATCCGATGCATTCTTCTTCTAGTATGTGTCTGAAGACAGCTGCAGTGTACTCACATAAATAAAAAAAATACATATCTTAAAAAAATGATTTCTGAGTCACTATCCTAGACACCACAGGCAGATATCTATGCAAAGCTACCCCTTGAAGAAGAGTATGAGAAAATATATCAAGACATCATAGCATAACTAGAATGTTTGTGTCTTGACTAAAGCCAGTTATTTTAAGAATGCACTTGATTAGTTGTCTATGCATAGCACTTACCCTTTTCCTTCCCCGGGCAAGTACTGATGGAGTTCTATTGGACTGTGTGATCTCCCAGAGCTTCGTTATACTAATTTTACAAATCTCTACACATATCCTTGGCATTTCATCTTCCATTAAATAACAGAATGTAACTCCCAGTTTTGACCAAGACAGAGGACATTGACAGTGGCCTCTGTCTCCTGCTAATTACAAATCAAACTGGAAAAAATGTATATTAAAACACTTCTCAGTCAGGTGGTGGTGGTGCACGCCTTTAATCCCAGCAGTTGGGAGGCAGAGGTAGGCAGATTTCTGAGTTCAAGGCCAGCCTGGTCTACAGAGTGAGTTCCAGGACAGCCAAAGCTACATGGAGAAACCCTGTCTTGAATAAACAAAACAAACAAACAAACAAACAAAAAACCAAAAAAGAAATCATTTTGAACTTTAGTTCTCAAACAGAAAGATAGCTGTTAGACTTCAGGTGACCTATGTTAACTGAATCTTCCAGAGTCACCACTCTGGAAGATTGTATTTAGGAGGGAGAGCAGGTGGACACATATAAATCATCATAGCTCTAGAAAACTGCCATGTAGCATGTCATCAGCCCAGAACTATTTAGTTGTAATTTATGTTCACCTTATTCTGCCTGTTTCATGGTGCTGGGGTTGGCTCTGCAATGCAGAGATCAGACACAGTGAGAATGTCTACCTGATGCCCTCTTTGTCCAGATCTTAGAGGGAAGCAGTTAGATCGACACCATTATAGTAGCTACATGTATTATCAATTAAACAGGGGTGTTTTCTTCTATCCTTTTTTATTGATTTTTTTCCAAAAGGAGGGGGTGGCTTTGTTTGCTTTTGGCCCAGAACTCACATTGTACATCATATGGTCCTTAAAAATTGAGGCCATCCTCTGCCTCTGCCTCCTACTTACTAGGATGACAGATTCAAGCCACCATGCCCAACATGATTTGATAAACATTTAAAAGACTTAATTTTTATATATTGTGTGTATGTGTGTAAATGTCTATAAGTGTGTGTTCCACATGTGTACAAATGCTTGTGGAGACCAGAAGAGCCAAGAACCATGTTGGATCCCATGTGGTTAGAGTGATAGACATTTCTGAGCTTCCCTATGTAAGTGCTGGGAACTAACATGTAATCTCTGACAGGGCAGCAAGCACTCTTACCCACTAACCTGGAAGGTCGTGCTCAGTTGCTTGATAGATCTGTTTAGAAATTCTGGCATGGATTTTTTTTTTTTTTTTTGACCTGTTTCTGGTTGTATGAGTGTGTGTTGATATGATAAAATTACATTCATTAAAAAATGTAATCCGGGCTGGAGAGATGGCTCAGTGCTTAAGAGCACTGACTCTTCTTACAAAGGTCCTGAGTTCAATTCCCAGCAACTAAATAGTGGCTCACAACCATCTGTAATGAGATTTGGCGCCCTCTTCTGGTGCGTCTGAAGACAGCTACAGTGTACTTAGATATAATAATAAATCTTTAAGCCAGAAGGAGCAGAGCTTACAAAGCAAGCAGAGATCCTGAATTCAAATTCCCAGCAACCACATGATGGCTCACAATCATCAGTACAGCTACAGTGTACTCATATACATAAAATAAATAAGTAAATAATTAAAAAATATAATCCAGCATTCCAGTCCTTAACTAAGCCTTCAATTTGTTATGAAACATTGTCAGCTTTATAAATTGCTGCAGTCAGTACATTAATTTTAAAGATTGGGTTTTTTGTCTGCATTCATAGTTGGCCCCCCAACTCAGTTTTTCAGTAATACTAGCCTCAATGAAGAGCTATTATTGTCTGGTAGACTTTGTATAGAACTGTTATAATATTTCTGAATACTTGTTATAGCTTATTTGTGGTAGCTGGAATTGTCTTTCTTAAAACTTTTAGATCATAAATTCATTTTCTTAGGTTATTTCTTCTTGAGGGGAGATTGTTAGTGCTTTTAAAGTAGTGGTTCTCAACCTATGGCTTTGGCAAAACTCTCTGTCTCCAAAAATAGTTACATTACAATTCATAACAGTCACAAAATTACAGTTATAAAGCAACAAAAATAATTTCCTGGTTAGGGTCACTACAGCATGAGGAACTGTGTTAAAGCGCCATAGCAGGAGGAGGGTGAGAAGCACTGGGTAGAGGGGCTGGTGTGTGTCGTCTAAGTTACTGGAGGTTCAGAAGTAAGCTTCCATCCTGTTATCCTAGGGTTCGTGTGATCGTGCAGTGTCTCTAGTAATGGCTCCAGTTTTATTCTTAGTGCTGATAACTTGTTCTTCTTTTTTCTTTGTTAGTTTGGCTAACCATTTATAAATTCTGTGATAATTTCATTGAATTTGTGCGTTGTCTCATTACTTTCTCTATTATTTTTCTGTTTCCATCTTCTTCCATTTGCTGCATTTATTCCTCTCCTTGTTCTTGCTCTACGTGGATTTGTTCTTCTTTGAGTATAGTTGTTACTAATGTCTTGATTATTGATTTTGCACATTTGTTTTTTGCAAACATGAACATTTATGCCTATAAGTTTCTTCTAATTCTGATGTGTTCTACAAATTTTGATATGCTTCATTCTCAAATATTTTAAAATCTCCTTGAAGTTACTTCCTTTCATGGTTTATTTCAAAGTACATTGTTTAATTTCTAATTATTTGAGTTTTTTATATCTTTTTATTGTTTCCCTTTCTAAAACCCTCTTCTGTTCAGATACTATATAACTTGGTTTTCTATAAACTGATTTTTTAATGTCTTAAGTAATCATATTCTTTTTAAATTGTTAGATGAGCAAGTACTTTAAATAGTACTGTTTTGAAATTTTACTACTTTTATTTTTTTAGATTTTAATATAATTCTATCACTTTTGCTTTCCTTTCTCCAAGCCTTCCTTGTTTTCTTTCAAATTCATCTCTTTTTGCCCCAACTGATTTTTATTATATTAAAAAATCCATAGTCATTTTAGTGTCTTAGCCATTTTAAGTAAACAACTCAATAGCTTTCAAAAAAAATACAGTATTATCTAACCATCAACATTGTCCTGTCTTTTTTTTTTACCATTTCAAACAGAAATTCTGTATCTATTAAAGAAAAAAAAAACTATAGATTCCCACGCTTATAACTTCTAAGACATTTCCCTCATACTACCTAGTCTACTCTCTGCAGCTACTTTAAGCCTTTTTCTGTCATGCTCTTACTTCTCTAGACTCAATTTGTCTTTTGATCCATGATATTCTATTTTAGTATATTCTGATGATGTTAAGTGGGACAATCTTCCAAACACTATCAAGTTGTTTCAACAGCTATCATTTGTATATCTCTGGGTGCTTTATCTGTTTGTATGTAAGTGCACCACATGCTTGGCTAGTGCCCACAGAGATCAGAAGAAAGCATCATATCTCCTAGATCTAGACTATAGATGGTTGAGAGCTGCTGTGTAGATGCTGGGATCCAAACCCAGGTCCTCTGAAAGAACCACAAGTGCTCTGAACTGCTGAGCTGTGTCTCTAGCCCTGCCCCCTGGCCCCCAACAGTGTCATTCTCTTATACTCTACTCTTCTGTGTGTTAGGTACCAGGAACTAAACCTAGGGCCTCCATGTGCTAGAAAAGCTAGGCAAGTACTCTGCCACTGAGCTCTAGCACAGCCCTTCTCTTATGTTTGTTATTTTGAGACAATGTCTTGCCAGAATACCAAGGACGACCTTTAACTCACTCTATAGTCCAGGGAGGATTTGCTATCCTTCTGAATTAGTCTCCTGCGGAAACAAAATACAGGATTATACCATCAACCCCAGCTACTCCACTGGTTTTTAAAGCTCAGTTGTTCTACTGATTTCTGATAGGTGCCCATGCCTTGTGTATGCAGTAGGTGTCTTTATGTTTCCTTTATCTCCATTTGCTTTTGTTTCTTATATTTCGAAGCCCCCTTGTTAGGTCTATGCATGTTTAGAGGTTATTGCTTCCTTTGGTGGACTGCCCATTTGTAATTGTGTGATGTCTCTGTTTCTCAATAATACTTCTTTTCCTAAATCTCCTTCAATGTAAGCTGTCCAAATTCATGATCTGGAAGTATTCCATCTCACATTCCCCAGTCAAATATCTTAATCTAATTTAGTCAGAAAATCCAGTAGTTTACATGTTTCTAAAAACAGAGCTATTGGATTTAGAACAAACTGAGAATTGTGTGACTAAAGCATTCAACCCCCACATACAAGGCCATCTTGCATTACTAAAAAAGAAAAGTTTTAGAAAGTATTCTGTGAATACTTTCTGATGTAAAGTAAACGTAAATTGAAATGGTATGTGGAACTCTACATTTTAGATTTTCCCCTACATTTTAGGACCTTTAGTTTGTTTTCTTATTTATACTTCCTCAAAACTAACATTTTTCCAGCAAACTTCAGGAGAAATAAGCATGACAATGACACCACCCCATTTCTTATGGCAGAAGATGCATCTCTCTCTCTCTCTCTCTCTCTCTCTCTCTCCCTCTCTCTCTCTCTCTCTCTCTCTCTCTCTCTCTCTCTCTCTCTCTCTCTCTCACACACACACACACACACACACACACACACACACACTCACTCACTCCCTACATGGCAACCCAAATCCCTGAGGGAGCCAAGATCTACTCAATAGCTATTTCTGGATCTATGGGTAGTGGAGAATTTGGTCAGGGTTTGTTTTTTGTTTTTTGTTTTTCTTTTTCTTTTTCTTTTTTTTCTTTTTAGTCCTAACAATGCAGTGTACATCAACATAGCGGGCAGTGTCATTAGTAGGGAAAAATGCATCCCCTTACTACCTCATGGCTGTTAGTTTCCTTGAATAGTCCTTTCCAAAACAAAAAGCTACAAGCCAGAAAACAGCCCTTACAGAGAAAGAACACCGTCATTGGTGAGATTTGGCAGAGAGGTTAAATGATGAAAATGGGAGCATCCTTACTGAGTCTCAGGTCTGCCTTCTGGGACATGAGGATTGTAACGGCTGCCTCAGAGGTTGCTGTGAGAATGAACTAAGGCTAATGATTTGGTTCAGTAGGTTAGGGCAGTCCTGCCAAGCCCGGATGACCTGAGTTCTATCCTCAGGACGCACAAAGTAGAACCAGAGAACTCCTTCAAGTTGTCCTCTCATCTTCACACACATCACAATATATAAACAAAATATACTAAAAATAAGATAGTTAAAGTTTAGCATGCTATAAAACATTTGATGCTTACTACTAATATTCATTTCTCTATACATCAATAAGATGTGTCTATCACCTGACTACTTTAGTTGGAACTGAAAAAGTTGAGAGTTTTGCTCTATATTTCGTTCAGGTTCGTTTCCTTTAGAGAGAGAGGCAGTTGGCAGCTCAGGGCTTTTCTTCTGGTGACGAGGACCGAACCCAGGGCCTTTCAGTGTAGGCAAGTCTGCCACTGAGCGGAACTCCAGACCCTCAGAAAAATCCTCCTTTCTCTTTATTGCTCTGCTCTCCACCTTCAACAAGATGATTAAATCCACCCACACTATTCTCAAGGAATTCATATTAACTTAAATGTACTTCAAGCATACAGAGTATTCTTATGAACATTTATGGGGCATTTTATCTTATACAGACTAAAATTGAAAGTTCCTCCAAAATCCCCTGCACTTTCTGAAATGCATTACCTCTAAATGCCAGTTCTCAGATAAATACCAAATCTCAAGTTCTCAGATTTCATATCCAGTCATTTTAAAGTTTGCAATAAAATCTGTTTTTAAAGTATATGATAGTAATAAAAATAACTAAAATATAATTATATTCTTAGTTGGCACAGATTACACTGAATTTAACCATTTGTCCAGTGTTAGCAATCTATCCTTGAACATCGATGTCATGTATCTATATGAACATGACCATTAGGGAAGCTTTATGAAGTACTATTGAAAACATGCCCTGGCCAGTGAGATGACTCAGCAGATCCCATGCCTTGGCCAGTGAGATGACTCAGCAGATCCAGGTGCAGGCCTGACAAGCTCAGTAGAGGAACAGAACTTTCTCTCAAATGTCACCCTCTAGTTTCCATGTGTGTGCACTGGCACATAAGCACTTGTGCAACATTATGCACATGCATAACAATAATAAATAAATAACATACTCTGGAAAGTTTTGTTTTGTTTTCAAGGAAAAAAAATCGAGTTGACTTAAGTTTTGTTCTGTTGATATCTTATTTACAACTTAGAAATTTTTCTCAATTCTTTGCACCTAAATAACCAGAAGTTCTGTAAATTTTATGATTGGAAGAGAAAGACAGAAATACATTCATAGTGACTAAGAATTTTCAATCCA
Organism: Mastomys coucha; assembly: GCF_008632895.1. NCBI lineage: Eukaryota > Metazoa > Chordata > Mammalia > Rodentia > Muridae > Mastomys > Mastomys coucha. The sequence goes on from NW_022196895.1 coordinate 6,770,925, forward strand.
GGAAGTGGTGGGATACACTTTCAATCCTAGCATGCAGGAAGCAGAGGCGGGCAGATCTCTGTGAGTTCAAAGCCAGCCTGGTCTACAGAGCAAGTTCTAGGATAGGCAGAGCTACACAGAGAAACCCTGTCTTAAAAAAACAAAACAAAACAAAACAAAATTTCCATAGATGAAAGTTAAAACCACATTTATTAATTATTCTTATTTGAAATATACTCTTATTTTGATTCTAAGAAAAAAAGGTATCAGTATTTTTTTTCACTGTTAAATCTCCATATCAGGAAGCTCCAGAGGTGGCCTGGTGGTGCAGAACACTTGCTGGGCTTGGTGGTTCAGAGCAGAGCACTTGCTGATCTTACAAAGGACCTGGATTCAGTTCCCAGGCCCACAAAGTGGCTCAAAACCATCTGTAACTCCAGTTTCAGGGGATTTGGTACCCTCCTTCTGGTCTCCACAGGCAGTGCATACATGTGGTGCCCATACACACACACGTGGGCAAACCACATAATGAAAAATAAATAAATCTTAAACAAAAAATTTTATGATAGGGCTGGGCATGGGTATCAGTTGGTAGAATACTTAACTAGCATACATGATGCCTTGAAGTCATCCCCAGCACTGGATAAATTAGGTATCATGGTGCACACTTATAATTCCAGAACTCAGGAGGTGGAGGCCCAAGGATCAGATGTTCAAGATGTTCTGTGGCTACATAGGGAATTAGAGCCCAGCCTGGGTTAGTAGAGATTCTATCTCTGAAGAAGCCTCATGGAAATATTTTTAAATTGACCCAAAATATAAGTTCTAAATAAAAGTGCTTTTTATTTTTAAATAATGTCTTTTTCTTTTTTCTTTTTTTTAAGATTTATTTTTTTAATTTATTTTATGTGTATGAGTACACTGTAGCTGTACAGATGGCTGTGAGCCATCATGTGTGTAGCTGCTGGGAATTGAACTTAGGACCTCTGCTGGCCCCACTCGCTTCAGCGTAATTCATGTAGCTGTCTTCAGATGCGCCAGAAGAGGGTGTCAAATCTCATTACGGGTGGTTGTGAGCCACCATGTGGTTGCTGGGATTTGAACTCAGGACCTTCGGAAGAGCAGCCAGTGCTCTTCCCCGCTGAGCCATCTCACCAGCCCCTTTACCAAGTGTTTTTAATTTGCCCTTTAGAATGAACTCTAAAGCTAGGTATCCGTTTCAGTGGTTCAGCCTGCAATGTGTGAGGCCTTGAGAGGACAACCTCCAGTGCAATCAATCAATGAGTCAAATTCTATTCTTTAAAATATTTACTTATTTACATCCCAAATGCTGCCTCTCTCCTGGTCCCCCCTCACCCTGGCACATCAAGTCTCCCACTGAAGCCAGACAAGGCAGCCCTGTTGGGGACCAGATTCCACAGTCAGGCCACAGCTTTAGGGACAGTTCCTGCTACAGTTGTTGGGGGAACACATGGAGACGGAGCTGCATGTCTGCTACATATGTGTCCAGCCTGTGTATATGTATGCTCTTTGGTTGATGGCTCGGCCTCTGAGAGCACCCAGAGGTCCAGGTTAGTTGACTCTGTTGGTTTTCCTGTGCTGATCTGTGATTGCAGGTTAGGGTGTGGACCGGAAAGAATCAAATTCAATTTTAAAAATAATTCTGTGACATTTTTGAGAGCACTGACTCATTGTCTTCCAGCATCCAGGTTACTACTGAGAAGTCTAATGCAGTTTGGATTATTTATCCTTCTGCTCTGTCTCCCTAGAAGGCTTCAGGATATGCTCGCTACTGTTCTAAAGTGTAATAATACATGTTCCTCCATCTCAATGTTTTTCTTATTGTTACAGTAGCTTTATCAGCCTTCTTGAGTTCTGTTTTGTTGGTGTTGATGTTGTTCTAGTAGGTTTTCTTTCTAAGTCAGTTTCTGCTTCCCAGCAGAACTGAACAAAACTACAGAGTTTCCATATATTCCTGCCTCCTCAGACACACCAGCCTCCCTCTCCATCAACATCCCACATTAGAATAGTACTTTTGTGACAACTGATGAGCATGTACTGTTGTCTCCTACAGTTCTTATGAAGAGTCACTTTTGATGCAGTGCATTTCATGGGACTTGGCAAATATAGCATGTAACTACCACTGTAGTGTCACACAGAATCATCTCCCTGCTCTAAAAATTGTCTGTTTTGTCTATTCCTCCTTATTGATCTTGGCAACCACTGATCTTTTTTTAGTGTTTCATTAATTTGTCCTTTTAAAAAATGCCATGTGTTATGCCCAGATCTCAATGTCCCCATAGACCACCAGAAACCACCAGAAGTCCAATTTGTAAGAAAAAGCATAGAGTCTTTATTCAAGCTTGAGCTTGGACTCTCCAACCTCTCCAGAATAGTGGATGGTGTAAAGGTCTCAAGTTAGTACAAGCCTTGCCTATTTATCATGGTTGTTGTAGCAGGGCAAGGGACTTTCGAACTTGGCAGTTACATAACTTGTTGACATTTGCTGGGAGCACATCTATTGGCCAGTAATGATTTCAAGTTGGTATGAACAATAGTTGCTAACTTAGTCAATCTACTTAAGAACAGTTGACACTTTCCCCTAAAGAACTGGTTGGTTGTTGCTGGGGGTGGAGTGGCTATTTGCTCAGGAGAACTGTGATTGTTGCCAGGGTGACCTGGAACAAGTTGGGGAGTTTTAGTAGCAGAGTTAGTTCAGAAGGCAAGTTAATCACAAAATGGAGTCTGAAAGCAAAATGGAGTTTGTAAGGTTAAACTGGATCCTTCACTATGTAGTTCAAATTATACTATCACCTTTTCAGATTGGCTTCCTTCACTTAGTAATACTAATCCAAGCCTTCCCTGTGCCTTTCCTGACTGATTTCCTTTTGCATTAAGTCTATTGTTTGGAGATATCACAGTCAGTTCATCCACTCCCCTACAGACAGATCTCATTTTTTTTTTAAAGATTTATTTATTTATTATATGTAAGTACACTGTAGCTGTCTTCAGACGCACCAGAAGAGGGCATCAGATCTCATTACAGGTGGTTGTGAGCCACCATGTGGTTGCTGGGATTTGAACTCATGACCTTCCGAAGAGCAGTCAGTGCTCTTCCCCGCTGAGCCATCTCTCCAGCCCCGACAGATCTCATTTTAAGTTCAAAGCAAGTATGAGCAAAGTGGCAATAAGTATCTCTGTTCAAGTTTGTGTAGATATTAAGTTTTCAGCCCATATGACTAAAGAGCAATGAGCTCTTTACCAAAGAGCAATGTTACCAGATTGTGTGATAGGGATATGTTTAGTCTTGTAGGAAACTTTCTGAATAGGTTATTTCTCTACTGGTGAAATGAGCCTTAATCTCAAACCAGATTAGATTATATTAAAGGCATGTTTATTGTGAAGCTGCTCTTGGGCAAGTTCACTGGCCTCCAAGATTGAGGCCATGGGGTGGGGGGAAAAAGAAAGAAAGAGTGTGCATACAAAGGAGGAGGAGGAGGAGGAGAAAGACAAGGAGGAAGAGGAGGAGGAGAAGGAGGAGAAAGACAAGGAGGAAGAGGAGGAGGAGGAGAAAGAGGATGAGGATAAGGAGGAGCAGGAGGAGAAGGAGGAGGAGGAGGAAGAGGAGGAGGAGGAGGAGGAGGAGGAGGAGGAGGAGGAGGTAGAGAAGGAAAGGCCAAATGTATGGATTATCTAGTGAAGAGCCTCTGTGGGCAGCCCAGCCCCTGACTGGAAAGTTCAGGGTTGGGAGCAGGGTATGCCAAGTAGGGACTGAGGGATGCAGGGAGAACTTGGAGACAAGTTTGCTTTGATAGGTAAGATGTGCACTTCAGTCCCTTGTACTGGGGTCTGAAACCAAACAGGACCAGTAAGCATCCCAACCTACAATAAATGAGAGATACCACATCAACATTTAAGATTACTGTTTTGGATTTTCGTTACTTTGATAGACATGTAGTAGTATCTTAATGTTGTTCTAACAATTCCTTATAACTTATGATACTACACATCATTTCATGATTATTTTCCATTTACATAACTTCTTTCATGGAACATTTGATTGTATGTGCAAGTCTTCCCAGTTTTGAATTAAGTGGGTCTTTTTATGCTTAAGAATTACTTGTAGCATCTGGAGAGATGGCTCAGTGGTTAAGAGCACTGACTGCGTTTCCAGAGGTCCTGAGTTCAATTCCCAGAAACTACATGGTGGCTCAGAACCATCTGTAATATGATCCAAGATGCCCTCTTCTGGTGTGTCTGAAGACAGTTACAGTATACTCATATTAAAGAAAGAAAGAAAGAAAGAAAGAAAGAATTATTTGCATCTGTTGATCTGTCATCAGATATGTTTTAATATTGATAAAACAAGGGTTTTTTCCCCAATTTATGGTTTTGCTTATCATTTTCTTAATAGGATCTTTAAAAAATGATTGCTTTTTATTCATGTGTACATGTCCATGTCTGTGAATGTGTGTGTGTGTGTGTGTGTGTGTTCATGCCAGTGGCCATGGAGGTCAGAAGAGGACATCTGATTCCCTAGACCTGGAGTTACAGAGAGGTGTGAGCCACCTGATGTAGGTGCAGGGAATTCAACTCTGATCCACTGTAAAAGCAGCCAGTACTTGTATGTACCAGGCCATCTCCCTATCTCTCTAACCGCCTGCCTCTGCCTCCCAAGTGCTGGGATTAAAAGCGTGTGCCGCCACCGCCACCACGCCCCCCAGGTGGGTTTTTTTTTTAAAGATTTATTTATTTATTACATATAAATACACTGTAACTGTCTTCAGACTTGCTAGAAGAGGGCATCAGATGTCATTACAGATGGTTGTGAGCCACCATGTGGTTGCTGGGATTTGAACTCGTGATCTCTGGAAGAGCAGTCAGTGCTCTTAACCACTGAGCCATTTCTCCAGCCCCTTGTTTTTTT
>NW_022196895.1:6775853-6787559 GCF_008632895.1 Mastomys coucha
TATCAGTTTTTCCTTTTGAATTTTCAGTGTTTCCCTTTCTTCTAGGTTTTCAGAGTTTTAGCATTTTGATTTACTTAAGTGTCTAAAAGGTAGAATCTGTCTAGAGTCTTCCATAGTTCTCCACGTGTCCATATCCAGTTATTTTGGCACCATTTGTTGAAAAGACTGTTCATTCCTTGTTCATTCATTCCTTGCCTTGCTCAGCAAGCATCAGCTGGTTGCATAGGGGTTATTTCTAGGCTTTCTAGGCTATTTTTTTCCTGATTATTACTGCTTTGAAACGTTGATGGGATTTCTGTTTGTTCTTCAGATGAGGTCTCCCGTGTTCCCCAGACTACCAGAGGATTTAAGTGACCCTCTTCTCCGCCTCCTGAGTACCTAGAATTACTGGCATGTGCTGTCACACTGGCTACTGTAGAGTCTTTGCTGGTATTTTAGCTTTTTTTCTATGTAATATAAATTACTGTTAGTTGAGGTCTTCCATTTGCCATTTGAGTTTGGTGTAGTTTCTTCTGTTTCTTTTCCCTCTCTCCTCCCCCACCCCATTCACCCTTGACAGGATCTCACAATGTGTCCCAGTAGCTAGCCTGGAATAGAAAACAAGCTGACCTCAAACTCAGAGAGATCCTTCTGCCTCTGCTTCCTAACTGCTGGGATTATTGTGTGTCACTGTGCCTGGTAGTTTCTCTATTTTCTTTCTCCTGCTTTCCTGTGGGTTACTTGAATACTTTATTACAGTTCCCTTTGTGTCTCCATATAACTGGAATTATATTGTATAGATGTAGTGAGGTTTTGTTTTGTTTATTCAGGCTGGGGGTCGAACCCAAAGCTTCCTGAAAGTTAAACATGTGATACCAATGAACCATACCCACAGGCGGCTAGTTTCTATTTGTTCTACAATGTGGCGATTAATATTATCAACTTGATTGGATTGAGATACTTAAGAGATTAGTTAAGCTCTCTAACAGATGTGTCTGTGAGGGATTCCCAGAGATAAGTGGCATGCAAGATGGCAACTAAGGGATCGAGGATCTGCCCTAAATGTAGGTAGCACTGTCAACCAGGCTGGGAGCCCAGACACGGTGGAAGCACAAGGAGGAAGCAGCAGGAATAGGTGCCCTCTCTCATTCCCTGCGTCTGGCTGGACTCTGTTCCCACTCTGCTCTGCTCTGCTCTATGGTGTTCTGCCTCACCACAGACATAGAAACAATGGGGCCATCTTATTAAAGACTGAAATCTGTATAAATGCCTAGACTAGGGTAATTACCTCTGGCTAACCATTTCAATCAAAATCTATGTGAAATAAAGTTTCTCCCTCTGGCTACGAGAAAAGAACTATTTCCACAAACTGAATAGTTCTGAGGACCATTCCCTCTAATCTTTGGTTGTTCCCCAGGCACAGGTGTGTGTATTATTTTCTAATTGCACTTGACCTGTCAAGCCATCTTCCTATCCCTCCTAGATCATCCAACTGAGTGAAGGCTGTTAAATGTTATTTCTTCTTCTTCTTCTTCTTCTTCTTCTTCTTCTTCTTCTTCTTCTTCTTCTTCTTCTTCTTCTTCTTCTTCTTCTTCTTCTGAAGGCCAAATAGGCCTATAGAGTTGCTATGTGCAGGCAAGAGACCGGTTAAAGAAATCTGACTTGAGTAAAATATGGTTGGCAATTAGGTAAATATGGAAAAAAATTAGTTTTTGTTTTTTGTTTTTTTTTAGCAAAGTCAAATAGTTTTGGCACAATTACTTCAGTGGTTTCCTTTATTCATTTACATTTAAAAATGCTCAGAAAAAGTGACATAAGGCCACTTATCCCTCAATATTTGTTTAGTGTGTTTATTCTATACTAGGCTGGGCTAGATTCTTGGGCTGCATCATAAATAAAAAGTAGTCTTTGTTCCTATCTCACTAGCTAATGGCCAACATAATTCATGAAGATTAATGTAAAATATACACATAGAATAGATAGCCTTTAATTATCTTATTAAGTCAAGTGAGTATTTACAATGCCAACTCATGAAGCAGAAATCAGAGGTGGATGTTTTTCAGGATGATTTTAGCTTAGTTCCTATCATGGATGGCCTAAACATCTGCCCTGTGCTTAGGGGATGCAAAGTGATATTAATATCAACATCATCAACACATAGGAATGAAAGGCAGAAGGAAGGAAGGAAGGAAAAGAGGAAGCTGCCCCCACAGGCAATTAAAAATACTTCTGGTCTACCTCCTTTTTTGTATCACGCATACTGCTCTTTTTTATTGTCCATTGTACTTAGTTTAGTTCAACCTGACTGATACAGAACAGGCTTTGTTTCTTGTCTAACTGTAGAGAGCTGTGCTCATAGAAAAGGAACTCCTGGTAGAAGAATATGCAGTTTTGATAAGTGTCATAGCTAAGTGTGTGAGGAGGGAATCTGTTGGGCCCTGTTACTAAAGAGCTGCTATCTGAACATTGCATGCATTCAGAGAGACCTCAGGAAGTTTGCATAGTGTGCTGAAGCAAAGCTACTCTGATACTTTCTGTTCTGATCTTTGTGTCCTGCTTTTTCCCCCTCTTTCTTTCCTCCAATGTATTCTTCCTCAAAAGGGCAGAATCCAAGTCTGACACAGCATGAGAGAAGCGGGTAGTGTAGTCTATAATCTGTTAGGGAGATTTAAAAGTTAGCCCTTTTAATTTACTAGCACATGGCTCATAGCCATAGATATGCTTGCAAAATTGCTTCCTGTGAAGTCACAATGACCACAGAGAAGCAGAAATAAAAAGGAAGCCATGAGATGAGAGCTCTGAGGAAATCTTTAGCAGGACTTCATATTTTTTTTTAATTAAACTTTTAAAAAAATCACACAGACAAGCACTTGAGAGGGAGAGGCAGGTGGATCTCTGTGCATTCAAGGCCAGGTTAGTCTATATAGTGAGTTCTAGGACAGCCAGAGCTACATAGTGAGACCCTGTCTCAAAAAAAAAAAAAAAAAAAAAAAAAAGAAAAAGAAAAAGAAAAAGAAATTTATTTCAGAAAATTAAATGCCTTACAAAAGCATACCACAAATTAAAATTCACAAGATTTACATATAAAATAGTATTTCTTTGGTACTAAATTATTTTTTAGGAATATGATTTAATTATTGAAGAAAACCTTTTCTTTGTCTGTGGCTATAATGTGGCTGAGGGATTTGTAATCTGCTTAAATATGTTAGTAAAACTATAAGTTGATGGGGCGCACACAGATGCAGAAGCCACGTGGAGAACCTGAAGGGAAGCCAACACATGCTTGGAATTGTCTGGGTGCACAATGCTATTGAAGGGGGTACTCAGCTTTCTAGGGCCCTGGAAACTCTTGACAGGTGCTCTGTCTCAGTGATCCCCCTTATTACTGCAGTAAAGAGGCAGCTTCCCACAAGGACTATCGACAAGAACAAAATGATAGACTAGACTAGGATCTCCTGGAAGGATTAGGAATCTTTTGGGTGAGCTGTGAAGCCGGCACCTACATTTGGACACTGTGCGTACACCTTGGCTTGTTACTGGGAGTTGGTGGTCAGATGCAGGGACTTTGGAGGATGCGTTCTGGAGTCATGAGTGAAAAGAACCACACAGTAATAATGCATGATTTACTCAGTGGCTTTATGATAACCATAAGGATAAGAGAGTGCAGTGTGTCCGAAGACAGCGACAATGTATTCAAATATATATATAAAAAAAATAAATCTTTTAAAAAAAAAAAAAAGAAGAACCAACACAAGCCGATGCTGTAAGCAGGTGCTATGTCATGAAGAGCATATGCTTGCCTCTCCAACTTGAGGTTCCCTGTGAGCCTTGTAAGATTTACAAACTTAGTATATATTAACTGTGCAAAATGAGGTGTTTCATCAAGACATTTCCAAATACAATTGATTTTTAAAGACTTGGGATCATAAGTCTCCAACTGAGGCTACAGTTGAGGGTACAAGCCCTTGTCCTTGTGTAATCTCCAGTACCTGCAGTCCCCCACCCCACCTCTTCTTCTCCATCGTTCTTATAGAATGCAAGGATTACAATGAAAAATAACCAGAAAAGGAAAGCAGCCTTCAGGTTACTAGTAGAATACGTCCTGCCCTCCTCCCCACAGTCTCTGTGGCTTGAAATGCAAGGCAGAGATCATGTGAAGTTTTGGAAAAGTACTGCACATCTAATACAGGGAAGGCTGACAGAGGCATGGCCACAGGTCATGGTCTTAGCCACTGTCACTGAATTTTTATCCTTCCTTTAGAGAGCCAAGAAACACACACAGAGAGAGACCTATTTCTAGTCAATCTAGATAAAGAGTAGATAGGAGTAAATTTAACTTCAGCATTGCTGTCCTTTGGCTCCCGAATGACTGCTGCTTGGTGCGTGCAATTGTTTACTTTCTCTTCTATCTAGATTTACATATCTGGGTGTACCTTTTGTTCTGAAGCTGGAAGGCTGCCACTCAAGTTCTGTGAATAAGCCCTTTACCTGTGTTGACAGAACTCCACAGGGCAGCCCAAGCAAATGCATGTGCTTGTTGCTAGGACACCAGGCTGTTTCCATAGCAGCAGGCCCCTGCTGTTTGCCGCTCTCTGGGCTAACAGCACATACACCTGTTCCTTAAGAAATATGCTGTTTTTCCTTGTAATAAAGCAAGCACTCAGTAGGAAATAGCCTAACTGCCTATGTATGGCTTTTCTGTAGCTTTACTAAAAGAAAATTTCAAACACAACACTGGTGACATATCAGTCTTCGATAGATAAAATATTTTCCATGATCAACTGATTCACTTATATTTTTGGCTCACCTAGCAGTGCAGAGAAATTGAATCAACATGGTATATTTCTGAGACTACATTCGTTCTCCATGGTGCTCAAGGAGTGAGCATATTTTTATTAGTTTTTCAGATATTACCCATGATGTCTTTTTAGGAAAGTCATGTGGTTTTTGTTTTGTTTTGCTTTGATTAATTCTACTAGTATCTAATTGTGAACAAATTACCCCCACTACTGCCTATAAGCAGAGACCAGGACTTGTATGTATACACAAAGAAAGGGGTGGGGAAGCCCTCAGTTTTAGAGCAAGTATTACTTTTATTTTTTTAATCTATCCATAAGTAACAAAAACCTGGCTTTGAGAATGTCTTGGTCTCAGGGACTAGAGAGATGGCTCAGCGGTTAAGAGCACTGGCTGCTCTTCTACAGGTCCTGGGTTCAATTTATAGCACTCACATGGCAGCTCAGAGCTGTCTCTAACTCTTGTTCCAGGGGATACAATATCCTCACACAGACACACATGCAGGCAAAACACCAACGTACATTAAAAAATAAAAGTAAATTTTTTTTTGTTTTTTTTTTTTTCGAGACAGGGTTTCTCTGTATAGCCCTGGATGTCCTAGACTCTGTAGACCAGGATGGCCTCGAACTCAGAAATCCGCCTGCCTCTGCCTCCCAACAGTCTGTGCCAAGAGAGAGTCTCCTCTCGCTGAGGAAATCACTAGTGTATATAGTTGTTAACCTTTTCAGTTTTCTCTCTCTTATCACCACCCCACTACCATAAGACACAAATATAACTGTGTGAACTAGGCTACAGAATTTAATTAATGGACACTGCCAATCTCCCCTAATCTTGACTGTGTAAGCAGGACCATTGACATCACACCCATAACTATTACTTTCATTTTCTCTTTCCCCTTCTTTGGTGAAACAGGGTGTCACGATGTACTCAGGCTGGTCTCAATTTCACAGCTATCCCCCTGGCTCTGCCTTCTGAGTACTGGAATTGGTTAACTGCCACCCTGGCAGACTTCAGTAATCTGTGGGTCAGACATTTTCTTCCTTGAAACATATATACTAAGCTCGGGGTCTAAGGAAAGCAAGGTCCAGATAGTGATAAGACCTCAATAGCACATAAAACTTACTCTTTGAAAAGAAGTCTCACTATTTAATGAAGCACTAAAAGCTATTATCAGACAATTAGGCATGAGGATTTGACCTAGATGGAAAGATTAAGCGACCAAACAGAATAGAACACATGTAAAACTGATGGCTCATAGTAGCTACAAAACTGGCTTCAGAAAGAAATGATTTCACTTTTCAGAGAGCCTCTGCATATCTTGAAAACAGAGCCTACAAGGCCAATCACATGTCAAGACAGCGCACTGGGTGGAGGGCGATGCTTCAGCAACAGTTACTTTGACTTAGGATTCTTATTTGTTTCAGTTTAGCTGCTTTCCTGAACATGATTGCCCAAACTTATGTCATTATAATTTAGATCCTCACTATATGTCATTGTTGTGTGACAGGTTTATCCTTGGGAGGCAATGCACCACACACATACTCACATGTCTACTCACCCCAAATACGGATCCCACAACAGACCAAAGTAAAAGGATATCAGCATGTCTGACTTGGGGAACCAATGAGATTATTGGGGTTACGTATAGGAATGGGATGGGGGGGTTACTAACAGGAACAGAGAGGACTCGTAGAAATCTGTTTCACTGAAGCCCACCCAGCACAGCGAACAAAAGCTGAGACCTGAAGGACTCTACAGCCTGCAGACAGCCCGCAGATGGAAGCTCTTCCTTCCCAGGTGACTCAGTTGTTTTGGTCCTCTTCCAATGTGGGTTGGCTGGTTTATGTTTCTTCTAGGCAGGTTAGCTGGTCGCTGTTCTTCCCAAGTGATTAGGCTTGTCTCAGAGTGATTTTTAGCAGTCTTTACTGTTTACTTTTGAGGTGGAAGTGAATCTGGTCAGTTTCAGGGACTTCCTGAAACTGTTTTGAGTTGTTTATGCTTTTGCCTGAAGTATTTCACCCTCCTTAGGATATCCTGTTGTTTCATCGCCTTAAAAAAAAAAAATCTATCTTAAGTTTCCAGCTAAAATGGAAGTTTTTAATCTCAAAAAGAATTGCTATATAACACTCACCTAAACTATATACCTTTATCCTTTATCTATGGGAAATACAGTCCATGATTTCCAGTAGATATCTGAAATCAAGTTTACGATAGAACCCTATATATGACTTTTCTTATATATACAAATAAGAAAGCTTAATTTAGATATTATACATACTAGGAAATTAACAGTAATACTAACAGTAATGCTAGCAGACAATTAAAATAATAAACTATAATGAAAGTTATAGAAATGTGTTCCTTCTCTCAAAATATCTTCTTCTGCTTTCACATTCTTAGGAAAACAGAACATTTTACAGCTTCTATTTAGCATATCTAAATCTCCAGAATTGACTATTTTGCATTTGAGGAAATATTAGTAGGCAAAAATGGTTTAGTTGAATAACAGTACAATTGGATGGTACCAAGTGACTAATGGGAAGACAGCATATACAGTATGAACAGATTGAACAAGGAGATGATTACATCCTGGACAAAATAGAGATGGCATGAGACTTTATCATACTACTCAAAATAGTATATAATTTAAACTTTATGGATTGTTTACTTCCAGAACTTTCTACTTAATATGTTTAGGCATGACTGTATGACAAGCAACTGAAATGTGGAAACATTAAGGAATTGGAGGAGCATTGTTTTGCCTCTGATTTGTCTCATTCTGATGCAATCAATACTATAACCAGATAATCTCTATACCCAGTGAGGGCCAGTTTCAGCTTGCCCAAGTCTGAAGACCAGAGTTTGACCCCTGGCGCCCACATGGTAGAAAGAGAGAACTGACTCCTGAAAGCTGTCCTCTAACCTCCACACCAGCATTGTTTTACACATATCCACCCAGCCTGAACGTAGCTGTCCTCTAACCGCCACACTAGCGCTGTTTTACACATATCCACTCAGCCTGTACGTAGCTGTCCTCTAACTGCCACACTAGCACTGTTTTACACATATCCACTCAGCCTGTACCTGTACGTAGCTGTCCTCTAACTGCCACACTAGCACTGTTTTACACATATCCACTCAGCCTGTACGTAGCTGTCCTCTAACCGCCACACCAGCGCTGTTTTACACATATCCACCCAGCCTGTACGTAGCTGTCCTCTAACCGCCACACTAGCACTGTTTTACACATAGCCACCCAGCCTGTATGTATGTAGAGGTTTAGATCATTTATTTATTATAGATCATTTATTTATTATATTTTACTTATTTATTGAGGGGGAATACACGCTTGCCAGGGCTTTCATGTGGTGATCAAAGGACAGCCTGCCACAGTTGATCCCTTTCACCATGTTGGGACCTGGGGACTAAAGTCAGATCGTCAGGACAATAGTCAAGAGCCTTTACCTTCTGAGTCACCTTGCTAGCTCCATTTATGTTTTTTAAAATATACACATATGTGTATATTTACCATGTTTGATTTTTAAAACTTCTTTAATCTACCATAGAAATATTGAAAATTGTTCTTTTATAGAACTGACCACAGCACAGATAGGTGGTACCAGAACCAAAAGGGGAAATACCCTCAAAAGCAGAATCTAATGGAGAGGAGCCTGAGAAAAAGAAGGTCCAGCAACAGACCCAAAGAGGGATCCAGCTCAAGGGGAGGCCCCAAGGCCTTGCACTATTACTGAGGCTATGGAGCACTCACAAAAAGGAACCTAGGGGCTAGAGAGATGGTTCAGTGGTTAAGAGCACTGACTGCTCTTCCAAAGGTCCTGAGTTCAAATCCCAGCAACCACATGGTGGCTCACAACCATCGGTAATAAAATCTGATGCCCTTTTCTGGTGAGTCTGAAGACAGCTACAGTGTACTTACATATAATAAATAAATAAATAAATAAATAAATAAATAAATCTTAAAAAAAAAGTGGGGGGGAACCTAACATAACTGCCCTCCGAAAGACCCAACAAGCATTTGAAAGAGTCAGATGCAGATGTTTGCACCCAACCAATGGACAGAAGTAGCTGATCTCTGTTGTTGAATTAGGGAAGGTGGAAAGAAGCTGAGGAGAAGAGCGATCCTGTAGGAGGACGAGCAGTCTCAAATAATCTGGACCCCTGAGATCTCTCAAACACTAGACCACCAAACAGACAGCATATACTAGCTGTTTTGAGGCCGCCAACACACATACAGTAGAGGACTTCCGGGTCTGTGTTCATTCAGAGATGTTGCACCTAACCCTCAAGAGACTGGAGGCCCCGGGGAGTTTAGAGGTCAGGTCGGGTGGGGAGTCGGGGCAACCATGTGGAGCGGGGTCGGGGGGAGGATGTGGAGGTGTGTGTGGGGAGGAGGTGTGGGATGTGCAGCAGTCAGAGTGTGGATGGGGGGGGGGGCGGGGAATGGACTATGGAATGTAAAAAATTAATTAAAAAAAGAAAAACAGCATTTTTAATAACTAGGAACTATATCAAACATGAGACAGCATCTCTGCAGACATTGGATGATAGGCAGTCGGGGCTGTAATCCATGACAGAAATGAACAGGATGAGGAAAGGATACTACAGGGATTGGCCACAGCGAAGGCCAGGGGGCTTTAGGGTAAAGTATCAATGAAAGGAGAAGCAAACAGAGAAACAGTATCTCCCGGCTCTACAAAGAACCCCTTGAGTTTTGCTAAATGTGGAGAGACTGTGGGGACTCACAAGGAAAGAGAACTAACAGGAAGAGAATCCCTGGAGCGCTAGTCCCACAGGACCCACAGCACACGCTGCTGCCAGCCCGAGGTGGAGGCCTCAGAAAGGTGCTGTCTCGGGAATGAGCTCACATTCAAGATGTCCTGAGGAAAGGGATCGATGGCTGCCTGGGACCTGGGGGAAAAAGGGGTTTCCTGTAAATGGTCATATAAGTGAACTTTTGTAGTAGTGGGTATGTTCTAGAACTGGACAGCGGTTGGTAATGACTGCACAATTGTATACATCACTAAAGTGATTCAAATACATATGTCTACTGGTTGTGTTTTGTTATTTATACCTTTATCTCAACCAACCAATCGAACACACTGTAACACTATATATTATTGAAGTAATTTTCAAATATTTTTTATAGTCTGTGCTTTGATTTGGGTATGTGACCATTTCCCTTTGTAATCACAGGCCTTTCTATGCCTGCCCCAGCTCCTGAAATAATGACACAGAGACTGTATTTATTTATAAGCTTTTGGCCTTAGAACCAGGCATTGTTTCCCACTATCCCATGACTTAATTATCCTGTTTATGCTAGTCTAAGTCTGCCTCATGGCTGATTAGGTACCTCTCCTTCCATCCTATCCTGCTTCTTCCTCCATGTCAGTCTGACTGAATCTTCCATGCCTGATTCCTTCCTACCATCCTCTCTCTTTCCAGAAGTTCCACCTTACTGTTTTGTTATAGATCATAGGCTTTTTACTTTAACCAATCAGAAGGTGATAGAGAAGTTACTAAGCTTGGAGATGCTTTTTTTTAAAAAAATTTTTTTTTAAATGACAAAACCAAAAATATACCTAAAAGCAAAGCTGCTGTAAAAACCATTTGTTCTTCCCTGTCTTGTATCACACCTCAAACTTGACCTTGGCCTCCCGTCTGGCCTTGCATTTCAAAGCTGGGTCTTTGAACACATCCTTGTTAACAACAGTTTTGTCCAAGGGGATATCCACAAAGTGTCTTGTGGGCATGAGGTGGTTGTAGTTAAAAACTTTTACAAAGGACTTGATCTTGGATCACTTGGCAATTTTCTTCTTGCTCATGGCAGGTGTCACTTCTCGGGGAGAGTGGTCAATTCCAACCACCAGGGCATGGCTGTAAGGGCGGGCAGCCTGAGGTGCCATTGTCAATGTTCTTCAGGATGACAGCTTTGTGATGGGAGTGGCGTCCAGCCAGGACCAGCACCAGCACCACTTTCCCAGGTTTCATGAACTTGCCCATTTCGACAGAAAACAGCGGGCACCCAGCAGAAAGGAACGAAGCACGCTTCCCGGGAGATATTTAACAATACCAAAATCTGGCCTGTAATCAGATCCCTGCCAGTTCAGAAGTCAGCATTTGAATAATACAAGGATAACCTTTACACAGTGCACAAAAATATTACTCCAACATCCCTTCCACGTGAGGATAGGAGGATAAGCAGTGAGGAGAAGAAGTGAATTTTACACTCCCTGGTAACTTCTCTAGTAATTAAGTGGGTTCCCGACACATAAAAAAGGGTCAGTGGATATTTATTTGTTGGGTGATTTATGACATATTTTGCTTCTTGCATTCCCAGCCTTGGCTTTTTCTTGTTAGTTAAACATTGTTGTATGGATTATTCTACCATCCCAAACTCTAGATGTGTAAAGTCATAGTATTTCTTGTGACTACATTTCTTTTTTTAAAAAGATTTATTTATTTATTTATTTATTTATTTATTTATTTATTTATTTATTTATGTGAGTACACTGTAGCTGTACAGATGGTTGTGAGCCTTCATGTGGTTGCTGGGAATTAGATTTTTTGGACTTCTGCTTGCTCTGGTCAACCCCACTCACTCCGGTCAACTCCACTCGCTCAGTCCCTGCTTGCTCCAGCCCAAAGATTTATTTATTATTATATATAAGTACACTATAGCTTTCAGACACTCCAGAAGAGGATGTCAGATCTCATTACGGGTGGTTGTGAGCCACCGTGTGATTGCTGGGATTCAAACTCATGACGGAAGAGCATTCAGTGCTCTTACCCACGGAACCATCTCACCAGCCCCTCACTATATTTCTTAAAATATTGCTTTAGGAAGACCCACGGGAGGAGTTGCGGAGATTAACTATGGAGCAGAGACTGAAGGAAGGGTAAGCCAGCCTA
>NW_022196895.1:6787985-6789548 GCF_008632895.1 Mastomys coucha
ATGCTAGGGCCAGAAAGTGGGAGAGGGCGGGGTGGCAGGCATGGGGAGGGGGGAGGCAACAGGGGTTTTTGTTTGTTTTTTTGTTTTTTTGGTGGGGAAACTGGGAATGGAGAAATTCGCATGTAAATAAAGAAAATATCTAAAATAAAAAAAAATTGCTTTAGTGGAAAGGCTAGAAGTGACTGCAGCAGACTGAAGGTGAGCTGTGCAAGTGACAAGGACTGATTTGCATTGCCTTTACATCCAAAGTAATGGATGCAGTGAGTGTAAGGGGACAGGAGGAAAGAGGATGGTGTCACTTAAAACTTGTGTTTGCCTAACAGTTCATGCTCCTTATCTGTAAAGGAAAAATGGGGGCTCAGGGGGGAGCTGAGTGGAAGTATTTGCTGCATAAGCAACAAGCTTGAGGACCAATGTTCAGATCCCTTGAAGCTACAGTAGCTTACACAGGTGAAAACATTGCGAAGTTGGTAAAGCACATAGCTATCAGCAATGGCAGGAACTGCTAATTCCTGTTAGCTGCTGGGGTGAAGAAGACTGGCCGGGTTGGTGGGTACCAGAGCTGGGTTATCCAACAAGGCTAAAATCAAAGGCGGTGGGGAGTCATTTTGTCTAGAGAAGTCCTAGAGAGAGCTCTAGTCTAGAGCTCTGGACTGTCTCCACTCTTCCTTCTCCCCTGGTTGAGGCAGTGTTTATATAGGTTAGTTTTAGCCAGTTGGCAGTGGGCAGCCTGAAGAGCCTCAAAGATGTAACTTGTGGGATGAGCATTCTTGTATAATACAGAAGAGAAAATTAAAGACTAGATTCAAGAGCAAATGGGCAGAGGCTAGAACAGTGACAAAGTAAAATGTGTTCCTGTGGAGGGTCAGTGTCTGAAAGGTTTGACCAGCATTAGAGGACAGGGGTGGTTTGTAGTTTATGCTGTTCTTTGCCTACAGAGAAAAACAGAACCACAGCCTTGGTCCTTAGATGCCAAATTCTGCCTCAAAAATGTCTGTGTAGGGGCTCAAGCTCCACAGCCAGTCCCACAACACCCAGAGGACGCTCCACTCCCAGGGGCTCTAACAAGCCTAGGATCACAGGATCCCAGAATTACAGGATCACAGAGACAGCTTGACTCTGAGGAGTTCTGACACAACCAGGATCACAGGAAGGACAGGCTCCAGTCAGATTTAGCAAGGGCAGGTAGCACTAGAGATAACCAGATGGCAGGAGGCAAGTATAAGAATATAAGCAACACAAACCAAGGTTACTTGGCATCATCAGAACCCAATACTCCCACCATAGCAATTTCTGGACACACCAATCACACCAGAAAAGCAAGATTCAGATCTAAAATCACTTATCATGATGATGATACAGGACTTTAAGAAAGATATAAATAGCACCCTTAAAGAAATACAGGAAAACACAGGTTAAAAAAAAAAAAAACCCAGCTACAAGCCCTTCAAGAGGAAACACAAAAATCCTGTAAAGAATTACAGGAAAACACAAACAAACAGGTGAAGGAAATGAACAAAACCATCCAGAATCTAAAAACGGAAATAGAAACAATAAAGAAAT
>NW_022196895.1:6790856-6792543 GCF_008632895.1 Mastomys coucha
AAGTCACTCACTCAAGTCAAATGGCTTTGACCATAGCAGGAAGTCTGTATCCAAAAATCGTGCCTACAATTCACTCCTCAGTGCAGCAGAATTGTCAACTCTCAGCTTAGCTATGATGGAGGTAAAATCCTTTGGTGATGTGAGGGTCATTGAAGTACAGCCTTATTACAATGAACTCCAATGTTTAAAAATTGTTCTTATTTTGGGCTTGTACCACAGTAAGAGCCAAGATTTTAAGCTCTACTAAATACAAAACCAACAAACAAAAAAAGGTCTGTGTATTTGTGCATGTGTGTGCGTGCATGTATGTGTGTATGTGTATGCATGTATGTGTGTATGTGTGTGCATGTGTATATATGTGTTTGCATCTACGTGTATATATGTGTTTGTATGTATGTGTGTGTGCTTGTGCACACTCGAGAACACATGTGGAAGGCAGAGGTGCCCTTTGAGTGTCCTTCCTTGGGAGTCTCTCACTGGGACCTAGAGTTCACCAAGCCAATAGTAATTGGCTTTTTATGTGAGTTTTAAGGATTAACTCAGATCCTTATACTTGTACACCAAGTATTTATCAACTGGACTCTTTCTGCAGCCTGAATTGTACCCTTTTGATATACATAAAGAAGGCAGTTTGAAACAAGTTAGTTATAACCAAACCCATCCTTCTTAAGGAAAACTAAGCAGTTAAGAATGGGTAGGGTAGGCACTAAACTGCATTTGTTAGAGGCTGTATGAAAATTATATAAATTGCCTGGATCTATGAGGAAGCCAACAGCCCAAATTTATGGCCAGCACCCTGTTCCTGACTGATGATATCTGCTTCCCCTAGTTCCAAAATTCTGACCCTCAGTTATTTAGTTTTTGATTGCATGCTGAGAAGTGGCTCTCAATAATCCCTCACCAAGCTATCTGCTAGCCCTTCACCACTTCCCTGAGTTTGGATCCCACTTAGTGTTTGAGCCCTTGTGATCGCACACATCCCAGCACCGCTGTTTGAATTTCTCTACTTAGAGCAGTGGTTTTCAACTCTGCTATGACCCTTTAATATAGTTCTTCATCTTTATGGTGACCTCCAAGCATAAAATTATTTCATTGCTACTTGATAATTGTAAATTTGCTACTGCTGTAAATCCTAATGAAAATATTTGATATTCACATATTTACAGGATATATGATATGTGACCACAAAGGGGTCTCAACCCCCAGGATGAGAACCTCTGACTTGATGATAGTGCAGAAACATTGTGTTTCAGCCACTTTCTTTTGTCTGACCATCATTTTTTTAAAAAAGCGGTTCTGGTTATATTGTTTTGAACACAACTAGATCATTATTTATTGAGAGCCAGTCAGGCTGAAGACAATATATGTCATTTATAAATTTCATTTGAGGTGGTGGTGGTCGCCAATAATTTTACACGTTCTTAGTTTAATGACCACCAGATGCAACTATGCTGCCACCTGTTGGTAGTATGACCTACACGTAAGGGAAGTGCTTGAAGAACAATATGCTTCCATGCAAAAGAAAGTCTTGGTTCTCAGATGCCAGATGTTATAATGACTTTTCCTTAAGCTGGCTCTCTTTGATAGTAATAGCATTTTATCTTGATTGCTTAACACACTTACAAAGAGTATTAGCAGGTTTTATAAATAGATGTCAGTAGCTCATAAGTGCCAAAGGATTCTATGT
>NW_022196895.1:6792553-6806047 GCF_008632895.1 Mastomys coucha
CCTGGCCATCCTGGAGTTCACTATGTAGACCAGGTTGGCCTCCAGCTTACATTTGTTTCTGCTTTAGAGTACTGAGATTAAAGGCTAGTGTCACCAGGTCTAGTTTGAACCCATGGATTTTTAAAAGTCTGATGACCAAATGTTTTAAAGAGAAAGTCCAGTGCTTTTATTGTTTTAGAACTTCTGTTTTAGTTTGATGGCCCTGCTATCTTTCCCCACCTTTTAAGAACATTATTCTCCTCAAATTTATCAAGTCTTCCTTGGTAAAAAAAATCAAAACACGATTTTGTAAAATGTCAGCGGCAAAATTCAGGGGAGTAGGAGTCTAAAGTGAGCATACCACATAGTAATAAACTATATTATTTAAATAAACCGTCTCAGATGAAGAGTGTTGAGACCGAGCTGGGCTAGCCTGAAAGGTTAGGTAATACCTTCTTTAAGGAGCTGAAGTTTGCTTTAAGTGGACTGCTTGGGGTCTGTGAATTGTGGGCTGATGCACATTTTCACGGTTGAATGAGGCTCAAGAGTTCAGTGGAAAGACAATTGAACTCTCGACATGATTAGACATGAATGACAAGCTAGGTTAATGTGGGACTGGGGAGGGGAGGGAAGAACATGAGGGTCACAAAAGTGAAAGATCTCTGGGGGATGGAACACATCATCTGAGTGGGGATGTCGATCCCAAGTCAAGTGTGACACTATTCTTGAGGCTGGAGCACCTGAGGTAAAGATGGAAGTGTTGACAAGTTGACCGATGGATTGTGAGGGCCTCCTTTCCCAAGAGACCTAAGCTAGGAGGTGGATCACTGACGCTGCCTGTGAGGTGAGTTCCCATTGCAGAGCTTTCCCCCTCAATTATACCTGGGAATTCCTTAGATGAGCCAAACATCATAGATCCATCCATTTAGTAGGCCTTAAATAAGGTCTTTTAAAAAAATCTTCATGAAACCTCTATTTACAAACACAGTCACTGAAAATAAAGTCAAAGCCAGAATGATGGCATTCTCCCATATCCTTTGCCACTCTTGAAAACACGTGGGCAAAAGAGGTAAGAGAACCACCCCCCTCAACCTGAGTTCCATATTGAGACTCTGTCTCAAATACATACTTAAATAAAATAAATAGATCAAGAAACCAGAAGTATAAAGTAAGAAGTCTGTTTGTGTGGGCATTTGATGAGCAGCAGACACCAGGCAGGTGGTATTAGGGACAGAAAAGATGGCTTGGGAGAAGTGTTTCTAAAGAACCAGGGATAGAAACAGCTGTGGACAGGAGGTACCCTGAAAGAGACACTTGTGAAGGGGAGGGAAAGAAGGGAATTAGAAGGCGGGTAGACACTCAGTTCTAATAATGTTTTGGCTCTCAGGTCAAAGTTATTCACTGAAGGAGCATCCTGTAGCAATGAGCCCTTGACTACACTCCAGGATATGCCTGGGGAAACGTGGTGTGAGTACCATATAGGCGTTTCCATCCCTTTCTAGAGAGCCCTTGCAGTCTTAGGGTGGGTGTGACCCACCCCACCCTAAACAGAGCTTTCTGACAGCTGGCAGGCTCAAGCCTCTAAGGAAGAGGAGCGGCAGAGAGGGCTGCTGGGAGCTGCTAATGCGATGGCAGCATGTCTAAAAGAAAGAAAGAAACAAACAACCTCGGCTGAACTTCCCCAGCTAACGAAGTAGGCAAGTAGCAGGCCTGCAAAGGTCACCATGGCAACCTGACCTCTGCAGGGAGGAGACCTGAATACTTGACTTTCCCCCCTCCCCTGACAATTTTGACTGCTCACTTCTGACTGGTCTTGTTTTGTTTTTGATTTTGTTGTTGGTTGCTTTTTTTTTTTTTTTTTTTTTTTTTTTTTTTTTTACCAAGTTTACATGATTATATTCAGCTAATTTGGGCAACCTGGGTTCACTTGGGCCCAGTGAGTACCCTATAAATTAAGCTTTATAAGTAGGTAGGATTGCTACAGAACCTAGGGAGGAGGAAAGAAAAAGAGAACTTCTGAGCCTGGCCCCGACTGACTGGGAGACTGGCCCCCAACATTCCTATCTCTTTAGGGGAAGAAGCCTGAAGCCTTCAGGGTCCGGCTCCCAGCCAGAAGGAGGAGGCCTTTAAGAGTCTCTGGGAATGGACTTTTTGGAGGCTTCCCAAGCCTGAGGCTTTTGCCCCCGGAAGTGAGCTTGCTCAAGCTAGCCTCTAGGACTTAAACCAGCAGCTGCGAGCAGTAAGAACTCCTTCCAGCCTTGCCCTTAACAGACCGCAATTCATTCCCACAGCGTCTCGCAATCTCTAAGACCTGATTCACAGATGTGCTTGTTTAGCACACCGAAGCCCACCAAGATCGTTTGAGCTGTAACACTTCTCAGACTTATGATGGCTCTCGGCCAGCCTCCCGCTGCTTCTGAGAGTTAGAACCTGTTCTCAATCCCATATGGCAATCTGTCTATAGCTATTTTATCCTGTTCAAGATTGTTAATTCTGAATTAACAACAAAGAACTTCCCATTTGTCCTTTTGGTCAGCTTACTCTATTCTTGAGGAGTGTGGAACAAGAACCCCGAGACAGAAGAAAGCGTCTCCCCCCAACCCCGGCTGATTTAGCTATTGCATTCGGCTGGGTGCCACAAAAAAGCCAATAGAACCACGGATTCAGCAGAATCCCTTCTTCAGAATGGTGAGAGCAATTGATTTCCCCTGCATCCATTTTTTTTTTCTTTAGGAAAGGTTGGAAGAGAGAGCCTCTATGATCAACAGTAGTCCTCTCAGTTGAAAACACTGAAGGTCTTTCAGCCAAATAAAACAAGCCCTAGTGACTAGCGTGGTTACCGATCTGAAGTTTCAGAGTTCAGGCTTGCTACAAGTGACTGGATCAATCTTCCACAGCCCTTGACATTAAGATGTTGATCCTGGTGGGGGGGAGGAGGAGGGGATAGTGAGCTGGCTTTACCACCTTCAGGATCTTGAATTGGTCGCTTGAACCTAAGGAAGATTTGTGGACTTATTCAAAAGTCACCACTCAGTGTTTCATCAAGCATGTAATAATAATAAAAAAAAGATGTTGATCCTATTTTAGTTTCTGTTTCTTCCCACAGAAACCTCTCCATTCAGAGGGGTTGAGGTGAAGTCCTAAAGAAACTTAAAGTTTCTGGCTTGGATGACATCCTGCATTACAGGGACTAAACCTGATCCCCTGACTGCTCTTAGGGTGTGGGTGGGAAATCTGCACTCTGTATTCCTGCTGTCTTTTGAATCCTAAATGTCCCCTGGTCACAGGCCCTGTCTTTTGACTCCCCCTTTGGGCTGACAGTTGCTCTGCGTAAGTAGTAGGTTTGTCAAAGACCCTGTGCTATTGTCAGGTTTTGCCTGGCTTCTGTCAAGAATGCCGTAACTAGGCAATGCTACGGGAAGATTGCTAGCTGCATGCCCACAGAGGACTTCTCACCAGAAGTTGGTGGGTGTGCAGGAAGGTGGAGGCCTCTTGTAAGCTTGCTCTAGAGTCTCTTGGCAAGGTAGGTGATGTGACATAAGGCTGTCCTGTCCTCTTGGAGGAGTAAGGGGTGGTAAGAGAGCTTTTTCCTTAGGGTATGGGGGAGTTCTCAGTGTTGTTCTATACTGTCTGAGGCAAGGAGCAATGGGCGGATACACAGCTCCGGGTGTCCCAACAGAACCAGAGTCATTGCTGTGTGAGGGCTTGTGTGAATTGATTGGTCTAGGACCCTAACAATTGGCAAACGGCTCAAACTGTAATGATAACCTTCATTGCTCTCTTCAGGCTCCATGCTTAGAAAGCTTAAGTTTTTAACTCAAGTCTGATAACTCTAATGTGTCTCAAATAAGTACAGGCTTTGCAGGGAGTGCTAGCTAACAGTTTACGGAGTCTAGACGATGTGTGCATGGGAATTGAGTTCAGCGCTCCTTGAGCATGGTCATGATTGGTTGATGTTTCGCAACAGTTCTAAAATGTATTTCTGGAGGAGGATGTTCTCTCCTAGGTAGGCTAATAGGAAGTACATCCCATGGCATCCCCATTGTTGTCTCTCTAAGGAGATGTGCAGGCTTCTGGTTTTTTTTTTTTTTAAGTTTGAATAGTGTTTATTGACATAGAGATGTAAAAAGAACAATCATTTTATGTTCAATTTTTAAAAGGTTCATAGAAGTCAGAGAGGAAGAAATAGTCACATGATATATTAGACTTTTTTAGTAGATTTTATAATAGGAAAATTTAAAAGATTTATTTATATTACATATGCATGTGTATTTGCCTGAACATATTTATATATGCCATATGTGTCTAGTGCAAGTGGAGGCTGGAGTAGGCCTCTTTTAATCCTTTTCTCTAATTAAGGGGTAATGCCCGTCTCACTTACTTTCCCATTATAATCTGGAATGGAAATTTTTGGTTTTGGTTTTAACTAGAGCCCATTCTTTTTTTTTTTAAGTAAAAATTGTTTTATTTATATGAGTGTTTGCCTGCACATGTGGTTCCATATTCTGCCTCTCTTGGTAGTGGTTCCATATTCTGCCCAGACACTGGTCATCAGCTCAAAAAGAACAGGGCAAAGTCTGAATGAATGGGGTCTACAGTCTCCCTTTTCCCTCTGGGGTGTCAGACTGAACACCAGATAGAGGAGGGTGAAGAAGAGTCTGGGTTGAATAGGAATGCCAAAAGCGTTACAACTCTTAGCAGCTCTTAGAAAAGGAATAAAGAAGTTCAGTTAGCTTGCACAGAGCAGGTGATGGGGGGGCAAGAGGGGGGGGGGAGGCAGGGCAATGGGAGCCCGGCCAGGCAGTTGAGTCCAAGGTCTAGTGATGATTGCTTGGAAGTGGGGGGTGGAGTAAGAGAGCCTTCCCCGAAGTAAAAAGAGCCAGTCTCAGACAATCCTTGGTGAAATAGCTTGTGCTCTTTATTCCATGTGAGCAGGGACTATATGAGCTTTGGGGAGTGGGATGGGACTTGGGGGGTGTCTTAGGGTTTTACTGCTGTGAACAGGCACCATGACTAAGTCAACTCTTGGGGCTGGCTTACAGATTCAGAAGTTCAGTCTGTCATCATCAAGGTGGGAGCACGGCAGCATCCAGGCAGGCATGGTGCAGGCAGAGCTGAGAGTTCTACATCTTCATCTGAAGGCTGCTAGCAGAATACCGACTTTCAGGCATCTAGAATGAGGGTTTTATAGTCCACACCTGCGGTGACACATCTACTCCCACAGGGCCACACCTCCTCATAGTGCCACTCCCTGGGCTGAGCATATAGAAACCATCACATGCTCCAAGGCTCAGTCCTCTCGGCCCTTGGAGTGTTGTAGGCTTCAAAGCTCACCTAATTACATCATGTCTGTTCTCTGTGCTGCTCACACACTATTGCCCATATGCTGCCCATAGAACAGCCACCTAAGTCTCTACCCTGCTCTGATTTCTCCTGTTTGTCCACTTTTGTGCCCAGACGGAAATGCCATCTCTTCGCAACAGGTGAGCAATTGTTGTTCTCATGCCTTAGTGTGGCACTTATTCAGATCTGTACACTTTGGTTTTCTCTACTTAAATGAAAGCAATTATACATACTACTCTGTACTCTTGTCCTAGTATATTTTGGAATTTTTTAATTCATTTCATAAAGGGCCTTATTTCTCATGATCAGTAGTAATCTTTGAATAGATGTACTATTTATTTTTCAAGCAATTCCTGTTGATGGAGCCACACACTAGAGATTTTTACCAATTTGACTTTAATGAATAATTAATTATTTACCACTAATCATGTAACAAATATGTCCTTTATGTGGGAGGGGTGGCACTGAGGATTGAAATTAGGGTCTGTGCATGCTTCTAGGTAAGTGTCACCTCAGAGCCACATCCTTATTCTAACATCTGTGACTTGCAACATGTGACCTTGGTTACTAAGACAATTAAGATGATAGAGATAGATTTTATCCAGTAACTACTGTCCATAGTGGAAAGTCTTCAGATCTATTCCACTTGATACAGAGGCAAGTGGGCATCTCAAAGACAACAAGGGAGAAGAGAAATGAGCAGGGTTAAGTCTGGGAAATGAAAATGAAGAAAAACACACGAGGAGATTGGCCAATGTAAATGTGATGGGGCAACTGTGTGGAGAGTCTTGAAGCTAGATTTCTGACCTCCCGCAGTGACGGATGGTTACATTTCAAAGGAATGACTTTCACATCCTTGAGCATGATATTCAGAGGTTGTAGGCTATATATGTATCTGAAAGGGACAGAGGTCTTAACTGTTTCATATCATAACAGTTAGAGCAAGTTCAGTTCTCAGCTGAAATTAAGAAGTTTCCCAGAGCTTTTAAAACTAAATGCTCTATGAAAGAAGGCGTCAGGTGTTGGGTGAACTTGAGCTCTTTCAGACTCCAACTCAAAGGGAACCTGAACAGTTCCATTGATACGGCTGGTGGGCACTAGAAGCCATCCTAAGGCTGGGCTGGTCTTAGTATAGGAGTTTAGATTTAGGTCCTTAGGGACCAAGAGTTATTTTGTAGTTCTGACAATGCAGCCTCAAGATGAATTTTACAAGTGCAACCACTGGATCAAACTGCCCTGTTAGAGAAAGGAATTGTGTTTCTGCTTAGAATGTATGAATATCCCTAACTTCCACAGTCCTAATCCATGACAAGGGTACCTTGGTGTGTGGAACCATCTTTTTTTTTTTTTTTTTTGGTTTTTCGAGACAGTTTTTCTGTGTAGCTCTGCTGTCCTGGAACTCACTCTGTAGACCAGGCTGCCTGCCTCTGCCTCCCAAGTATTGGGATTAAAGGCATACGCCACCACTGCCTTGCCTTCTTTGACAGTTCTTAAATGCTTTTTTTGTTTGTTCATTTCTACCCTTCAGTGTCAAGAATCAACATTCCTAGCCTTTGCTCTCAATGAAACTCTTGTTTTCAGGATTTTTAGGCCTCTTTGTTGAATCTTGAATGTTAGGTCTGTTTTTCTGTCTGATGTCTAGCCATTCCAAATTATCCTAACTTCAGTAACAGGGAATTAGAAAGTTGTTTATATATATTTGAGGAGGAAGGTATTATGCCCAAGTGGCTGGGACCTCAAAGACCACCAAGGAGCCAATTCAGATGCAAACATATAAGGGTTTTTATTACAAGCTTGAGAGCAAGGGCTCTCACCATCACTGTTGCAGTGGGTCAGAAGTGAGAGCCACGAGTTTTGGGGTGTGAGGTATTTATTATAGTCACAGCAAGCTCGGTGAATTTCCGTACAGGCCAGCAAGTTAATATTTTTAAAACTGCATTTCTGGCTTAATCTGCAGGAAGCAAGCATGGGGGCAAACCCCACTGACAAACAGGGTGGCTAGGTTCTATTTATTTTCTGCAGGATGTTTTAGGTTATCTATACGTACCTTGACCCCACTGTTGTAGACGACTGATTGTGGCTAAGGGGGGATCACCATACGCTGTTTGCTCAAGTGAACTTTGTGCACTCTCAAAAAACGGAGTCGATTGGGCTTTACAAAGGGAAGAGCTACTTGCTGGATGTGATCTTCACATTGGAGTAATCTGGTCATATCACTTTACTGGGGAATTGATGTTGTGGATTTTGATGTATTTTATTGGGCTGGTCAAATCTCTTAAAGTCTCTGAACTTTCTTAAGGACAGGGCCCTGAGAGTCACTCCATGGTTAGGTGTCTCAGCATCCAGATGTATGTTTCCTTAGACTCTGTTCCTGATGTTCCTCAGAAACAGATGTACCTCACCTGTGTTTCTGATCCTGTATACATCACCTGTGTTTCTGATCCTGTATACCTCACCTGTGTTTCTGATCCTGTATACCTCACCTCTGTTTCTGATCCTGTATACCTCACCTGCGTTTCTGATCCTGTATACTTCACCTGTGTTTCTGATCCTGTATACCTCACCTCTGTTTCTGATGCTATATACCTCACTCTCATTCATGCCTTTTATCCTCTATCCATTCTCTTTATGTCTCTAAAGGGTAAATGTCCATGGACTTATCAGGGTTGGGGAAGGATGATGGTCTTGCTGAATAATGGGAAGAAATTCTTTTGTTACTTAAGTAAATGATAATTGTTCTGTTTCTTCTTTTCTTCCAACTCAGCCATACGTCCACAGAAGCCATGCGACCACTGCCTGAGCCTGTTGAGAATTCCGTATTCAGACTGGGATGGGTCTGAGCCTTGCACTGCTGACTTAGTACTCCATTTGCAGGAATAATGGTGGACTGTGCTGCTAAGACATTTTTATCTATCTTTTTTCTGGCATCAAAATTTTGCTTCTGGGTAGAGAAGATGGTTCAGTCAGTAAAGTGCTTACAGGAGGGCACAGGTTTGATCCCCAGTACCCATTGGACATAATAATGTGACTGAATCCCAGCACTGGGAAGACAAAGAGAAGAGGATCCCTGGGGCTTGCTTGCCGGCCCTCCTAGCCCAGTTAACGAATTTCATGGTCAGTGAGAGACTATCTCAAAACAAAAACAAAACAAACAAACAGACAAACAAGCATGGAAGCTAATGAAGGACACTCAGCGTCAACCTCTGATTTCCACATGTAGCACATACAAATGCACATGAACATGTACAGACACAAACAAATCTTGATTCTATTTTTAATTATTTTATTTAACTTAATTATTAAAATATAATTTTCATCAATGAAGTTTCTATTCTCTTTTAAATTCTTTTTACATTTGTGTGTGTGTGTGTGTGTGTGGTATGTGTTGCAATAATTTCTTTAAGCCACTTTATGATCCCAGTGGGTTGCACTCCCAAGCACCTGCCAGAGCCCTTTGGATTCATGAATGAAACACACACACACACACACACACACACACACACACACACCCCAGTTAATTTTAAATGCCTTGACTAGCTCAAAGGCTGGGCAATTCTAATCCTTCCCTGTAAGGGGAGGTTCTGATCCTACCATTCTGTTCCCCAGTTGGTTCTTGATTTATCAGTAAAGAAGGCTTGGGGGGCCAACTGCTGGGCAGAAGATAAGGGTGGGATTTCTGGGTGACAGGAGGAAAAGGAGATGCAGGGAAGGAGAGAGGGGCTTTTTTCTGCCCTACTTTGGAGGAAGAAGAATTCAGCAATCACGTAAGGCCTGGGGGCTGGGTGGGGGTGGAGTTAGGGCAGGTGGCCTCCACTACGGGCAGGTGGCCAAGGCTGTGGGGGCAAGGTGGGGCTAGCCACTAAGTTTGAGGCAGGTGGAGAGACAGAGAGAATAAATTGGTAAGGGCATGCTTTTCCAGGCAGGAGATATCTGTGCCCAGCAACTGTGCCAAGAAGGCAAGTTGTAAAGTGACAAATGTGTGTGTGTGTGTGTGTGTGTGTGTGTGTGTGTGTGTGTGTGTGTGTCTTTTAGTGGAGGATTCAAGGGTCTCAGGAGTAGGCTGGTAGTGAGGTCACCTCCTGGAGCTATGCTGGGTAGATCAACAGGGAAGCTTGGAGGGGTCAGAGCATGGTCCAATCCTGGGCAAAGGTGGCAGCAATTTTAGAACTACACACAACAGGGGCTGGAGAGATGACTCAGCGGTTAAGAGCACTAACTGCTCTTCCAAATGTCCTGAGTTCAAATCCCAGCAACCACATGGTGGCTCACAACCATCTGTAGCACCCTCTTCTGGTGTGTCTGAAGGCAGCTACAGTGTAATTAGATATAAAAATAAATAAATCTTAAAAAAAAAAAACAAAACCCTACACACAACACTTCCCCTGCTAACAAGCACTTTCCTCCTGTAATCCTGGCTTAGCACCCTCTAATGCTATATTTTATCTTTGTTGCTCTGGCTCCTTCTGGGCAGCTCCTTAGTCTTTGCTGCCCAAGATGCTTCTGGGCAGCCCTTCTGGGGGACCACATTCCTTCTCACCTACATTTTGGATGATTTTCCTTCTGCAGCTCTAATCTGATCCCTCTCTCTCCAAATCATGGTGATTCTCCTCCTTTCCTTTCTCCCAGGTCCTAGCCTGTGTAAATCTAAAGATCCTGCCTCAGTCTATCTGCCCAGTCATTGGCTGTTGGCTCATTATTGATTGATTAAAAACCAATTGGGGACAAGGACCTTCAGCGTTTGGACATGCAGATTCCCTATTTTGGAGGCTGGATTAATTCAAGGCATTAGAACCAATCCCCAACATCTAACCCTTTCTGTCCAAATTAAAAAAAATCTTCTCTCAGACATAAATTGAGCATAAACATAACAATTATGTAAATTACAAAGTATGGTATATAATTAACATCCAGTCCATCATATTTGTTAATTAGATAAAGTACTCTACCACCTATCCTAAATAAAGGGCTTTTAATTCTATACTTGAATTATGTTCAGATTTTAGCCTGTATCACCATCAGAAATCCACCCATTTAACTCTATATCAACTCTCTCAATGCTAAACAACTTAAGTTTGATTATGAGACTATAACTAGTCTTCAATCCCTATCAGAAATTGGAGGACAGATTACATATTACCTCAATAGTCAGGAAGCACAACAACATAGCTTCCAAAACTTAAACAAATTGTAGAAACAGCTGACTACCTGGACAGTCCCCTAGTCATCCAAAACATTGGAGCCTTCTGGCCCAGAGCCATCTGCCAGACCTTGAAGTGAAGCAGGACTATGCAGGACTAGCTTACCCTGTCTTGGCAAAGCTTAGCAGTTGACTATCCCACATCTGTTTGTTCTCTTTGGACAGTATTTTGTCTACAGATGAATAGGGCAATTTTTATCCAGTGGCTACCTTTCCATTACTGGAACAACTCCATGTGGAGGTTTTGATGCTTACTTTCTTCTTTGGAGGAGAATGGGGAATTTGTCTGTCAGGAGCAGACAAATCTTGTCAAATGATCTTTAATATTTAAATAACATTAAATGTCACATTCTGTGGATTTCTGATTTTTTTTTTTTTTTTTTTTTTTTTTTTTTTTTTTGGTTTTTCGAGACAGGGTTTCTTTTGTGTAGCCCTGGCTGTCCTGGAACTCACTCAGTAGACCAGGCTAGCCTCAAACTCAGAGGCTAAAAATCAAAATTTCTGATTTTTTGAAGGCTATTTATGTAAAGTATATCTGAACTGTTAAACCTTAACTACTCTTAGCCATTTCTATTTGAGTAAATTGAAAATACTTTATTGTAATTAAATCAAAATCTAATATAACCATGAGTTTACTATCTGGCCCTTAATTTGTGTTACTTAATCATCTAAACAGTTTGCAATAGCAGTTATAAAGGGACTGGGTCAAAGCCTTGTGTTCTTAAATGAGTTACATAGGCACAATGCCTATCTAAGAGTAACAATATTAATTTTAAATTTTGTATCAATATACAGATTTATATCAATGCAAACCTTAATTCTATATCAATATATAAATTCTATACTAATGTAAGAAATTATAACTTCAATTTTGCATAAATTACAAAGATTTATATCAATGTAAGATTATGACTACACAGTGCTTTGTTCAAGATCAGCATTTAGTAATCCATCTTATCTACTTTTTCCCTGTTCAAAATTATGACAATTCCCAAATGATCCCTTAAAATGACAACCTATATATAATTTGTAAAGTAACCATAACCAGACACCCAAACCCAAGGGATTGGAATGGTGACTCTCCATGGTTTCTTCCTGCTGAATAGAAGCAATGAGAAAGTCTTTAAAGGTGTGGGGAGGGTAGGAAATTTAGAAAAAATGGTTAGACTTAAAGAAAAGCTAGCTTTAGCATCTGTTATCCAGTCTCTGCATGTTTAGAAGGTTTAGGACTTGACTGAAGTTCTAACTGATTCATCTGAAAGGTTGGATGAGGCGAGATCATCTGGAATCAGCAGCAGTCCTGAAGCTGTTCTGGAAGCAAGTCTCTAGACAGCATCAGGAGGCAGGAGGCTGGAACAGCAGGTCAGTGCAGCATCTCTGAGGATGGATCTTGTCAAAGCTGTACGTTCTGTAATAAATGAATCTCACAACCAAAATTTTATTGCCATTAAGATGTTTGTATGGATTGTACAAGGTACACAGATCACTTAAGGGTGAATTTGTTCCTTCTTTGAACAAGTGAAAGATGATTATCCTTTTATGAGTTAATTTGATCAATAACCAATTGTAATCTTTATTCATGCCATATGAAGGAGGGCACGAAGAATCTTAAGGATTCCATAACCAACTAGATTCATTGTCTAATTTTAGTGGAAGTTTTGGCTAGAGACACCTTTATGTTTAAGCCAGTTATAAGGATGTTCCTATGTTGAGGAATCAGCAGATCAAGTTATCTGTCCTGTTGGATTTTCTCGAATTTTTCTTTTCAGTAGCTAAGATCTTCAGGGAGTTTTCCCCTGTCATATCTGATCCATATCACTCTGGAAGGGGTCCAAAGCCTTTTCTCCCTTCCTGTCAACACAAATACAGAGCCTCTCTCCCAGAATAGCTTGTCCTTGGTCATGGGAAGCTAATTAGAAGGACACTTAGCATCAACTTCTGACTTCCATATGGAGCACACACTTGCACACATGTGTGTAACATACATGAACATGTACATACAAAAACAAATCTTGATTCTATTTTTAAATTGCTTTATTTAACTTGATTATTAAAATATAATTTCCATCAAGAGAAATTAATATTCTCTTTTAAATTCTTTTTGCATTTATATATATATATATTGTGTGTGTGTGTGTGTGTGTGTGTGTGTGTGGAGGTCAGAGGACAATTTGTGGGAGTTGGTTCTCTCCTTCCACAATGAATTTTGGAGACTAGGCTTTGCATCAAATGACCTTACCATTGAGCTTTTTCATGTTCTTCACTTTTTAATTCCTTAAATATTTTTGAAATGCAAAAATTAAAAAAAATTTGTTTGTTTTTCAAGACAGGGTTTCTCTGTTTATTTAGCTCTGGCTGTCCTGGAACTCACTCTGTAGACCAGGCTGGCCTTGAACTCAGAAATCCACCTGCCCCTGCCTCCCAAGTGCTGGGATTAAAGGCATGCGCCACCACTGCCCAGTGTAAAATGTTTTTAAAAATTAACTTTATTGGATTGTTTTGCCAGTGCTGGAAATTGAACCCAGGGCCTTGTACATGCTTAGGCAACTGCTCCCCATCCCACCATATCACCTTCTTCTCTCTCCTGTGGTGTTCCCAGTACCTCTTAGAATCTCCATGGTGCTGTCTGTTGTCTGACGCCCTTAAAGAAGGCCTGTCCTTTCCCTCCATGGTTTCGTGTGCTCTGAGGCTTTCCCGTTCTCGTCTTTCATATCAAAAGTCACCTGTTCAGGGTCTTAGTTCATCATCCGCTGCTCTTTCTTAGCTCACAGAGGCCACTAAGAGCTTCTGGGAGGAGTTATTTGTTTATTATTGATTTAATGTTGACTGCAACCTAGTGTGATGAATATCATTAATCCTTTTCATAAATTAATACATTGAGATTGAGGCTCAATCTTCTTGCTGAAGATTGCAAAATGGAATATCATAGGTCAGTAATACAATACTCTTGTGACAACTGTGTCTACCATTTCCTG
>NW_022196895.1:6806402-6813474 GCF_008632895.1 Mastomys coucha
AAAAAAAAAAAAAAAAATATTTATTTTATTTTTAAATGTGTGTGTGTGTATGTACATATGTATTAGGGTTCTTTGGAGTCACAGAACTTATGGAATGTCTCTATATATTAGGGAATTTACTGGAATGACTGTCTGCAGTCCAACTAACCCAACAATGGGCAGTTGTGAGTGGGAAGTCCAAGAGTCTAGCCTCAGTCCCATGAGGCTTGGTGTTTCAGCTGATCTTTGTAAGCTGGAATCCTGAAGAAGTAATTCCAACAGATGTGCTGGCAAGTCAGTGCAAGCAGGCGAAGAAGAGCAAACCCTTCCTTTTCCCATTGTCCTTATGTAGGCCTCCAGCAGAAGGTGTGGCACAGATTAAAAGTTTGTACCGCCATGCCTATTAGAACTTGTTCTGTCCCAGGCTGGCCCTGAACTCAGAGATCTCCTTGCCTCTGTCTCCTGGGATTAAAGGTGTGTACTACCTTGCCTGGGCTTAAGCCTCAAGATCTAGATCACATGTGTGCCTTCCATTTCTGGATTGTAGTTCATTCTAGATGTAGTCAAGTCGATAACCAGGAATAGTCATCACAACATGAGTACAGGTGCCTAGAGGCCAGAAACATCCAGACCCAGGAGCCGGAGTTACAGCAGGTGCTTGTGACCTGCCTAATGTGGGTGCTGGAAACAAAACTAGAAACCTCTGGAAAAGTAGCAGACTTTCTTAGCCACTAAACTATCTCTCCTGCTCCCAACAATGAAAACTTAAAAAAAAAAATTGTTAATGTCTACTTGTGCTTATTTATTTTTTTAATAGGCCTTACTCTGTTGTCTAGGTTGGCCTGAATTCATTGGATAGCCCACCCAGGCTGCCCTTAAACTTCCTGTAATCCTCCTGCTTCAGCCTCCAGAATCCTGGCATTATAAGTATAAAACACCACAACTCACTTTTAATGACTGTCTAAGACAGCACTTTAACTGAAACAGGCTTACACTAAGTTTTTCAAACAAAACCAAGGTTTTGGGCAGCTAGACCTTTCTCTGCTTTATAGGCTTTTCTTCTTCCTCTCTGCCCCGTCCAAACACAACACCCACTTAACACTCTGTGAAGAATGAAAAGTAAGAGAAACAAAGCCATGTATGAGCATGGAGAGCTACATGGGATCTCAGCTGTGAGCTAGTACTCTGTGGAGAAAGAGTTGTTTTAAAACACTTGGATGTATTGGGTTATTGCAGACACATGGTTGATTCTATTCTCCATCTCACCCCTTAGTCTTAAGTTAAAAGAAAGAATTATACTCTTCATAGAGACAAAGAATATCAAAATCATACAAGTTTTTCTGATGATTTCCATCTAAGGTTATGCAAACACACAGTATGACTTTGCACACATTTCTTTTCCTTACTGGGCTCTCAACGGTTTCCAAGAAAAATTAGCAGAGGATTCCACAAGTTCTCCAGAGATTGAGTTTTATTTCTTCTCTATCCCAGAATGCTCAGCTCTTCATCTTTCACTCTTAAGTTTATCAGATTTGTGAAATGAGTGATTTTTAATATGAATGTAACTAGTGAATCAGTTCAGTGGCTGTATGTCTTTACCTTCGCTAGTCTCCAGTTCCCATACAGAGAAACCAAGATTTATTTCAAGCTGCATCTCCTCAGTTGCTGGGGCATTAAGTGGTCTGTTTTAACCTCCTATGCTAATATGGCTGCCTCCCACCCCCATTCTTATCCCCTTGATACTTGCAGTTTAGTATTGTTCTAATTCTTTCTGCTTCAGATGTCTCTTCCCACTGTCTCCTCAGACCCTTTCCTCCTCATGGACAGTCTGAATCTCCCTCCTCTCTCTCTCCTACCTGGCTGGTGGATGTTTCTGCCCTATTCTTTCTTCTGCCCAGCAATTGGGTGATCATCAGGCAGAGAATAAATGGTAAGAATTGTTTATGTAAACTGGAGACATGAGATTTTAGACATAAGCATTACAATGTCATGTCAGATTGAAACAAAGTATGAGGGCAGAGAAAACAGCATTTGAATAACACAAAGACAGCCTTTACACAGTGCACAAAACATGCCTACATAGATTCTCCAATATTCTGCTGTCTGTCAATCTATCATCTATCTGTCTGTCTGTCTGTCATTTATTTATTGAGAAAGGATTTCTTTGTGCAGCTCTGGCTATCCTGGAAGTCATGCTGTAGACCAGACTGGCCACAAACTCAGAGATCTACCAGCCTCTGCCTTTTGAAAAAAAAAAAAAAAAAAAAAAAAAAAAAAAAAAAAAAAAAAAAGGTTGCGCCACTACTGCATGCCCAGCTTTCTCTCTCATTTATTAAAGGACAGGTATATATATCAACAAAAGACAATAGCACTTTCTTCAAGTAGTTCAAGGGTTAAAGAAAGATGGCTCAGCAGTCAAAGGTACTGATTGTTCTTCCAGAGGACCAAGGTTCAAATCCCAGTACTCACATGGCAGCTCACAACTGTCTGTCACTATAAGATCTGACACTCTCATACAGACATACATGCAGGCAAAACACCAATGCACATAAAATAAAAAGTAAATAAAAATTTAAAAGCATTTTTCAAAGAAGCAACGTGAGATACATTAAAACATTTTAGGATTTTACTATTGAGGGATTTGAATATGAAGTTTTTCTGAGACAATCTTGCTTTGTGGCTCCTCAGGCTTTGGAATCTCTTACCTTATTCCCTCACATGCTGGACTTACATGTATGTACCACCATAGCTAGATGAACTTTTATGCCTAATTTCCAAACTCTTTCCCCTGCTCAGCCAAGGATCCTGAATCTAGAACTTAGGGAGATGCCCAGCTGGTAAAGTGTAATGTAAGGACCTGACTCAACCCTCAGAATTTATTTTAAAGACAGGACAGGGTGTGGTAGTATGTGCTTGAAGTTCAAAGCTGGGAAGGTGGAGACTACTAACCATATCCTAATCAGCTAGGCCAAGGGCAATTAGAGACCTTGGCCCAAGAAAACAAGATGGAGAGAACCTGAGGCTGACCCCTAAGACTCCAGCCTCCACATGCACATTGTTCATATGTTCATGTTCATCCACTCACATAAAATACCCACACATATATAGTATGTGCACACACATGCTTGAATTTTCTCATGCCGGTTGCTTAAATGGTATTTCAGTTTAGGGTCCAAACCTGCTGCTTCTGAATGTCCATGACTCTTCCAACTTACCAGCACAAATCCAGTCTATCAGAAGACATTGCCATTCGCATTCCAAATTATACACACTGGGCACTAGCCAACGGGTCCTCTGCTGATGCTCCCATCCTAAGCACCATCATCTTACACTTAAACTACACAGTCCTCCCGAGATGGATTCCTTGCTTTGTTTTCTTCCATGTTTATTTCATGACATCCTCTTCTTTTATTTGCTTGTCTATTTTTAAAAAAATGTATAATTTTTAGTATGTATATAGATTTGCCTGCATGTATGTCTGTGCACTACTTGAGTGCCTGATGTCCTCGGAGGCCAGAAGAATGTCAGCTCCTCTGGGACTGGGGTTACAAATAGTTGTCCTCTGTGGAGTGCTGGCTATCACCCAGCCCCTTGGGAGGAGCTATCTTAACTAATGAGCCATCTCTCCAGCTTGTTATGGTTTCATGTAGTCCAGTCAGGCCTCAAACTTGTTTTATAGCCAAAGCTGGCCTCAAATTCCTGATCCTCCTGCCTTTATCTCTAAAATTGTGGGATTACAGGTGTGTGTCATCACATCTGTGTAACATCTATTGTTTGAATAGTTTCTTTATAACTTCATATCCAATTTGAGCCATAATAGAGTCACAGAGTCTGGACTTACCATCCCAGATAACCAGAAAAGGGTGCTAAATGTGTTTACCATTTTTTCCAGACATTACATAATTGGTTGCTATTCTTGAGGGAAAGATCACAACATCACTAGACCCTATGAGTATCCAGCTTTCCCTGAAGTAGTTTCCAGGTTTTCTGGAAGAAGCAGAAATCCAAACCTTCCACAGAGGTCTTGGATCTTGGTGAATTGAAGAGTCAGTGACTGGCATTTGAGGAGCCTAAGGCAATTGGAATATGAGGAATAAAATTTGTGAAAAAGATTCCTTTTGCTACAGAATCACCTTGGTTCCTATGCCATAAATGCACTGATGGAGGGTGTATCTATTTCTCAACTTTTCCATCCCTTACCTCCATCCATCATAACTATATTTCTATCACCATTTTTAACAGTAGACTGTATTCCCACCCATGCTTTATATTTTTGGTGTTATCATCATGTTATTTAATTGTTATGCTTTTTAATTATTTGCCAATATATAAAAACATAATTGTTTTTATTTATTTTATCCATTATAACACAGGATTTTTCTACATAGGTCTCATTTCTGGAGACTTATTTTATGACTTAGCCTATGGTCCATTCTGGTCCAGTCTCCAAATGCTAATATGTTACAAATACTCCAAATGTTTTCCCTTTATCCAGCATTCTCTCTCTCTCTCTCTCTCTCTCTCTCTCTCTCTCTCTCTCTCTCTCTCTCTCTCTCTCTCTCTCTCTCTCTCTCTCTCTCTCTTTCTCTCTCCCTTCCTTTTGTTTTAAAGAGCCAGCTTCAATGGATATCAACCAGCCATGGCATATCAAGTAAGACTAGACACCTCCTCATCTATTAAAGCTAGACAAGGCAACAAAGTAGGGGGAAAGGATTCCAAAGGCAGGCAACAGAGTCAGAGACAGCTCCTGCTCCCACTGTCCAACAAGAAGACCAAGCTACACAACTGTAACATATGCGTGTAGGGCCTAAATCAGTCCCACGTAGGACCCTGGTTGGCAGTTCAGTCTCTGTGGGCCCCTATGGACTGAGGTTGGTTGATTTTGTGGGTTTCATTGGTTGATTCTTATGGTGTTCTTGACCCCTCTGACTCCTACAATCCTTCCTCCTCTTCTCCCAAGGTATTTCCCAAGCTATGCCTAATGTTTGGCTGGGACTCTTTGCATATGTTTTCATTAGTTGCTGGATGAAATCTCTTTGATGACAATTGGGCTATACACCAATCTATGAGTGTAGCAGAATAGCATTAGGAATCACTTCATTGATTTTTTTTTCTGCCAGTCATATTTGGTTCTATCCTAGGTCTCTGGGCTATCCGTCCTCTGGCTCCTGGCCATCCAGGCAGTGTCAGTCATGGGCGTCCTCTCCTGGCATGGACCTCAAAGTAAACCAGTCATTGGCTTGCCACTATTACCAGCTGTACACCACTATTACTACAGCACATTTTGAAGGCAAGGTAAATTGTAGGTCAAAGGTTTTGTGGTGGGGTTGATGTCCCAATCCCTCCGTTGGAAGTCTTGCCATGTTATAGGAGTTGGCGAGTTCAGGGCCCATATCACCTATTGCTAGGAGTATTAGTTAGGGTCACCCTAATCAATTCCTGGAAGTTTCCATTGTCCTAGGTTTCTAGCTTATCCCAGAGATGCCCCGCCCCACACACGTTTCAGTTGTCTTTCCCAGTACTCTCTCCCTCCATCTCCCCACACATGCTCCTTCTTGTTTCTATCTCCACCCCAACCTCAGCCCAGCTCCCTCTCTCTATCCACCTGTGATTCTTTCTGTTTCCCCTTCTCAGTAACATTCACATGCCCACCCAAGCCCCTTGAGCTCTCCTTGTAACTTAGCTTCTCTGGGTCTGTGGATTGTAGCATGACTAACCTTTACTGCTAATATCCACTTATAAGTGAGTACATACCACGTTTGACTTTCTGGGTTGGGGTTACCTCACTCAGGGCGATCTTTTCTAGTTACATCCATTTATCAGCAATTTTTATGGTGTTTTTTTAACAGCTGAGTAATACCCCATTGTGTTAATGTACCACATTTTCTTTACCCATTCTTCAGTTGAGGGACATTTAGGTAGTTTCCAGTTTCAGACTACTATGAATAAAGCTGCTATGAACAGAGTTGAGCAAGTGTCCTTGTGGTATGGTGGAACATCTTTTGGGTATATGCCCAGGAGTGGTATAGTTGGGTCTTGAGGTACATCAATTCCCTATTTTTCTGAGAAGTCACAATATTGATTTCCAAAATAGCTATACAAATTTGTACTCCCACCGGCAATTGAGGAGTGTTCCCTTGCTCCACATCCTTGCCAGTGTGTGTTACAAGTGTTACTTGTATTTTTGAATATTATCCATTCTGACAGATTTAAGATAGAATTTCAAAATCATTTTGAATTGTATTTCCCTGATGGCTAAGGACAATGAACATTTAATTGTTTCTCAGTCATTAGAGATCCCTCTATTGAGAATTCTCTCTAGGTCTGTATGTCATTTTTAAATTGGATTATTTGGTTTGTTGATGTCTAGTTCCTTAAGTTCTTTATATATTTTGGATATCAGCCCTCTATCAGATATAGAGTTGGCAAAGATCTTTTCCCATCCTGAAGGCTGCTGTTTTTGTCCTTTTCATGGTGTCCTTTGCTTTAAGAAGTTTTTCAGTTTCATGAAACCCTGTTTATTAATTGTTGACCTTAGTGCCTGAGAGATTGGTGTTACAGGAATTTGTCTCCTGTGCCAATGCATTTAACACTATTTCCCACTTTCTCTTCTATCAGGTTCACTGTATCTGTTTTTTTTTTTTTTTTTTTTTTTTTTTTTTAGTTTTTCAAGACAGGGTTTCTCTGTATAGCCCTGGCTGTCCTGGAACTCACTCTGTAGACCAGGCTGGCCTTGAACTCATAAATCCGCCTGCCTCTGCCTCCCAAGTGCTGGGATTAAAGGCATGCGCCACCACTGCCCGGCCACTGTTATCTGGTTTTGTGTTGAAGTCTTTGATCTCCTTGAACTTGAGTTTTGTGCAAGGTGATAGATATGGATCTATTTTCATTCTTCTACATGCAGACATCCAGTTAGACCAGCACCATTTGTTGAAGATGCTTTCTTTTATCCATTGCATATTTCTGGCTTCTTTAGCAGAATCATGTGTCCATAGGCATTTGGATTTACTTCTGGGTCTTCAATTTGATTCCATTGATAAACCTGTCTGGTTTTATGCCAAGACCATGTGGATTTTTTTTTTTTTTTTTTTTT
>NW_022196895.1:6813542-6825080 GCF_008632895.1 Mastomys coucha
TCGAACTCAGAAATCCACCTGCCTCTGCCTCCCAAGTGCAGGGATTAAAGGCGTGCGCCACCACCGCCTAGCCCATGTGGGTTTTTAAATTACTATTGCTTTGAAGAACAGTCTGAAATCAGGGATGGTGATACATCTGGAAGTTCTTTTATCGTACAGGATTGTTTTAGCTTTCCTTGGCTTTTTTTTTGTTTTTCCAAATAAAGTTGAGTATTCTTTCAAGGTCTGTAAAGAATTGTGTTGGAATTTTGATGGGAATTGCATTGCATCTGTAGATTGCTTTTGCTAAGATGGCCATTTTTACTATGTTTCTCCTACTGATCCATGAGCACGGGAGATCTTCCCATCATTTTACATCTTCTTCAATTTCTTTCTTCAGAGACTTGAAGCTCTTTTCATACAGCTCCCCCACTTGCTTGACTAGAGTTACACTAAGATGTGTTATACTCTTTGTGGCTGTTGTGGAGGGTTTTGTTTCCCTGATTTCTTTCGCACCTGTTTATCGTTTGTACATAGGAAGCCTGCTGATTTTTGTTTTAGTTAATATTATATCTAGCTACTTTGTTGAAGGTATTTATCAGTTGTAGGTGTTTTCTTGTAGAACTTTTGGGATCCCTTATGTATATTGTCATATCATCTGCAAATAACAATATTTTGACTTTCTTTTCAATCTGTATCCCCTTGATCTCCTTTAGTTGTCTTATTGCTCTAGCTAAAACTTCTGTATTAGTCAGGGTTCTCTAGAGTCACAGAAATTATTGGTAGTCTCTATAGTAAAGGAATTTGTTGGTGACTTACAGTCTGTAGTCCAACTCCCAACAATGGTCAGCAGCAGCTGTGAATGGAAGTCCAAGGATCTAGCAGTTGCTCAATCTCACAAGGCAAGCAGAAGAAGGAGAGAGTAGATTTTCCTTCTTCCAATGTCCTTATATATGTCTCCAGCAGAAAGTGTGGCCCAGATTAAAGTTGTGTGCCCCCACACCTTTAATCCCAGATGATCTTGAACTCGGAGATCTTCCTGTCTTAATCTGGGATTCATAGCCACTATGCTTCAAGATCTCCAAGCCAATATCCAGGTCAGAAACTTGTATCTCTCAGCTTCCAGATTAGGATCATAGGTGAGCCTTCCTATTCTGGATTGTAGTTCATTCCAGATATAGTCAAGCTGACAACCAGGAATAGCCACTACAATCCACCCCTTGTCTACTTGACACAAATAATATCTCATGTCCACATGAAACAGTAACAAGGTCATGAATACACCTAACATGATATAACTATTCCCCTACAATTGCAAACACACTTGTAAATTTACAATGGGGCAATGTCCTTTGGGAACATTCTTTTAGTGTCTCAACTTAAATACCAATTGATGTTAAAGAAATTGGAAGAAAGACAAGTGCATTATTAACAAAATAAGACAGACACATTCATATTAGTTTATAATCCTCGTTTCTGCAACTGATTACGTGGCCTTAGCTGGTATTTATAACTATCTTCCTCTGCTACCCATTCTGTATTTCCTTCTCCCTCTCTGCAAGCACCTTAGCAGGTCTTGGCTCTTTTCCTGGAGGAGTGACCTATTCCTTCATTCCTGATGGATCTGCGTCCTTTGTCATCCGGCCTGGATTAGGCTGTTGTAGTTTCCCATTGACTCTCCTAGGACATGGTAGTACTAAGAGATGCCCTAAGGGACCTCCTGCACTCCAGACATAATCCTGCTTATTTCCATTGTGGAAAGGCAATCCAATTTCCCCATGGTCTGGATCTATCTGGATCTATCACCCCTCCTAACACTGTTATTCCTTTCTTAGCCTGTTGGTTTAAGGGCATCAGAAGCCCAAAATGACCAGGAGAAAGTCTGACCTTCCAGTTCAATGGAATGCTTGTTGTGGCTCTGGGTAGGAGAACTCCCCCCTCTGGAACCAAACCTTCTAGGCTAGCAGAACCTAGAGTTGTGGGGACAGGAAGCAAAAACTTTCCTAGAAGGTCACTAGGAGTGATAGTGAGTGGAACTATTCCTTTTTTCAACCCTTGATTCCTGGACCCATGGATCCTGGCTATAGGAGAAACTATTCAAAGCATATACTGCCTTCTGAAGAACTGCCCCAGCCCTCCATGTTGTTGCCACCTAATTGGTGCTGTAACTGTATCTTTAAAGGGCCATTTCATCTTTCTATCAGAACAGCTGCTTCAGGATGATGAGGAACATGATAAGACCAGTGGATTCCATGATCATGGGCCCACTGTCACACTCCTCTGGCTGTGAAGTGAGTTCCTTGGTCAGAAGCAATACTGTGTGGAATACCATGATGATATATAAGGTATTCTGTGAGTCTACGGATGGTGGTTCTGGCAGAAGCATTACGTGCAGGAAAGGCAAATCCATAACCAGATTAATTATCTACTCCAATAAGAACAAAATGTTGTCCTTTCCATGGAGGAAGTGGTTCAATGTAATCAACCTGCCACCAGGTTGTTGGCCGGTCACTTTGAGGAATGGTGCCCTATCTGTGGCCCAGTGTTGGTTTCTGCCGTTGGCAGGTCTGGCACTCAGCAGCAGCTGTAGCCAGGTCAGCCTTGTTGAGTGGAAGTCCATGTTGTTGAGCCTAAGCATAACCTCCATGTTGGCCACCATGACCACTTTGTTCATGTGCCCATTGAGCAATGACAGGGATGGCTGGGGAAAGATTTTCATATTCCTGCATCTCTGAAGTAAAGCCTACTTGATCTTGGTGGATGATCTGTTTGGTGTGTTCTTAGATTCAGTTTGTGAGTATTTTATTGAGTATGTTTGAATCAATGTTCATGATAGAAATTAGTCTGAAATTCTTTCTTTGTTGAGTCTTTGTGTGGTTTCAGCATCAGGGTGACTATGGCCTCATAGAATGAGTTTGGCATTGTTCCTTCTGTCTCTGTTTTGTAGACTAGTTTGAAGAGTATTGGTATTAGCTTTTCTTAGAAAGTCTCATAGCATTCTGTATAGTGTGTACTTTTAAAAACACACTGGTTCCTTTGCCTTGGACCTCAGCTCATGCTTCCAGTTTAGGTCCAAGATCACATTTCTGCCAGCCAGTGCTCCAGGCTTAGGTCTAAGACCAGCTGCCGATGGCCTCTCTCCCAATTTGCCGGTTCCTCCTGGCTAGCTTCACCAAGCTGCCAGCTGTTGCTCAGGCTGCTCTTTCTCTCTGCCAATCTTAGCTCTGCAGAAGAAAAGCACTAGGCAGCTTTATTAATCTAGAACTTGCTAGATAACAAAATTGCTGGGTGAAGACTCTCCTGCCTTGCCCTAACCTTATTAGCTAGCCTTTTCCCTCTGGCAGAGGAGGCCACTGTTACCAGCCACTCAAGATATATTTCTTTTTTTTTTTTTTGGTTTTTGGAGACAGGGTTTCTCTGTGTAGCCCTGGCTGTCCTGGAGCTCACTCTGTAGACCAGGCTGGCCTCGAACTCAGAAATCCACCTGCCTCTGCCTCCCAAGTGCAGGGATTAAAGGCATGAGCCACCACTGCCCAGCCCCAAAATCTTAAGTAGGGGAAATTTTCTTCTATGATTTTGGCGAATATATTTTCTAGGCCTTTGAGCTTGGAATCTTCTCTTCTATTACTCTTAGGTTTGATTTTTTTTTCCCATAGTATCCCATATTTCCTAGATGAC
Source organism: Mastomys coucha (assembly GCF_008632895.1). Taxonomy (NCBI): domain Eukaryota; kingdom Metazoa; phylum Chordata; class Mammalia; order Rodentia; family Muridae; genus Mastomys; species Mastomys coucha. Next base: position 6,817,200 of record NW_022196895.1, read on the forward strand.
TTGTGTCAGGAACTTTTTATATTCACTTTTTTTTTTTGGACCAATGAGTCTATTTCTTCTATCCCCGAGTTTCTTTCTTCCATTTCTGGTATTCTGTTGGTGATGCTTACATCTATCGTTCCTCTTTGCTTACCTAGACTTTCCACTTCCAGAATCCTCTCAGTCTGTATTTTCTTTATTGCTTTTCTTTTACTTTTCAGGTCTTTAATACTTTCCTTCACTATTTGTGTGTTTTTAAAAGGAATTTATTGATTTCTCCTGTTTTTTTTGTTTGTCTTTTCCTTGATTTATTTAAAGGATTTTTAAAATTTCTTCTTTAAGGACCTCTATCACCTTCATAAAGATGGTCTTAAGGTCATTTTCTTGTGCTTTAGGTGCATTGAAATATTCAGGTCTTGCTGTCATAGGCTAGCTGGGCTCTGATGGTGCCATACTGCCTTGGCGGTTGTATATGTGCACTGGCATTTAGGCATCTGAATTTAGAGTAGGTATAGGTCTAGGTGCTGATTTCTGAGTTTACCTTTGTTGGATGTGTGTTTTGTTCCTTGGTTTCTGTTTCCACTTTGGTCTTCTGGGCTGTGTGGCCTGCTTAACCTCTGAACCACCAGAGAGTCTCTGGCAAGGTTGGGGCTTGACTTCCGGCAACTTGCATGGCCTTTGGTGTAGCAGGGGTTCTCTGTTCTTCTGACTGGCATGACTTACACCTGAGCAGTTGGAGACTGCTGGAGTTGGAAATAGAGGCTAGGCCACAGTGTGGGGGAGGCATTAGAATGGGTCTTGGGAAACCAAGTCTAAGGAGTAGGACAGGCAGTTCAGCTGGCAGCTTTCTGTTCTTCTGACTGGTTTGGCCTGCACCTGCACAGCTAGAGTCTGCTGGAATTGGGGGTAGGGGTAGTGAGGCGGAGGTAAGTAGTGGCTGTAGAGTGGATCTTGGGGAACTAGGTAGTAGGATAGTTCAGCTGGCAGGGGCTTCATAAGAAACACTTACTGTTTCTTATGAAGAATTATTCACCATTTATATCATTGTGTAGCAGGGTCCTAGATCTTATCACAATTGACTCCATGATGAAAGTGCCATTCAAGGCTTGTAAAATAGCACATAAACAATACCATCAGACAAAACTAAAACAAAGGCCCAATTCATCAAAGTCTATAGTTCTCAAAAACTCTCTAAATATACCAACCTTGCTTTTGTCTGTAATTCTGGTTCTGGCTACCTATTCTTGTTAAGGACATGGTTTCTATGCTTAAAAGCTCACCCCAAGAAAGGCTCGGTGCTACATTGGGATCCAGAACATTCAGTATAGTTGCTGGTCAGTTAATAAAGACATTTTGTTGCTTTAAATCCATGTGTGAGCAGTCTTCTCTGGTGGATACACCACAGCAATGGTTTCTGTCTGTGACTTGATCTTCTTTGGCTACTTTGAATATAATTTCTTAATTTCTAATTTTGGTAACTGAATTATATGCTTAACTGTGATTGCTTTCTGTGGCGGTCTGGCCAGCGGAACCCACACTTCGTGGGTGGTCTCAGACTGGAGATTATTGAGAACCTGTTGAGATAAGCGGGTGGGAGAGACACAGAGAGACGACACCAAGAAAACTTTATCAAGGTGTGTTTTACTTTGGGTGCAGAGTGTTTTTATAGTAAGGCAAAACCGAAACCAACAATAATCAAACTCTTAACATAAACATGAGACTGGAGGAAGGGACTTCAAAGGCAATTCCAACAGAGGTGAGCTGGTTGTCAGCAGTCTTTGATCTCCTGCAGTAAGGGATTCGCTCCACAGGTGGGCAGCCGCAGTACTGGTCCATGGCACTGTTTCGATTCTGAGGGGAGGGAGTCCACATTTCATCCTCTCTCATTTAAAAAAACAAATGCAGGGTAAAGGACATGGGCTCTACACATTTGCATGGGAATCATCACGGTGCATTGAGCTTCTCTCTCTCTGGCTCCATCCTCTCAGGCAAATTTTGCACAGCAAAAACCAGCTTATGACATGTCTTTATCACAGACAGCCACTGGGCTTGTGCTTGCCTGGGTTAACCTCACCACCAGAGAGCGTGCTACTTTCTGCACCACCCATCCATACAAAATGCCAAGTTGTGCCTAATAACACCTGCAAAGTCCGGAAGCTACCGTGATTCTCTGAAAGCAGTTGACGAACTTCTGACAGCCTGACGCTGAAATGGGGCGGCTGGAGCCGAGAGGCGGGGCTGGGAACAGTCTTTTGTTGAGTTGCAAATCTTCCGCTAGGGCTCTGGAGTTGTTTGCCTAGGGAACAGTTCTCAAGATAATGTAAATTAGTCCTTTGCCCACTCTGGTGCTCGCATTAACCTTTGAAATGCTGGAATCTCGGTGGTATGCCAGTGACTTTGGGACATAACCTGCTCTCAGAATGTAAACATTGAAATGATAATGAAACTTTGCTCCGGGTGAGCCATAGTTTACTTTCTTCTGCTTTATCGGGAGTAAGCAGATTTCCGAATCAAACGGGAAAAACACGTTCAAACTGGCAGGAAAAAACCTGCCAGCTTTAGAACAAAAGAAAACGAAAGAAAAAAGGAAAAAAAAAAACTTTCTGAGCTTTCCTGCTAGGACAGCAGCTGCTCTGAATCAATCTGGCATATCAATCTCTCCGGGAGCCACCACGTCTCCTCCTCTCTTTGGGAAAAAATGAAGACTGAGCCTCTGCCCCAAACCAACACAGGGTCTGGGCCATGCCAGGCATTGGTGAGCGGGTCTCTCCAATGCACCATAGCATGAGATTTAATCAATTGAAGATGCCAATGTCGGTCCGCCGCAGATCGACTTTTAACATTGATCTGCAGAAAGTTCAAAATGAAAAGGACAAAAGCAAGATGCGCCTTTGGAGACCTCTGGGGGAAAAGGTTCCCTCCCTTGGTCTTGAAAAGCCAATTTTTAATTGTGTGATGAGCATGTTCAACAATACCTTGTTCCATGGGGTTATATGAGATGCCGGTCTTATGAAAAATGCCAAAATCTTTGCAAAAAGAAGTAAAATTTTTACCAGTGTAAGAAGGCCCATTATCCGTTTTAATTGTTTTGGGCAAACCCATAACTGAATTCATAACACTGAATGCTTGTAAACAATGGTCAATAACATTTTTAGAGGCTTCTCCTGTTTTCAGGGAAGCAAATATAAATCCTGAACAAGTATCAATGCAGACATGTATATATTTAAGCTTTCCAAATTCTGCATAATGTGTTATATCCATTTGCCAGATACTATTAGGTATAAGTCCTCTTGGGTTTACCCCCAAATGCGGGACTGGGGATAAAATGATACACTTAGGGCACTGTTTAACAATCATTCTTGCTTGTTCTCTGGAAATTTTATGTTTGAGCCTCAGAGTCTGGCTGGATAAATGGAAATTATCATGATCCTGTTTAGCTAAGGCCACAGGATCTGAAACTAAAATCTCTCCTATAAGAGCTCTGTCAATGAGGTCATTGCCTCTGGCTAATGGTCCTGGCAGGCCAGAATGAGCCCGAATATGACCATATAGAATTGATTTTTACGTGCAAGAATGATATTTTGTAACTGAGCAAATAGAATTCCTGCTGGCGTATCTAGCTTAAAACTGCCCACGGTTTCCAGCCGTGGTAAACAATTGAAGATATAGAAGCTGTCAGTGTATAAATTAAATGCATCAGGCACAGCTTCAAAGACCTTTAAAACCGCAGTTAATTCTGCCAATTGAGCGGAGAGACCAGGAGTTTTTATAACCACCTGTCGATTATTAATGAGATATGCAGCTCTTTCTTTAGAGGTGCCATCAGTAAATACCACAAGGGCATTGTCTATTGGCTTCCAAGCCGTTACCTTTGGAAAAATTACTTTATGCATATTTAAAAACTTTATTAATTTGTCCTGGGGATAATGATTATCTATAGTTTCCTGAAATCCAATTTGGGCAAGCAGCCAATCTGTACTATGTTGCTTAAGCCAGGAGTCTTGCTCCAAAGTAAAAGGTTGAATGATAACATCTGACTCTTTGCCAAAATAAGTTAATGCTTGTTTTCTACCAAGCATAATTATCTGGGCAACAGCTTCATAATATGGCACGATCTTATGTTTAGGAGACATCCTTGGATGGATCCACATAATAGGTGCCTTTTGCCACAACAATGCCATAGGGGCATGACTAGTATTGAAAACTAATAAATGCAAAGGTAAAGAATAATCTATGTAAGTAATGAATTGATTCTCAATAGCCTTTTCTACCTGCTGTAAAGCAGATATCCCTTCTTTAGTTAAGGATCTAGGAGAATTCGGATAAGAATTACCTCTAAGAATATCAAATAAGGGCTTCAAGTCTCCTGTGGTAAGTTTTACATAGGGACGAAGCCAGTTAATATCACCTAATAATTTTTGAAAATCATTTAAAGTTTTTCATTTGTCTCTATGTATAACTATTTTTTGAGAGATAACAGCTCGATCCGTAAGTGTAAAACCTAAATAATTATATGGATCATGAGTCTGCACCTTTTCTGGGGCAATTTGTAACCCCCTCTCATTAAAGCAATTTGTAAATCTTTATAACATGAAAATACATCTTGGGGAATTTTCCCAGCAATCAAGACATCATCTGTTTAATGGGTGATGTAAATCAGTGGCCATTTCTTCCTTATAGGTTCTATTACTTGTGCCACGAATTTCTGACATAACATAGGACTGTTTGTCATCCCTCGAGGAAGAACAATCCACTCATACCTCTTCATAGGTTTCTTAAAATTTACAGATGGAACACTGAAAGCAAATCTTTCACAATCCTCGGGGTGCAAAGGAATTGTAAAAAAGCAATCTTTTAAATCCATAACTATTTTGTAAAATCCTTTTGGAATTGCCACAGGAGATGGCAATCCAGTCTGTAATGCTCCCATTAAAATCATAGATTCATTAACCTTCCTTAAATCTTGCAATAATCTCCATTTACCTGATTTCTTCTTAATCACAAATATAGGCATGTTCCATGGAGAATTTGATTCCCTCAGGTGGCCTGCTTCCAATTGCTCTTGCACTAGCAACGAAGCTGCTTCTAGTTTTTCTTGAGACAAAGACCACTGATCAACTTCGATAGGCTCTCAAAAAACGAAAACTAAGCTTACCTGTTATTATTTATTAGCTTAAATCTAGCCTTTAGTAATAGATGAAATGATAAAAGCAGAGTTTAATAATTTGGAAAATCAATGAATATATACCCTTAGGACTAGCTAGAAACTAGATGAAAATTTTATTAACAAAAAATAAGAACTAAGCTGTTAATAATTTATAACAAACAGCTTTAATTTGGAATAAGAATGGCTCATCTCTGTCTATAAGTATTGAATTAAAGATATGTGTACATACCTCTTGTCTAGAATGTTTGTAAGCCAATGTTCTTATAATTTAAAGTTTTACCTCTATGGAATTGTCTTTGAGGAAAATTAGTTTGTAAGTTAAATTTACACCACTAGATGGTGCTAAGCAATTGTGAAATCTTGTGTAGGTATGGATTCGTGCACTTGGACTCCCCGCATGTGCACTGTCGTAGCTGCTGCTAAGCCTCCTGGGAGATGTAGTTGGAGGGAGGGCCGCGTGCTTGCACGTACATGCAGGTGGCCCCCACCGCGTTAGCCGCAGAGCGCACAGCCCAAGCCCCGCCCAAGTCTAGTGGGCAGCCCCGGGTCCCGGCCTCCCGGAAAGCCAACCCCTCCCGGCCCCTGGCCACACCCCCGGGGCACAGCAAAGGGTTCACGGCTCGGAACATGGAGCTGAGCGCAGGGTAGCTCGGGGAGGCTCTGGCCTGCTGCTGCCTATCTGCCTGCTGCACTCTGTTGCAGGACCGCGCACTCCCACGCACTCCCAGTAGTAGCAGCTGTAGTAGCAGCTTCCCGACTCCCGCCCCGTGCACCCTGTATAGAGAGGGCGGGGCCTCTGCCACCATCTTTGGCCACATGTACTTTACACAAGGACGCTTGACAACGTAAAAGACCATCACTCATCCGACATAATACACACATAGATACACATAAACAAAACATATAACCACAGGGAACTATAGTCTGTTCATGGCCCGTTTCTGTCCTCATGGTTTCCCTGCAGCCCTGTAACCCAAGCGGTCATATCAGGGGAAAAGCTGTCAAACAGCTTAATAACTCGGCCCCGAGGCCGTAAACCCAGCCCTTTGGCTGCATCTCCCGGCAACACCTGTCGTGACCCGGCACTTTGGCCAACCAAAACCCAGCACTAGCTGTGCATCCCGGCATGAATTTGCCATCACCCAGCAAACCCACCATCCATCCTTTCTACTTCAATCCAACCCCAAGTTAGAGAAATCTGTTATCACAGATGGGGCTGTCTCATTTTCATCCATACAAGTGCCTATCCTATTTTCTCCCAGGATTTCTTATCTGTCCTGCTCATGCCCTCTAGCCAAGAGCAGAAAGCTTCAACCAGTTCTGATAATTCTCTCAATGTATATAATTTCACCCTTACCCCTTTAGTCTCAAGCAGCCTACCCATGTTCCAGGAAGCCGTCTCAGAAATATCCGCACCCATGCTTCTTCTACCGCCAATAAATCCCCCTAGGTCCCTTAAGGTATCGGGCGAATACCTTTGTTCCTGCCTAGAATTCCCATAGCCTTACACAGATTCCTGGTCAGTGCTAACCAAATCTTACTGTGGAAGTGACTACAATCATTTGGATCCTTTCTCCCTTAATTAACCAGAGCTCTGCATCCGGTGGTGGGGTCCCTCAATTAATTTCTCCCTCATCCAAGCCACACGTTGGACACCATATGTGGCTGTCCGGCCAAGGGAACCCACACTTCGTGGGTGGTCTCAGACTGGAGATTATTGAGAACCTGTTGAGATAAGTGGGTGGGAGAGACACAGAGAGACGACACCAAGAAAACTTTATCAAGGTGTGTTTTACTTTGGGTGCAGAGTGTTTTTATAGTAAGGCAAAACCAAAACCAACAATAATCAAACTCTTAACATAAACATGAGACCGGAGGAATGGACTTCAAAGGCAATTCTGACAGAGGTGAGCTGGTTGTCAGCAGTCTTTGATCTCTGGCAGTCAGGGATTCGCTCCACAGGTGGGCAGCCACAGTCCTGGGTCTGTGGCACTGTTTCGCTTTTGAAATTGTTCGGGATGAGGGGAGGGAGTCCACAGCTTTTTTTTCTTTTTTTGTGAGTATATGTATGTACATGTATGCAAGTGTGAATGTACATGTGTGCAAATGAAGGTCAGAAGTTACCATCAGACGCCATCTTCAATTAATACCTTACATTTTTCTTTCTGAGACAATGTCTCCTTAGACCAAGCTGGCCTTGAAATCATCATGTGCCTAAGGCTTTAGCTCCTGCCTCCACTTATACATAAACTTTTTTTTTTAGAACCTGATTTTAATATTTTTAGCTGTTAATATTCAACAAATATAATAATTATTTTAAGATATATGTCATTGTCATGTCTCCCTTTTCATTTCTGATTTTGTTGATATGGATCTTGTGTCTGTGCCTGCTGGTTAGTCTGTCTAAGGGTTTATCTATCTTGTTGATTTTCTCAAAGAACTAGTTCCTAGTTTTGTTGATTCTTTGTATAGTTCTTTCTGTTCCTATTTGGTTGATTTCAGCCCTGAGTTTGATTATTTTGATTATTACTCCTCTTGGATGTATTTGCTTCTTTTTGTTCTACAGCTTTCAGGTGTGCTGTCAAGCTGCTAGTGTAAGCTCTCTTCAATTTCTTTTTTGAGGTACTTAGAGCTATGAGTTTTCCTCTTAACACTGCTTTCATTGTATCCCATAAGTTTTGGTATGATGTGTCTTCATTTTCATTAAATTCTAAAAAGCCTTTAATTTCTTTCTT
>NW_022196895.1:6826075-6826367 GCF_008632895.1 Mastomys coucha
GTCTCAGGATGATGTAAGTCAGTTCTTTGAAGCCTCTGGAGAACTGAATTAACCTTTGAAAGTCTGGAAGCTAAGTGTGAGCCAGGCATTCTCGGGATATGCCTGTTCCAGCAAGCATTGAACCAGTCACGAAAGCTTTGTCCCAGGGGAGCTTTTACTGCTTGAATCAGGATAAGCAGGTTTTTCATGAGAAGCTGGTGATAAGCAGCATCCAGGCATTCTCTGGAGATGCCTGACCCACCTTCTGCTTTGTCGGGAAAAGCAGATTTCTGAAGCAAACGAAGAAACACGT
>NW_022196895.1:6827847-6831119 GCF_008632895.1 Mastomys coucha
CAACAAACAAGAATAGTAAAGAAACAGACCTTTAAATCTATAACTATTAGTAAAATCTTTTTGGAGTTCTCACAGGAGATGGCAATCTAGTCTGTAATGTTCTTAATCAAATCATAGAAACATAAATCTAGTACCTGATTATTTCTTAATCACAAAAATAGGCATGTTCTATGGAGAATCTGATTCTCTAGGATGACCTGCTTCTAATTGCTCTTGTACTAGCAAAGAAGCTGATTCTAATTTCTCTAGAGATAAAGACCACTGATCAACCCACACAGGAGTATTATTAATCTACTAGATTATCTGTACGGGGCACAGGAAATACAGTGGCCGCTATGGAAAAAGTGTGATCATAATAAGGCTTATGGCCTCTGTATATATAAATGTCCCACTTGGACATCTGTCTAAAAGCCAGCTCAGGAGCTACAAAATACTAGTTCTGACCATCTAAGCTGTCTAGCTCCCATTAAGTTGTTAATCTGCACTTTTTGGTCTACAATCACCTTGATAAACACCCTAGCTCCGTGATCTCTATGTTGGGGAACCCAGATGCTGGCAGATGTACGCGCAGGAGACACTGGGAGGTGGCAGACCAAAGCCGCAGGTGTGTGGGGCACGGCCGGAGCGCAGGGCTCCCCGGCCCCCGGGGGGTACCAAAACTGGGACCTTCCACAGCCCCAGACTGGCGGCTAGTAGCACACACTTACACTGGCCTGATCGGCAGAATACCGCCAACTAGAAAATTAATATCTCACTGGAAAAGACTCGTAGTAACGAAAGGGTTAGTAGAAAGTAAATTGTTTTCTAGAGAACTGCGCATGAGCAAAAAGGCGACTGCCACAAGGCAGTCTGGGAAATGTAGTCTGAGGGCTGACTTCTGCAACCTGCACTCCTCTGTATGAACCAGCCCAGAGCAGGCACCAACGTGTAGCCGCAGACTGTGAGCGGGGGCGTGGCCGGCAGCCAGATCGGCGCCTGAGCAGCAGGCCGGGCACACCGGCCCCGCGGCGTGGGCGCGCGAGGGCGGGGAGCGCGCCACGTGGGGAACACGGAGCTGGGTGCGCGCAGGGGACAGCTCGCAGGCTCGCCTTCCCTTTGTGTCCGCGTGTCACAAAGATCCCGGCCCGCGCGACCCTGGCCCTGCTTGGCAGACCGGCTGACTGGCAGATCCGATGCGATGCCGGATTCTTGCGCACTCCCCCAGGCCCGCCCGCCCCGCACATGCTGTAATACAGACACAAGACAAGACTTCTCACTCACACCACGATACAAAATTCACATGTAACATGAAAACACATAAACATATATCTTAGCAGCTCTGAGCACCGAGCTGAAAACCCAGGGGAAAGACTGCCTCTACCGCAGTCCAAGTCCCTCGGAACCAAGTCCGAGCATCCAGCTTGAACCGGCTGAACCCCCGGAACCCCAGCTAAACCAGCTGGAAAACCCTGGCATGCCAATTCCTCGACAGAAACATCCCTGTCGATACATGTCGACCTCAGGTGAAAAATCCTCGCCATCAAATCTAGCTAGAATTGAGAGCTCTAGTGTTATAAATTCAACCCAGCCCCAGTTAAAGAGATCTTGGGGCCGCCTCATAAATAAGACTGTAAGTGCATATCTTTTAAATTTTCTAGAAGAAAATTAGCCCATCTTATCTTCAACCCAGGGGCAAAATGCTTCACTCTTACCCCTAATTCTCAAACCATCTACCCCAGATCTGGGGAGCTGTCTAGAAATCTCTGTATCCATGATACATTATCGCTCCTAGAGCACTCTCAAGTCTTAGCCCCACGTTGGGCGCCATCTGTTGTCTCCCGGTTGGTGCTCTAGGACTGGGACGAACAATTATCTGTGGGAGCAAACAGTTAGTAAGGAAAGACACAGATGCCAGGTAGAAGTGATAAGAGAGAGCTTTACTGTAATTCACTCAGTATTTCTAGTTAGGCTTGGGAATCAGACCCAGAGAAATTCGACACTTGCCCATATAACATAAACAGGAGAAAATCTATTAACACCAGACCAGAAGGAGATCTTGAAAGGAAGATCCGGTAAACCTTTAACATAAGTATGAGACTTGCTAAGTCTATGATCTAAGGAGCAGCAGTCAGGACTCCTCCACACAGCAGGTGCTCAACTCCAGCTTGTAGCCTGTCAGGGCTGCTTACAGAACCAAGTCACTCCCAAGCAACAAGGTTGGGGGAAGGAGTCCACATATGTCTTCCTTGACAAAGTTAGTATCATTGAGTAGAGCATTGTTTAGCTTCCATGTGTATGTGTGCTTTTCATTGTTTTTGTTGATATTTAAGACCAGCTTTGCTGGGCGGTGGTAGCACATGCCTTTAATCCCAGCACTTGGAAGGCAGAGGTAGGTGGATTTCTGAGTTTGAGGCCAGGCTGGTTTACAGAGTGAGTTCCAGAACAGCCAGGGCTACACAAAGAAACTCTGTCTCAAAGAACCTAATACCAAAACCAAAACAAAGTAAAAGAAAACAAAAAAGGGATTGGAGAGATGGCACAGTGGTTAAGAGCACTGACTGCTCCTCCAGGGGTCCTGAGTTCAAATCCCAGCAACCATATGGTGGCTTACAACCATCTGTAATGAGGTCTTATGACCTCTTATGGTGTGTCTGAAGACAGCTATAGTGTAGTTATATACATAAAATAAGTAAATAAATCTTAAAAAAAAAAAAAAAGACCAGCCTTAGTCCATGGTGATCTGATAGGGTGTTGTTCGCCTTTCTGTCCAGCGGAAATAAGGAGGCAAACAACGAGCTCTTCTTCATGCAGTTTAATCAGGAACCTTCATTTTTACTTCTTCTCTAGCTAGCTTCTTTTATATTCTTCTATATCTTCTTCTTACATCTTACTAGTCACATCTTTCTACTTTCTTCTTACTTACTCCTATTTCTTACTAACTCCTATTCCCTACATCTTACTTCATACATCTTACTTCTATTCTTATTCTTACATCTTACTTCTATCTTTACATCTTACTTACTCCTATTCTTACATACATCTTACTTCTATATCTACATACTTACTCCTATCTATACATACGTACTCACTATTTATCACATCTTACTTACTATTCCCTACATACTTACTCCAAATTCTTATTCTCTCTCCAGCCCCCAGCCCTTGTGGGTTAAATATTTTCCCTGGTCCCAATCAGCATCGGCTACATGGCAAAACATAATAGGCTGCCGGAAAATCATGCCAGCTTGCATCACAAACTAGAGGCACACAGCTTTTCCAACTAAGGCTTGTTT
>NW_022196895.1:6831129-6838600 GCF_008632895.1 Mastomys coucha
TCAATCTTCTTGTATCTGTTGAGGCCTGTTTTGTGACCAATTATATTGTCAGTTTTGGAGAAGGTACCATGAGGTGCTGATAACAAGGTATATTTTTTTGCTTAGGATAAAATGTTCTATAGATATCTGTTAAATCCATTTGGTTCATAACTTATGTTAGTTTCACTGTGTCTCTGTTTAGTTTCTGTTTCCATGACCTCCATTGCTGAGAGTGGAGTGTTGAAGTCTCCCACTATTATTGTATGAGGTGCGATGTGTGCTTTAAGCTTTAGTAAAGTTTCTTTTATGAATGTGGGTACCCTTGCATTTGGAGCATAGATGTTCAGAATTGAGAATTCGTCTTGGTAGATTTTTCCTTTGACCAGTATGAAGTGTCCTCCCTTATTTTTCTTGATAACTTTTGGTTGAGAGTTGATTTTATTTGATATTAGAATGGCTACTGCAGCTTGTTTCTTGGGACCATTTGCTTGGAAAATACTTTTCCAACCTTTTACTCTCAGGTAGTATCTTCCTTTGTCGCTGAGGTGCGTTTCCTGTATGCAGCAAAATGCTGGGTCCTGTTTACGTATCCAGTCTGTTGGTCTATGTCTTTTTATTCGGAATTGAGTCCATCGATGTTAAGAGATATTAAGGAGTAGTGATTGTTGCTTCCTGTTATTTTTATGTTTGTGTGGCTACTTCTTTTGGGTTTGTTGAAAGACGATTACTTTCTTGCTTCTTCTAGAGGGTAGTTTCCCTCCTTGTGTTGGCATTTTCCATCTATTATCCTTTGTAGGGCTGGATTTATGGAAAGATATTGTGTCAATTTGGTTTTGTCATGGAATATCTTGGTTTCTCTGTCTATGGTAAATGAGAGTTTTGCTGGGTATACTAGCCTGGTCTGTCATTTGTTTCTTAGGGTCTGTATGACATCTGCCCAGGATCTTCTAGCTTTCATAGTCTCTGGTGAGAAGTCTGGTGTAATTCTGATAGGTCTGCCTTTATATGTTGCTTGACCTTTTTCCCTTACTGCTTTCAATATTCTTTCTTTGTTTAGTGCATTTGATGTTTAGATTATTATATGACGGGAGGAATTTCTTTTCTGGTCTAGTCTATTTGGAGTTTTGTAGGCTTCTTATATGTTCATGGGCATCTCTTTCTTTAGGTCAGGGAAGTTTTCTTCTATAATTTTGTTGAAGATATTTACTGGCCCTTTAAGTTTGGAATCTATGACTCCTGATCTCTTTCCTAGGTTTTCTATCTCCAGGGTTGTCTCTCTTTCTGATTTCTTTATTGTTTCTATTTCCAGTTTTAGGTCTTGAATAGTTTTGTTAATTTCCTTCACTTGTTTGTTTGTTTTCCTGTTTTTTTTTTTAAGGGATTTTTATGTTTCCTCTTTAAGGGCTTCCAGCTGTTTACCTGTATTCTCCTGTATTTCTTTAAGGGAATTATTTATGTCCTTCTTAAAGTCCCCCATCATCATCATGAGAAGTGATTTTAGATCTGAATCTTCCTTTTCCCGTGTGATGGTGTATCCAGGACTTGCTATGGTGGGAGAATTGGGTTTTGATGTTGTCAAGTAGCATTGGTTTCTATTGCTTGTGTTCGTATGCTTGCCTCCTGCCATCTGATTATCTCTAGTGCTACCTGACCTCAGTATATTTCACTGAAGCCTGTCCTTCCTGTGATCCTGGTTGTGTCAGAACTCCTCAGAATTCATCTGTCTCTGTAATCATATGATTCTGGGATCCTGGGATCCTGAGATCGTGTGTGTGTCAGAGCTCCTGGGAGTCAAGTTGCCTCTGGGACCCTGAGATCCTGGAATCCAAGCTCCTGTGATCCTGTGATCCTGTGATCCTGTGGTTTTGTGGTCCTGTGGTCTTGTGATCCTGTGGTCCTGGGCCGGTTAGAGCGTGTGGAAGTGGAGTTTCTTCTGGGTGTTGTGGGACTGGCTGAGGAGTTATCACTCGAGGTCTGCTCAAGGAACCTCTGATCCTATGAACCTGGTTGTGTTAGAGTGCCTGGGAGTGGAGCTTCCTCTGGGTGTTGTGGGATTAGCTGCAGAGTTCACACCTAAGGTCTGCTCAGGGCACTGGCTCAGACCAGAAGGAACCTGTGCCACTGGTCAGGTATAGTTCCTGGGTGCCTGAGTCCCACTTGTCCCTGTTACTCCTGGTGTTGGGCAGATGTTATGTCCTCTTGCCCCAACCTCTGATACATCTCTAGATTGCCTTTAGGCAGGTTAAGAAGGACACATATTTACAAAATAGAAAACATCATCATAGAAATGACAATAACAAAATTCTGCTAGTACTTAGCTCTCAGCCAATACAGAATTAACAGTTGAAAATACCGTGACATACACCTTCATACAAGGTAAAACAAGAGCCACTGTAACAGTTTTTTGATTGAGACAGGATTTCTCTGTGTAGCCTTGGCAGTCCTGGAACTAACTATGTCAACCAGTGTGGTCTCAAACTTGGGGATCTACCTGCCTCTGCCTCCCAAATGCTGGGATTAAAGGCACGTGCCATCTCTGTACAGCATACTCTCTCAATTTCTATAACAATAATTTTTCTGAATAGCACGATGCTTGACCCATTAATGTAACTTAATTTACTTTTAGCAGCTGCTTTGAGGAAGTGCCTGTAACTAACACAATGAAGCAGGCAGTGAGATAACATCTAGGACTGACTGGAAGGCAAACAGGATGCTGTTCCCTTGACAGGTAAAGCAGAATGGCTTCTGTGGGAAATGGCATCTTCTTTGCTTAGTATCTAGCTCGTGTTGAAATGAGGAAACAAATCATTAGAGAGCAATATTCTGAAAAGTAAAGTAACAGAAATAGAAAAACATGGGACCACGTAGTCCACAAAGACAGTGGAATGGACTGGTTGCTGCTGAATTGCTAATTCTGCAGAGGAGTAATGAAAGATGGGAGGTTAACAACAAAAGCTGAGGGCATGAGACAGTCAGGTCCTTCAGCCATGACTTAAGAAGTCCTGCAGTAGAAAGGCAAGCCTGTACATTAGAACAGCAGCACCTCAGACACATGGACACATGGCACTCTGGCAAGGAAGATCGCTATCTTGAAATCAAGGTTGTGGAAGTGACGGGTGAACATATTACTGGCTTCAAGAGCAACAGGGACTTCAATGCCTTCCTTCCTTCTTTGGAGCTATCCCTCAGGAATGAGGTCCACACGCACATGAAGAAGCTGCTCCCCACACCTGTTAAGAAGTGTGTTGTGGACCGGGGTGGTGGACTAGTAGGCACAAGGAATTACTTCTCAGACCTCCAGAATCAGTGAAGGTCACAGGTCAAGGCCCACAGCTACTGGCCTCTGAAATCTGCAGTGTTTGTGTTGGGGTTATACATCGTGACAGATTTTCACTGGACTGGGTGGATCATCCACCTTTCAGTTGTACCTCTGCCTCTGCTTCCCTTGGGGTCAGACTTGCATGAATATTTGATGGCTCACTCAACCATCTCTATCTCCCTTCCCATTTTTCTCTCATTTCCGCTAATAAAATCCTTGCCCATAGGATCCCTTCTTGGCATCCTTTTTTTCTGCTATCCCTAATTGCTGTTAAGTCGACTCAGTAAATGTACTTTTCAGCCCTTGAATGTAGACATGCATGGTCCTTTTTTTTTTTAATACTTTCCACTTTTCTGTCGACATTCCCTGTTTGTCATCCAGTCGTTTCAAGTACTTTTCCTCAGTTCTTTAATAGAATTCAAAGCCCAATTTCTTGTCTAGACAATTGTGTTTTATCTAAAGTAAAATTGCAAAGGGGCAAATATGTCAAATGTCCTTCACTTTGAGAACTTCAAGATTTAAACCACTTAATTCTAAGGAAATATTTTTTCTAAGGAATGGTTTATTCAAGAATGGGATCTCCCCAAAGGCTTTTATGACAGTTACTTGGTTTAGAAACAGCCAAAAGCACAACAAAAGAAACTGAGGTTCCGAAATGGTGATTTGTAGAATTCAGTACTGGCGCTGAACTCTCTTACCTCGCCACACCCCAGTCACTCATTTGTTAAAACAGTGGTTAGCACTACAGAAATTTCATCTAAATTCTATTCTTCTAGATGCCTCTCTTCCTGGAAGATATGGGAATGGGAAGAACAGAGTTCAACATCTGATTATTTTTAAAACTATGTCTACTGCATCTCAAACTGGGAAAGTCTTAAGTGTTTTCTTATAGTGTTAATTTTTTCAAAGATCTGATTTTCAAACTTTTTTCCCCAAATATTCAAAAGTTCTACTGTTTGTATTCACAAGCAAAATTAGAGTACTTTAAAAGACAAAGCACTATTACAAGGAGGTAGTTTGGGCTTTGTACTACCCTCTGGCCTCTACAAAGACGAAGTGACCAGGTCGGCCCCAGCAGGGGCAGTGGTGAAGCAGAGCCCAGAGCCCTGATTTCTTGAGAGTGCAGCCAGGTCCTTACTGATAGTGACTACTAGTAAAATTCAAAGCCTTGTCTTGGTCACTTGAGCTCCATCTTCAGAGAGAACCTCACTTTCTGCTTAGTCCTGTCATCTTGATCAGGAAGAGAATCAAGGAAGGAAGTGTGGACTGCTTTTTAAATTTACATTGCTTAATAATTAGAGGACTGCTAAAGCCATCAAAGGTCACTAATTTACAAGTATAAATAGGCAACACCGGCCATAAAAATAATTGAATTTGTGACAAGAAAAGACCAGAATTTGACTTAATGAAAATGTTAGAAACAATATTCTGTGTGGTCTCCGCCGTAGTACAGCTTCATCTCTGTCCTCTTTCCTTTCCTTTGGTTGGATGGGTTAGTGTCTCATGTCTTTCTGGGTCATTACTTACATTATTTCATCTAGGACCTTATATCCAATAGGCTAGTGGTTCTCTCTCTCTCTCTCTCTCTCTCTCTCTCTCTCTCTCTCTCTCTCCCTCTTTCTCATTCTGGTTTTTTGAGACAGGGTTTCTCTGTGTAGCTCTGGCTGTCCTGGAACTCACTCTGTAGACCAGGCTGGCCTCAAATTTAGAAATCTTCCTTCCTCTGCCTTCCAAGTGCTGGGATTAAAGGCGTGCACCACCACTGCCCGGCAGGCTAGTGGTTCTCAACCTGTGTGTTGCAACTCCTTTGATAAACCTCTATCTCCAACAGTAGCAAAATTATAGTAATAAAATAGCAACAAAAATAATTTTATGGTTGGGGTCACAACAACATGAGGAACTGTATTAAAGTGTCACAGCATTAGGAAGGTTGAGAACCACTCCAAAAGCATTTTTCTCTCAATCCCAAAGAGATCTTTTCAGTACATCATAATCATAGGGGTAAACACAACTGCCTGCCCACAATAACTACTTGCCAAATATAGTCAGTTGTCATTTTTCATATAAATACAACTGTAAAGAACGGAAGGCACCCAACACAGGAAATATTATTAAAAATTACAGTCACACTTAACTGACAAGGAATATGATTACACCCCCACAGTATTAGAAAGAATAACATTCATTATTTTATTTATGAGTACACTGTAGCTGTCTTCAGATACACCAGAAGAGGGCATCAGATCCCATTACAGAAGGTTGTGAGCCACCATGTGGTTGCTGGGATTTGAACTCAGGACTTCTAGAAGAGCAGCCAGTGCTCTTAACTGCTGAACCATCTCTCCAGCTCAAGAAATAACATTCTGGAATAATATGTTTCTAGGATAATAATCTTATTTAATTGTTATTAAATAATAAATCAAGGACCAGTGAGATGGCTCAGTAGGTAAAGTTGCTTGCTGCCAAGATTGACAACCTGAGTCTAATCTTCAAGAACCAACATGGTGGAACTTGTACACACATGTACACACACCATGGTACATGCATACATACACATACACCATAAATAAAAATTTTAAAAACTTCAAAACTTGGAAAACATGAGAGGAAGCTGGATAAGTAATCTGTAGGAAGTCTGTGAAATATATTTATAATGATTTATAATGTTAACCCCTACCCCTGCTATGAAGGAGGTAGTTCAAGGCATTTATAATTCCTTTAAAAAGAAAAAAAATCTACACCCTTATTTTATGTGGCAAGCTAGGCATCCCTAAGCTGAAAATTCAAACTTTGAAGTGCTCAAAATCCCAAAACCTTGGCATTCTAGTGTTATTCTACAGTGTAAAGTATTTCATGAGATAGATTACTGTCTAGTATTGCAGAAGTATTGAAGAACATAAAATTAGTTTCAGGTATACACAGGCATATAGAAAGCATAAGTGAATTTTATGTTTAGACTTGGATCTCAATCCCATGAAATTTAATATTTATATAGAAATATTCCAACAATTAAAAATTACAAAGCCTGAAGCATTTCCAGACCCAAACATTTTGGTTATAAGATGGTTTCTTCCCTTCCTTGATGATCTCAATGTTTCTGCAACTACTTCCGTACTGATAGAGGTAAGCTCAAACTTTAAGCCCCTGCTTAAACTTTCTCCCAAAGCTTCGGTTTGCCTGTTGGCATCAGTTCCCACTGTTCCAGGCACGTTAAGGTCGACTTCCCTAAAATGGAATCAAGTATCATTCCTGCTACTGACATATCAGTTGTTAAACACGCCTTCTGGAGGTGTGGAAATGGCTCAGTTGGTAGGCTGCTTGCTTTAGGACTGTGGCAAGCATTAGGATCCGAGTTCAGATCCCTACCACCCATGTTAGAATGCACACTCAGTTACCCCAGTGCTGGGGATAGGGAGACAGGGCTATTCCTGGGGCTTGCTGGCCAGTTTAGCCAGTCTGTGGGCTCCAGGTTCAGTGGCAGATCCTGCTTCAAAAATAAGGCTAGGATTAGGGTGAGATGGCTTAGCCAGTAAAGGCTCTTACTACCAAGTCTGAATACTTGGGTGGAATACCTGGGGCCCATATGGTAGAAGAGAGCCAAATCCTCACAGGTTGTCCTTGGACTACACACACACACACACACACACACACACGCACACACATACACACACACAGAGAGAGAGAGAGAGAGAGAGAGAGAGAGAGAGACAGACAGACAGACAGACAGACAGACAGACAGACAAAATGAATAAATGTTAAAAAAAAAAAGGTAGAAGCCTGAGAAGATGGTTTAGTGGTTAAAGACAGTCAGACACTTGCTACAAGTCTTATCACCTGAGTTTGAGACCCACGTGGTGGAATGAGCAAAGTTGCCCTTTGACCTTTTTGCTCTCCCTAGTAAATAAATGTTTTCTTAAAAAGGTGAAAGAGAGATTGGAAGAAGGCACCCAGCAGGGATGTCTGGGCTCCATCTGCATTTGTGCACACACGAGCACACACCAATAGTGTACATGGACTCTGAACAAAGATGTCCGGCCAGCAAGTTTAACTACTGGCTTCTGTCTTTTCTTCCTCTATCCATCTACTTTTCTCTTTGTAGTTCCATCATTTGTAGAATAGCATCTCCATTTTAATTTTCTTTCTTTCTTTCTTTCTTTCTTTCTTTCTTTCTTT
>NW_022196895.1:6838610-6844153 GCF_008632895.1 Mastomys coucha
TGCCTCCCAAGTGCTGGGATTAAAGGCGTGTGCCACCACCGCCCGGCTCAATTTTAATTTTCAACACCTTCCCGAACCATAATTTCACAACATGCTTCCAGAGCTCTACCAGCATCTCAGAGCTGTCTTTTGAGTGGTTTCTCGTTCTGCACAAAGTACACACACTCCTTGAGCTTGGTCTTACCTTCCTCCTTCAAGGTCCCTTCTGGACACACAGTGCTTCAGGCTCATACTGCCCAAGTTGTCCCAAATGCTACACAGTTCCTTAATTTCGAATTGAGTCATCATGCTCTTTCCTCTGCTAGCCATATCCCAGGTACTCTTGTCACCCATGAGTTCTTCTCCTGTCTACTCACAAGGTACCTTAAGATGTCACAACTTAATTTCTGATGTCAAGTCAAGGGACCCTTCTTTGAGCTCTTGGATGTTCTAGCCTGTTTTCGTTTTTGACTTTGATTTTGTCTCTGTTTTAATTTCATTTTCTTTTTTTTAAAAGATTTATTTATTATATGTGAGTACACTGTAGCTGTCTTCAGACACACCAGAAGAGGGAGTCAGACCTCATTGTGGATGGTTGTGAGCCACCATGTGGTTGCTGGGATTTGAACTCAGGACCTTCAGAAGAGCATTCAGTGCTCTTACCCACTAAGCTATCTCACCAGCCCTTAATTTTCATTTTCATTTTTTTACGTTTTGCTTAGGCTAACATCATTTGCCTTGTTCATTTTATTTGTGTGTGTGTGTACTGCATTCAGTATCTTCTATAAATGAAGTTACACAGTTGCAGATGCTCCGGGTGAACACTAGGGGTCAGTCGAATCTTTTAGGTGAGCAGATGAATCACTTGAGACGCTGCTGTCTGTTGTTTTGTTTGTATTTCTTTCCTTCATCGTTGTTTATTTGTTTTGTTTTGAGACAGGTCTCACTATGTAGCCCAGTCTGGCCAAGAACTTATGTAGGCCAGGTCTTAAACTCATAGAAATTACCTGTCCCCATCCCAACACTTGTGGGATTTATGGCATGTGCCACCATGTTCTGCTTAGCTCTTAAAATGTCTTTTCCCCCGGCTAAATCTTTTTAACTTTTTTGGGGGGAGGGCAGGTTTCGAGACAGGGTTTCTCTGTGTAGCCCTGGCTGTCCTGGAATTCACTCTGTAGCCCAGGCTGGCCTTGAACTCAGAAATCAGCCTGCCCTCTGCCTCCCAAGTGCTGGGATTAAAGGCATGAGCCACCACCGCCTGGCTTTTTAATTTTCTTTATATTTTCATGAACTAAAGTTTTGTTTTTAAAAGATACCAACTTTTTATATCTATCTAGGTTTAGCAAGGACTGATTAAACCCCTAATTAAAAGCTACTCTGTTTTATATTACTTTGCACTGCTGGCTAATATTTGTAGGCTACCAAAGCAAGGCATGTGTTCTTCTGAAAAAAATCATGGAATTTGAGGAAAGTCTGGAATTTGTCTTTTAAATATTGTTTCAGTCTTCATAAAGGATATATTCTAGCCTTAACTATAAGACTAGTAAATGTTTTATGATCTACCACAATTCACTATCAAGCTATCAAAGTGTTGAAAGAGGCCTGACACAAAAGAACAATCTTATACCAAGAACAAACATTTAGAAGACGTTTTGAAACAAAAATCTTTATAATGCTTTAACTTTTCTTAAAATGTTTTTAGTAGTTTTTTCCCTTGTATTGTTATTTTACGTGTATGGGTATTTTTCCTGTGTGTATATCTCTACACCATGTACAAATCATGCTCACAGAGGCCAGAAGAGTTCACTGGATCCCTGCACTGGAGTTCCAGACGGTGTTGTTTTTCTGTGTGGGTGTTTGGAGTTGGACCTAAGTCCATGGAGGAGCAGCCAGCTAGTGCTTGTTAAGTGCTGAGCCATGGGTTCTCCAGCCCCATATAGTTCTTATATAGAGAAGGAATAATTGGTTTACAGCCAGGCATGGTGGTGCACACCTTTAACCCCAGCACATGAAAGGCAGAGGTAGGCGAATCTCTGTGAGTTTTAGGCCCATTTGGTCTACATATTGGGTTCCAGGAGTGTGTCTCAAAAGACAATTTTACATGTTTTAATTTCTTATCTATGTGTGTCCCATAGCAACTGTGTGGAGGTTGGAGGACAGCTTGTTGGAGTTGGTTCTCTATTTTCAGCATGTGGCCACGAGGGATTGCACTCAGGGTTAGCTTGGTGGCAAGTGTCCTTACCTACTCAGTCATTTCAGCAGGCTCTAGAAAGACACGTATTAACTATCATTTTTCTTCTCAAACCCAGTAAACCTTCTTACCAGCATTGTAAGTGGCTCCATTACCATCAAATTATTTAAAACTCAACTATAATCACCCCTGGTTTTTCCTTTTCTTCCATATCCAATATCCAAGTTATTGGTGAATTCACTGATTTTTTTGCTCCTAAAATATATGTGTAGTTTGGCCACTACCCTAGCTCTGTCAGCCCCTTAGTAAGTCACCTACTATAAGAGCCTTCTTACTTTTTTACCCAAGCCATTATGAACCTCAATAACAGAGAGCAACGTTATTCTGAATTTGTTCTGTGGCACACCCTCAGAGAACACCCTCGTGTAGAAGATCACCTGAAGCTGGAAATGATCCAAGGAAGAGCCATTCTGGAAGGAACTAGGAAGCACTTGAGGTGACAGGTCCTAGGCACTTCACAAAGCCATCAGTCAGTCCTAGTGCCTCAAGAAAAGAGAATTGCTGTTCCTTGTTACAGCAGATGTGACTGGCAATGTTCTTTTCTTTGTTGGATGCTAAATGTTCGGAACTGCCAAAATGGGGCTACTTACATTAGTGAAAGAACAGCGTGTCTGGGAAGCATGTCTTCCAAGTAATCAAGCTTTTTGTCATCCAGTGCTGCAGCTTTTGAAGATAATTGATAATGTCATCTTCTTGTTCTAATCGGCCCAACCTCTTTGCAACTCATTTGGAGGTCATTCATTTGGTAACCTATCCTTCCAGAGAGTTTCCAGTGATTGAGTTAGGAACAAAGCAAATTCTCTTTAAAGAGAATGTAACTTTCCCGATAACATTTTTCTGGCTACAATATGGAGCAGTATATTAAATCTTCCTGGAAATATATATTTAACTTTATTCATCAGATTACCTGTAACCTGAAGCTGGAATGCATTTGTATTTTGTTGCTTAATTTTCAGAGAAGCAAATGCTGATTTTTTTTTTAAAAAAGATTTGTTTATTTTATATATGTGAGTACACTGTAGCTGTCTTCAGACACACCTGAAGAGGGCATCCAATCCCATTACAGGTGGTTGTGAGCCACCATGTGGCTGCTGGGATTTGAACTCAGGACCTCTGGAAGAGCAGTCAGTGCTCTTAACTGCTGAGCCATCTCTCTAGCCCCATGATGATGTTTTTTTGAGGATGGGGATGAAGTGTTCCTGTCTGAGTCTAGTTGTTTTTCACTGTCCTGTGATTTGGCATGGTCTTTCTTCTCCCATCTCAGACAGAGGAGGAACATTATGCACAAACATATAACTGTTGCAGATAACGCCTGGCTACCTTTTAATGCAGAGAGGCTTGTTATGCAGTGCTGAGGACTGAACCCAGAGCTTCATGCGTGCTAGAGTAGCGTCCCATCAACTGAACCACATCCCCTGTCCCATTTCCCACTATTTCTAATATTCACTTACAAGTGTTTTAATTATTTTTCTTTTTCCATTTGTGTGTTGCTAGGGGTGTATATGTATGTGTGCATGTTTGCATGTGTGTTGGGGTACACAACATTAGAGGCTTGAAGCTGATGTCAGTACTCATCCTTCACTGCTCTTCGACTTTATTCACTGAACACAGGTCTCTCAATCAAACCCAGAGCTCCCAAATGTTGGCAGCCTTGCTAACCAGCTTGCTCTGGGGATCTGTCTCCATCTCTTGAGACTGTAATTACAGGAAGGCTGCTACTCTCACCCTGGCATTTACATCAGGATTCTGGGAATCTTTTTCTTTTTCTTTATTTTTTTTTTCCTGAGACAGGGTTTCTCCATGTAGTCCTGACTATCCTGGAATTCACTCTGTAGACCAGGCTGGCCTCAAACTCAGAAATCTGCCTGCCTCTGCCTCCCAAGTGCTGGGATTAAAGGTGTGTGCCACCACTGTCCAGCTCCCCTCCTCCCCTCAGTCTGGCAATCTTAACTCTGGTTCTCACAAGTGAGCACTCAGCATTTCAACCACAGAGCCATCCCCCAGCTCAAATTACAGTAGTCTAAAAGTTTCTATCCTAACAAAAGTATTTTTCCTAAGATTGAATAAGAAGGTATAGAACAACTATAGACAACAGCAGTCTACTGTATAAGTAGGAATCATTTATAGCATTCTTCCTTGTTTAACATGCAGTCAGTAATGTTGGCTATTATTTACTGAACACTTTCTGTGCACTCTGAATGTTTTCTCATTTAACTTAGTTTTCACATCAGCTCTGTCAAGTTTGGTTTATAGCTAAAGGAATTGAAATTGTTAATGTTAACTCCCCAGAGAGACAAAATCAACATTCTAACATAGCTCTTTCTGGGACCAAAATATCATTTGCTTCCAGCCACATATCTATGCTTTTCCGTACACCCCTTACTCTCAAATAGATCCACATAAGAATAAGTTTAAAAATTTTAAGTTCTTTTGTAGATTTTGAGGATTTATATTTCCAATAAGCTAGCCTAAGAGGTATTTGAATATGAGGACTTGTCTGAGCCAAGTAAAATTTTAGAAAATACTTGCTAGATTGCCTTTGAAATTATATCACCGGACAGAAAATGCTTCTCAAAATCAGTGTAAGAATTTAGATACCTTATCTCGTTCTATGTTCTTGGACTTAGACTGATGACTTTTTTTTTTTTTTTTGGACATTGGACAGACTGAAAGACAAGTTATTTACTCTCTGTTTCTCTGCATGACCCACTCATAGAGACTTTTGACTTGCAGATGATCAAAAGCAGTAGAGGAGAGGCCAGGATCCTTAGGGCACCTGGACCAAGGTCACCTAGAAAAATCTAGTGGAGGACCCCCTTCCTCCCTCATAGATAAAAACCTTTCTTTCCCAAAACCTATCCCACAGGTTCTGGCTGTCAGGAAGAAAGAAGCATGGGAGGAGAGATCTGGACCTGAAAAACTTCTGATCCTCCAAGACTCTTCAACAGTGGACCTGTTACTCCAAGACCCCTTTCCTCCAAATCTCCCTACCCTAACCCCCATGGTCCTGCCAGTGCCAGTACTGGTTCCTTAGCCCATACAAGACTGGGGCCATTCCACCCCTCTTCACCTGAGGGAGGAATGGGAGGAGACCTGAGAGCCAAACCCCTGATACCATGGTGGCTCTCTCACTGAGGGCATATGGTCCTCTGGAAAAGGGTAATCAGGCTATGCAATATTGGCCCTTCTCTTTGACCGACTTATACAACTGGAAGGCCCAACCCCTAACCCCCTTTTCCAAAGGACTGGTTAATCTCTTTGAGACTGTTTTATTTATAATACAGGAAACCAGAAGTCAGAGACATGGGGGCAC
>NW_022196895.1:6844750-6859765 GCF_008632895.1 Mastomys coucha
CAGCCAAGAAGGCCCAAATCTGCCAGAGAAAAGTAAGTTATCTGGGCTACCTGCTGAAAGACAGCCAAAGCTGGCTCTCCAATGCTTGAAAAGAGACCATTCCGCACATCCCTCTTCCACAGAGCTCCAAACAGGTACGGGAATTCCTGGGCGCAGCCGAGTTCTGCTGGCTATGAATTCCAGGGTTTGCTGAACTGGCTGCTCTCCTCTACCCCCTGACTAAAAATGGACAGCCCTTCAATTGGGGTAAAGAAGAGCAACAGGCTTTTGATGCAATTAAGCAGGCTTTACTGGAGGCCCCTGCTCAAGGACTGCCTGATGCCAGCAGACCTTTCCACCTTTATGTAGTAAAAAACAAGGGGGCTAGACTCACTCAGCAGCTGGGCCCCTGGAAGTGACCAGTTGCCTATCTGTCAAAGAAATTAAACCCTGTTGCTGCTGGGTAGCCTGCTTGTCTACAGATAGTGGTGGCAGTGGTGGTTTTAATTGAAAATGCTGATAAATTGACTCTGGGGCAAAATCTGACTGTGACAGCTTCCCATGCCTTGGAGAGCATTGTTCACCAGTCCCTGGATTGATGGCTGACCAACACCCTCATGACTCATGACTCCTAAACTCAGATTGGGTGATCTTCATGCCACTAGTGACCATCAACCTGGCCACTCTGCTACCTGACCCTGACCTCAGTCTGCTAGCTCATGATTGCCAGTAGATTCTAGCTGAGGAGCAGGGATGGCAAAAGGACCCATTGATCAGCCGCTCCCCAATGCTGAGGTGACCTGGTTCACTGATGGCAGCAGCTACCTGGTAGAGGGACAGCACAAGGAGGGAGCCACCATTGTGGACAGGTGCCAGGTGGTCTGGGTCGAACCACTTCCTTTGAGAACGTCAGCCTAAAAGGCAGAGCTGATTGCCCTAACCAAAGCCTTGGACCTGGGGCAGGCAAAAAGGTCAACATCTACATGGATAGCAGGTGTGCCTTTGCCACAGCCTACGTCCACGAGGCTATATACCAAGAGAGAAGACTGCTCACATCAGAGAGAAAAGAATAAAACAAGCAGGAAATCTTGGGTCTGATGAAGCCAGCAACTGTGAGTATTATTCATTGCCCAAGACATCAGAAGGGAAGAGACTCAGTGTCCTTGGGCAGATCAAGTGGCTCAAGAAGTGACTATGCAGGAGCCTCTGCCATTTATGGGCCTGCATTCACATCCGCCGGGAAATGGGACTGGACTAAGGGATGGCCTCACTTAGAGTGTACTGAAGAAAAAAGGACTCAGATTTCTAGTCACCCTACCAACTATTACCAAGAGAAGGTAGGACCATGACACACACGAGAAGGGAGAACTACACTCCCTAGTAAGTAAGCAAAAAGACTCACTAGGCCAAATGCACAGATGGACTCATTTAGGGGATAGAAAGCTTGTCCAAGCACACACACACAAACACACACACACACACACACACACACACACACACACACACACACACAGAACAGTGTAAGGTATGCCAGCAAGTGAATGCTTATGCAGCCAAGAGCAAACAGGGCAAAAGACCTAGGGGAGAACAGAGGTTATTGGTAGGTCAATCTTACAGAAGTTAAGCCAGGAAAATATGGCTACAAATACTTTCTAGTGTTTGTAGATGTTTTCCCTGGATGGGTTGAGACATTCCCTACCAAGCAGGAAATAGCTACCATGGTAGCCAAGGAGATATTAGAAGAATATTTAATTTTCCAGAGGTTCAGAATGCCCAAGGTAATTGGATTGGACAACGGTCCTGCTTTTGTCTCTTAAGGTAAGTCAGGGATTGGCAGAGATATTGGGACTAATTGGAAGCCCCAATGTGTGTACCATCTCCAGAGCTCAGGGCAGGTAAAGAGTCCTTGACTAAATTGACCTTGGAGACTGGCTCAGACTGGTTGGTGCCCCTCTCCTTGGCCCTGAACACCCTCTACCATTTTCACCTGACCCCTTTTGAGATCCTGCATGGGACACCCACTCCCTTGACTCCTGCTCTTGATCCCCTCAGGGTGACTTTTCAGGCTGACAAGTATCTTATCACTCAATAGCAAGCTTTCCAGATCAGCCACTTGGAATTGTGGCCTAAACTTAGTGCCCTGTATAATGCAGGTACTGCAGAGGTTCCACACAAGTACCAAGTTGGAGATTGGATATATATTAAGAGACATTGTGCTGAACACTTGGAAGCAAAGTGGAGAGGGCCATTCCTGATGTCGTTGACCACCCCAAGCTCTGTTAAAGCAGATAGAGTAACTGCTTGGTTTCACATCAGATCAACACCTTTGCTTGATGCCAACTAGATAGCAACCAGACACCCAAGCAACCCAGCAAGGCCAGAGAAACCACGAGATGGCTAGGGTGTATCTTCCAGCGCTGAGCCTCAGCAGCCCCCACAACCCTAGCAGGGTGACTTGGCAGGTGCTCTCAGCCACAGGTGATGTGGCTTGGTCCACTACTGGAGTTGTATCTGGTGGCTGGACCCTGTCTTTGATTTCCATGATTTAGCAGTGGGCCTTGACTTCTAGGGTGTTGCTGCCCTGGAGACACAGGGAGAGGGATTGCCTGAATGTGGGGGATGAGGGACTTGTGAATCTAAACCGTGTCCCAGAAGTGATCTTGGAGGGTGGCGCTTAGGATGCAGGCACCCAAAATTGAAAAGTGTCCTGCTAGAAACCCCCATATATATGTGTCCTTGAGATGAGAGAAGCCAGCAGCAGGCCCATCAGTGTTAGGGGGCCAACAGTGTCTTCTATGCTACCTGGGGGTGTGAAACATTTGGAAAGCACATACTGGAGACCATTCTGGGGGTAGTTAAATATTCAATGGCCAAGGTAGGAGAAGGGTTAGCCAAGTGGGAGAGAGAGAACAGAGTCAGGGCTGGTTGGAGTCTTGGTTTAACAGCTCCCCCTGGTTTACTACCTTGATTTCTACATTGTTAGGATCCCTGATCATTTTGTTCCTGCTTCTTCTGACCTTTGGCCTTTATATTCTCAATTGCTTAGATGCCTTTACTGATGGTCCTGAGACAAAAATATCAAGAGCTAAGTATAGAGGACCAGGGATATGAGCTGCATAACTACCCACAATTCAACACTGAAGCATGCACAACGAAAAAGGGGGAATGAAAAGGCCAGCTCAGGAGCTTTGGGAAGGTCATGGAACACTTGCCCCTCCAGAAGGGAGAGGCTAATTAACATTCCTCAGACCACAGGGTGGGAACCAACCTGAGGATGGGGACACATTTTGCAGGATGGACTGTTGCCCACCTTCAGAGTAGGGAAGTCCTTGCCACCTCATTCCCTGAAGACCCATCAGTTTAAAAAGTCACACTGTTCTACCAATCACATTGTACCTAATGGCTGCTGCTCTGAAAACTATATAAAAGCTCACTGAACAAGCTGTGTGGGGTCGCTGCCACTCCTTTGGGTCTGGGACAACCCTAGTGCACTGGAACAATAAATTCCTCTTGCTTTTTGCATTGAAAAAAAAAAAACGTAAAGGAATTTAGATACCTTTAAAAAGACATTGGGGGCTGGAGAGATGGCTCAGCAGTTAAGAACACTGATTGCTCTTCCGAAGGTCCTGAGTTCAAATCCCAGCAACCACATGGTGGCTCACAACCATCTTTAGTGAATTCTGATGCCCTCTTCTGGTGTGCCTGAATATAGCTACAGTGTACTCCCAAATAATAATGAATAAATCCTTGGGTTGGAGTGAGTGTGGCCTGAGTGAGTGGAGCCAGAGAGAGCGAGGCTGGAGTTAGTTGGGCTGGAGCAAGCCTGAATTCAATTCCCAGCAACAGCATGATGGCTCACAACCATCTGTACAGCTACATGTACTCATATACATAAAAATAAATAAAATAAATCTTTTAAAAAAGAGACATTGTGTGTGTGTGAGAGAGAGAGCAAGAGAGAGAGCAAGAGAGAGAGAGAGAGAGAGAGAGGGAGAGGGAGAGGAAGAGGGAGGGAGAGGGAGAGGGAAAGGGAGAGAGGGAGAGGGAGAAGGAGAGGGAGAGGGAGAGGGAGAGAGAGAGAGAGAGAGATGCACCATGCATGTACAGATTAGAGGACAACTCTTGGGAGTTGATTCTCTCCTTTTACTATGTGGACTCTGGGTTTGGAGGCCAGCATCTTTGCTGGCTGAGCCATGTCACATGCCCTGTTACTCCTTTAAATAATAGAAAAATATAAATTAATACCTGTATTCTACATATAGATGTTATCTATTATTCTGTGCTCATGATGACTGATAGTAAAGCCACAGGCTTGTAGGTCATTCTTGTTTGTGTAGAAGGAAAATCCTAAAGCTATCTAGAAGCCTAAAAATACTTCCAAATGCTTTAGTCCTTTTATTGGATTACCAGTGAAACACTGAAAGTTCAGACTGATATTAGACTTTAGGAACATTGCTTCTGTGCTAAAATGGAGTACAAACTAAAGGGCAGACAACTGGATGTGAAGAAATGATCTCTTTTTTAAAAACAGAATGATCTCTTGAGGCTTGAGAAGCTGCTCTATGGATTGACACGTCAATTTATGACTGTAGCTATTATTATAGGGGAGAAAGGAAACATAAATGTAACTTCTGATAGTTAATTACTATTTATTTACAGCATTTTCCTCTTTTGTTAATATTTTAATCTACTTTATCGTATGCATATGTGTTTTGCCTGCATGTATGTTTATGTGCCACATATGTGGCTGATGCCTGAGAAGGCTGGCAGAGGGTGATGGATCCCCTGAAATGGAGTTAATGGTTGTGGCTCCATGTGGATGCTGTGGCCCACACCTCTGTCCTCTGTAAAGTCAAGTTCTCTTAATCTCTGAGACATTTCTCCAGCCTCCACTTTCTGTTAACTTACTGGAATTTTTCTTTATTTAAGGATGTTGGACATGTGCTGGGCCTGATGGCACACACTTAACTTAATCCCAGCACTTTGGAGACAGAAGCAACAGATCTCTGAGTTGAAGCTAGTTTGGTCTACAGTGAGTTCCAGGTCAGCCAGAGGTACCCAGTGAAACCCTGTCTGAAAAAAAAAGGAATTGGACATGAGATGAAAATTTCACTGATGACTAAAAATATTTTTTATTTAGACTATAGCCAGAGTTATAGAGATGTATACATTATTTTCCTTCTTTCTTTTTGGGTCCAGAGAAAATGTTAAAAGTGAACTCAGTTTTAATCACCAAATATGTATTTTCTTCCTCTTACTATGTCTTGGTCATAAGATAAGCTGTGGTATTTACTTATAACAGGAAAAAATATTACTTAAGTTAGGTGCTGTGCAAATTAAAGAAAATTGTTTTGTTCTGCTGTTAAGAGGATTTATACTTAGAACTTTAAATTTATCTATTCCAGGGGTAAAAGCCTAAAAATTCTACTAAGTATTTAACACTTTCAATATGAGCAAGTTAAAAATAATTTAAAGCCATGTGCTTTCAAATTTTTAAGGAGCCAGAGAATCTTAGAGCTTAAGTTCATGAGCTCAACAGTCATAGGCAGGACCATACATAGGTTTGAGCTGGGTGTCGGTCTCCTCACCCCCTTGAGGGAGCATCACCCTGCTACTGAGGGAGGTAACACCCACTTAAAGTGGTTAAGAGAGTAAAGGTCTTTGCTGTTTCACACCTGTACTCACATTGCCGCAGGAGGGTGGCCAGGTGACACCTCTTGTAATTACAGTGACAGATGCTAGGCTGTGCAAAGCCCAAAGGGAATTTTTGGGTGTGGGCTTAAGAGCCTGGTTTTTCTTTGATATGGAAGGCTAGAGATTCCTCCCTTGTGTTCCAACACTTACCCCCATTCCACTTTAAAACCTTCAGCCTCCGCAAAACACTGCAGGAGTGGGTTGTTGTCTGTCTTTTCTCAGCCCTCTCTTCATTAACCCGGTGCTGCCAATGTCATATTCATTATTTATAATTTGTTCTTTTTTGCCCATTTTCTCCTTTTTTTCTGTTTCCCAGTAACTTTGGTGAACATTTAATCGTTTGGTACTTATATAGTACAACTATTGTTTAAAGGCAAGTGGCATTTCTCATGAATCTTCAAAAAAAATGTGTAGGGTTGGCGTTCTGTGGCTGCAGTTTCACTTTCTTGGAGTCAACGAAGCATGAGTCACTAAAAGTAAACACTTGAAAATGCACTAAGTATGTGCAGGCTTCCCCTGCACTCTCTGTACACCACTCAGCACAACGCCATTGTGGTGGCATTTACATGTATTAGGTACTATGAGAATCCTTGAGCTGTCTTAAAGTAGACAGAAGGGTCTGTGTGAATACAGGAATGCGCCTGCACTTACAGCACTGGTGGATCTGTGTGAAAACAGTGTTGTGCCTGCATTTTACTGGTGAACCATGCCCGGGCCTTGTGCTCACTGAGCAAACAGTTCATCACTTAGTGACATTCCCAACCCAATGCTGTACGGCGCTTCTGCTGCCTACCAGCAGCAATAATGACCGAACACCTAGACTTCTTCTCTCGACGGTTTACTCAGGAATATTCTTTTGTGTTACAGCTCTCCTAGGTACCCAGGTGTTACAGCTCTTTAAGGTACCTAGGTATTACAGCTCTCCTAGGTTCTTAAGTGTCACAGCTCTTCTTGATGGCACGGCTCTTCTTGATGTTGCTTCAGTCTGCTTGCTTCTGTGGAGTGGCCCCGACTGTCTGGAGACAGCCCCTTATATACCCGAGCCTAAGCTGCCAAGTCCTCCAGGATTGGTTCCCTGTCAAACCCTCATTAGCATACACCCGCTCGGGAGGGCACATGCGCAGTAGAATAGTCTATTGCAGCTGCGGCCGCCATCTTAGATACGATGGCCGCTTAAGATCCAAGCGGCTGATGATCGTATCCAAGTGGCTGCCTACAGGGAGGCACAGGGCGTGCTCACCTAGGGCAGGGGGAAAGAATTAAGGCTGCTTGGAGCCCTGCTCATCCCCGCTTCAGCCCCGTAGAAAGCAGCCTGTGTCTCTGATAGACATCCGCCATCTTGGATACGATCCTCTAAGCGGCCGCTTCCAAGCAGCTGCCTACACAATGCTATTTTAACAAGGGTCCAAAAAGCTGCAGATGGTGGAATCCATGGCGATTCCTGGAACTAACTACTTGCTGATATTGAAGGATGTCTGGAACTGTTAATGCCTTCATAATCCTGCCCTGTTGAATATTGTCTGTAGCCCAGTCCCAATTGCTGACTTCTTCTGAACCTTACTTGGACGGCATTTTAGTAATTGTTAAAAGTTATTTTACTCTTCTCCCACCTTGTTTTGTCCTTTGCTTTCTCAATGTATATAGCATTAAATTATATATATTATACTATGTGTGTGTGTGTGTGTGTGTGTGTGTGTATGTGTGTATAGTTTAGGTTTGTTTACATGTATGTTTGAGTACCACATACATGCCTGGTACCCATGAAGGCCAGAAGAGGGTATCAGATCATCTGGAACTGGTAACAGACAGTTGTGAGGCACCATGAACTCTGGTCTCTGTGAACCTTGTTCTTGTAGATCTTCCGCAGGAACAAGTGTTCTTAACTGCTGAACCATCTCTCTAGGGTCTTAATATTTTTTAAATTACATTTCTATTTCTGTACATGTTTTCTCTCCAACAAGTGGATCCTGAGTCTCAAACTCAGGTCATCTGGCTTGGTAGCAAATGAACCATGTCATCACTCCCTACAATGATTTTGAATATGGAAGTGTATTAAAGTTGGTGGGGTTTTTGTCAACTGTTATATTTGAAAATACACATTTAGGTAAATTTTCAAAATGGCAGCCAGCAGGGTCTCTGATCATGCAAAGGTTTACCAGACTGATACCGTGAAAAAGAAAAAAGAAAGAAAGAAAGAAAGAAAGAAAGAAAGAAAGAAAGAAAGAAAGGAAGGAAGGAAGGAAGGAAGGAAGAAAACAAGTGTAATTACGAAGATTGCCCAAAAAAGATTGACTGTATTCTTGCTAGCACTTTAGAGCATGTGCAGCTAGCTGGAATTTGAAATGCATCCTACTTTGAACATGACTATGGCTTCATATCTGCATAGGTCTCAAAGACTCTGGAAACAGCATCAACATAAAAACCAATGTTGTTGTTGATGTGTGATTTCTTGGGATCTATGTGCTGCTGGAACAGAGCATCTTATTCAGGCACAGTGATAGGTAGGTAAGTATTGTTTGTATGCTATCTCATTTTCTTTAAATTACAGATTATAAAATCATACATTTACAGATTTATCTGATATTTCTTGATTTCTAGGTCAACCTAAGTTAGGGTCATTCTTGCATTTATTCCACAAATAAGAGCTGGAATATGATGCATATGCTACACTCAGGTGTGAAGAAAACACTACAGACCCTGATCATACAGAAACATTCACAGCTAACCCTCCCCGATTACATCCATGAAGACCCTGCTACATCCTTGTTAAATGGTTTAGCTTTGCGTAGGTGGTGGGGCTTTTATACAACATGCACAGGGCCCCACTTATAATCCTGAGCTACAGCACCACTATCAAACCAGACCAAACAACTCAGCCAAGCCCATCTTGATTTCCAGTGTAAAGCTTTTAATGCCTGATCCACTGAGTTACCTTCTCATTTTCCTTGCATATATTAATGACATTTGGATTGTTCCTCTCCTTTAAAGAATTCACTTTGAAAGTCAAAGATGAGAATTATAATATTGTAATAATGACCAGTAATCCATCATTGGGCTGGAGAAGTATATCTGCCTAGCATGTTCAAAGCCTTGAGTGTATCCTCAGTCTAGCGACCAACAATACCAAATCAGTGATCAGTTACTGGGGTATTGTATCTTACGTGATTTTTTTGCCTAATCCCTACAACTGCTTATGAATGCTACGTGTTCTTGCTGTTCCTATTTAACACACAGGGGAGCCAAGGCCCACAGAAAGTGGAGCTTTGCCAGTTTGAAGGTGTGGGAAACTGATATCTTTGATTTTACAGTTGTAGTTTTTCTTCCTCACCGCCTGTCCCTCCACCCACTTTCCTGCTTTAATTAAAAATGCATGATCTCCCCATTCTATAGATCACTAACAAAACCACTCACTTTGTGACTTTAAAAATATATTCTTAGCCTTGTACTATGACAAACTGATGCAAACTTGTGAATTAGTTTTAAAAACTCCATTGCTGCTTTATCTATTCAACACATATGTGTGAGCCTATAAAGTGCAGTAAACTGTCTTACTTCCATTTGACACTTCTTGTCTTCTGCTTTTATCTTGATTTGGAAGTCCTCATTCAAACTGAACTTTCGATTACAGAACTTCCTAACAAGGCAGCTCTACTAGTTTGTTTGCTAGAGCATGCCAGACAAGCACCTTACAAGCACATCCTCATCCTCTCTCTACATGCAGACATCTGGCCTGTGGAAGGTTTATTTTCACACTATTATACCTCACATAGGCTCTCAATGTCCATTGATCTCTCCTTTTCCTCAGGTGAAGGCCTTCAAAGCCACTGCACAGTTTGTGTTTAAGCTTATGAGATGATGGGTACAGAGATTCTAATATCTCAGAACAGAGATAAAATACTGATTGTGGCCTTAGTGGTAAATAAACATAAAAGTTAAACTATCATTAATTGTTTTATTTAAATCTATTGCTATTATGCTGTCTTACCAAACTGATTTCCAAGCTGGAGTGCTTCTTAGTGTGAAAATCTTTATTTCTGAAGCCATTTAATGGCAGAGGAAGTAAGAGCAAAATACTTGATTTAATTAAGATGGTTCATACTATTTAATCAGTCCTCTTCAGATCTGCCTTGACTCAAAGGCTTAATTTAGCTTTTATTGTAAGTTACATTTACATAAATAGAACTATATTTGTCCAATGCAAGTCTTTGCACAGTGCTTCAAAAATAAATATGATGTAACAGGCGAAGGAAGTATCTTATTTGGATATTTAAAGAGCTTAGTGTCCTTCCTGTTCTGAATGGAAGGTGGAGCAGGAGGGGTAGGCATGGGTGGGAGGTGGAGTTATTGAGGGGTAGGCATGGGTGGGAGTGGGAGTTACTGAGGGGTAGGCATGGGTGGGAGGTGGAGTTATTGAGGGGTAGGCATGGATGGGAGGTGGAGTTACTGAGGGGTAGGCATGGGTGGGAGGTGGAGTTACTGGCAGCTGTAACTAGAGTTATTGGTGCTGGGAACTAAACTTAACAAGAACATGCTCTTAACCTCTGAGCTTTATCCAGCCTCGACCCAGAACTCATTAACCCGAGGTGCTGTGACTGGTTCAGAGGGAACATATATGATCACACCAACATCAAGAGTCAGACCTGAGTTTCTCTCTACACTTATAAAGCAGCACATGCATTCTCTCTGTTGATTTACTAAGTGGATTGGAGTTCTGAATTGCTACTTACGCTTCTAATATTTGGGAAGAGTTCCCAATACTTTGAGAGAAAAGCAGAGAAGAGAAGACGCTTTTATGATGCTGCTTAAGAATCTCAGATCAAATATGTTCCTGAATTTTGCTGCACTCTCACATTATTTGTGTATGTTAGCTGAATACTTTCCTTTTCTTATACTAATTTGAATTAAGGTTTTGTTCCTTGCAACAAAAATGGTCCTGACAAATACAAAGAGTAAAGAAAGGCAGAGGGACATGGGGACTACATGGTAAGGTTATGCTGTGTGTAACAGTCTGCTTGGTAACAAATAGCACCTAGAGAGACAAAGCAGATGAGTGTATGCCCAGATAGATGCTAAGTAATTTGGGCAAATACAGAGAATATTTCTCTCTGAAGTATTTAGAATGGGAGATCATGGACAAGGAAGAATCAGGGACAGATTAATGAGCAAGATGAAATTTAAAGGAGGATGAAAGCTAGGGGTGAGAATTTTAGATAGAGGAAAAGTAAAAAAGAAAATCCTGAGGGGTGTGTGTGTGTGTGTGTGTGTGTGTGTGTGTGTGTGCTGTGGGGAGGGGGTAGTGCACATATGTGTGCATGCTATGGGGAGTGGGTAATGCACATATGTGTGTGTGCTGTGGGGAGGGATAATCCACATATATGTGTTTGCTCAGGGGAGGGGGTAATACACATATGTGTGCATGTTGTGGGAATGGAGTAATACACATATGTGTGTGTGCTATGAGGAAGGGTAATACACATATGTGTGTGCTGTGGAGAAGGGGTAATACATATAGGTGTGGGTGCTCTGGGGAGGGGGTAATACAAATATGTGTGTGTGCTGTGTGGAGGGAGTAATACACATATGTGTGCATGCTGTGTGGAGGGGGTAATACATATATTTGTGCATGCAGTGGGGAGGGGGTAATGCACATATGTATGAGGCTGAGGGGATGGAGTAATACACACATATGTGTGTGTGCTGTGGGGAGAGGGTTATGCACATATGTGTATGTGCTGTAGGGAGGAAACAAAGGACATGTATGTGTGTGTGTGTGTGTGTGTGTGTGTGTGTGTGTTATGAGGAGGGAGTAATGCACATCTGTTTGCCTGGTGTGGGGAGGAGTAATACACATAAGTGTATGTGCTGTGGGGAAAGGGTAATATACATGTGTGGGGGCTATGGGGAGGGAGTAATACACGTATGTGTGTGTCTTGTGTGAAGGGGGTAAAATACATATGTGTACATGCTGTGGGAAAGGGGTAGTGCACATATGTGTATGTGCTGTGGAAAGAGGATAAATACACATAAATGTGTGTGTTGTGGGGAGGCAGTAATATACTTATGTGTATGTGCTGGGGAGAGGGGATAAAAACATATATGTGCATGCTATAGGGAAGGGGTAATACACATATGGGTGCATGCAGTGGGAAGGGGGTAATACACATATGTTTGTGTGTTGTGCAGAGGGGGTAATACACGTGTGTGTGCTCTGAGGAGGGGGTATTACACATATGTGTTCATGCTGTAGGGAAGGTTTAATACACATACGTGGGTATGATGTGGAAAGTGGGTAATACACATGTGTGTTTGCTCTAGGGATGGGGTAATATGCATATGGGTATGTACTGTGCAGAGGGGGCAAAGAACACACATGTGCGTGCTGTGGGGAGGGGGTGATGCACAATGTGTGTGTGATATAGGGAGGGGGTAAGGCACATATGTGTGAGTGCTATGGGGAAAGGGCAATACACATATGTGTGAGTGCTGTGAGACGTAGGTAATGCACATGTGTGTTTGCTATGGGGGGGTAATAAACATATGTGTGCAAGCTGTGGGGAGGGGGTAATGCACATATGTGTGCATGCTGTGGGGACAGGGTTATACACATATTTGTGCTGAGAGGAGGGAGTCATAAACATGTGTGTGCTGTGGGGAGGGAGTAATGAACATATATGTGTGTGCTGTGGGGAGGGGGTAATGAACATATATGTGTGTGATGTGGGGAGGGGTAATAGACATATGTGTTCTCTGGGGAGGGGGTAACACACATACATCTCACGCTATGGGGAGATGGTAATGCACATATGTGTGTGTGCTGTGTTGAAGGGGTAGTACAGAATTGTGTATGTATTCTGTGGGGTAATACACATGTGTGAATTCTTTGGCTAGGGTGTAATACACATATGTGTGTGTGTGTGCTGTGGGGTAAGGTCATACACATATGTGTGTGGGCTGTGGGTAGGGGGCAACACACATATGTGTGTGTGCTGTGAGGAAAGGGTAATAAACATAAGTTTGCATGGTGTTGGGAGTCAGTAATACACATATGTGTGCAAGCTGTTCGGAGGGGGTAATGCACATGTGTGTACATGATCTGTGAAGTGGTAAAATCGCATATGAGTGCATGCTGTGAGGAGGGGTTAATGCACAAAAGTGTGTGTGCTTTAGGGAGGGGGTAATGAACATATGTGTGTGTGTGTGTGTGTGTGTGTGTGTGTTATGAGGAGGGGTAATGCACATATGTGTGTGCTGTAGGGAGGCGGTAATTTCACATATGTGTGCATGCTCTGGGGAGAGGATAATACCCATATGTGTGTGTGCTGTGATGAAAGGATAATAAACATAAGTGTGCATGCTGTGGGGAGGGGGTAATACACACATGTGTGCTTCCCATGGGGGGGTTATACACATATGTGTGTGTTGTCTGGGGAGGGGGTAAAACACATTTGTTTGTGTGCTGTGAGGTGGAGGTAATGCACATATGTGTGTGTGCTAGGCAGAGGAGGTAATACACATAAGTGTGTGTACTGTGGGGAGAGGGTAATATACTTATGTGTGTGTGCTGGGGAGAGGGTATATAAAACATATGTGTGAATAACTCCCTTAAAGAAATACAGGAGAACACAGGTAAACAGGTTTAAGCCCTTAAAAGGGAAACACAAAAATCCCTTAAAGAACTACAGGAAAGCACAACCAAACAGGTGAAGGAAATGAACAAAACCACCCAGGACCTAAAAATGGAAATAGAAACAGTTAAATCACAGAGAGAGACAACTCTGGAGATAGAAATCCTAGGAAAGAAGTCAGGAACAATAGATGCAAGCATCACCAACAGAATACAAGAGATAGAAGAGAGAATCTCAGGGGCAGAAGACACCATAGAAAACATTGAGAGAACAGTCAAAGAAACACAAAATGCAGAAAGTTCCTAACCCAAAACATCCAGGAAATCCAGGACACAATGAGAAGACTAAACCTAAGGATAATAGGTATAGAAGAGAGTGAAGACTCCCAACTTAAAGGGCCAGTAAGTATCTTCAACAAAATTATAGAAGAAAACTTCCCTAACCTAAAGAAAGAGATGCCCATGAACATACAGAAGCCTATGGAACTCCAAATAAACTGGACCAGAAAAGAAATTCCTCCCGTCATATAATAATCAAAACATCAAATGCACTAAACAAAGAATATTGAAAACAGTAAGAGAAAAAGGCCAAGTAACATATAAATGCAGACCTATCAGAATTACACCAGACTTCTCACCAGAGACTATGAAAGCCAGAAGATCCTGAGTTGATGCCATACAGACCCTAAGAGAACACAAATGGCAGTCCAGTCTACTATACCCAGCAAAACTCTCAATTACCATAGGTAGAGAAACCAAAATATTCCATGGCAAAACCAAATTTACACAATATATTTCTACAAATGCAGCTCTTCAAAGGGTAATAAAGGGAAAATTTCAACACAAGAAGGGAAACTACATCCTAGAAAAAGCAAAAAAGTAATCTTCCAACAAAACTAAAAGAAGATAGTCACATGAACAGAATTCCAAATCTAACAATAAAAATAACAGGAGGTAACAATTAGCTTTCCTTAATATCTATTAATATCAATGGACTCGATTGCCCAATAAAAAGACATAGATTATCAGACTGGATACATAAACAGGACTCAACATCTTGTTGCATACAGGAAACCCACCTCAGTAACAAAGACATACACTACCTCAGAATAAAAGGCTGGAAAACAATTTTCCAAGCAAATGGTCCCAAGAAAAAAGCTGGAGTAGTCATTCTAATATAGAATAAAATCGACTTTTTTCTTTTTTTTTAAAGGTTTATTTGGGTTTTTGTTTTGTTTTGTTTTTGTATTTTCGAGACAAGTTTTTCTGTATACCTCTGGCTGTCCTGGAACTCACTCTGTAGATCAGGCTGGCCTCAAACTCAGAAATCCACCTGCCTCTGCCTCCCAAGTGCTGGGATTAAAGGCGTGCGCCACCACCACACGTAAAATCCACTTTCACCCTAAAGTGATCAAAAAAGATAAGGAGGGACATTTCATACTCATCAAAGGTATGTTCTACCAAGATGAACTCTCAATTCTGAACCTCTATGCTCAAAATGCAAGGGCATCTACATTCATAGTGGAAACTTTACTAAAGCTCAAAACACACATTGCACCGCACACAATAATAGTAGGAGACTTTAACACCCCAGTCTCTGCAATGGACAGATCATGGAAACAGAAACTACACAAAGACACAGTGAGACTGACAGAAGTTATGAAACAGATGGATTTAACAGATATCTATAGAACTTTTTATCCTAAAACAAAAGGATA
>NW_022196895.1:6860457-6861159 GCF_008632895.1 Mastomys coucha
AAAAAAAAAAAAAAAAAAAAAAAAAAGCCCAGGACCAGATGGGTTTAGTGCAGAGTTTTATCAAAACTTCAAGGAAGACATAATACCAATACTCCTCAAACTATTCCACAAAATAGAAATAGAAGGTACTCTACCCAATTCATTCTATGAAGCCATGATTACTCTTATATCTAAACCACACAAAGACCTAACAAAGAAAGAAAACTTCAGACCAATTTTCCTTATGAATATCGATGCAAAAATACTCAATAAAATTCTTGCAAACCAAATCCAAAAACACATCAAAATGATCATCCATCATGATCAAGTAGGCTTCATCCCAGGGATGCAGGGATGGTTCAATATTCAGAAATCCATCAACATAATTCACTATATAAACAAATTCAAAGGAAAAAACCATATGATCATCTCATTGGATGGTTGGAAAGCATTTGACAAAATCCAGCATCCCTTCATGATAAAAATCTTGGAAAGATCAGGAATTCAAGGCCCATACTTAAACATAGTAAAAGCAATATACAGAAAAACAGGAGAGAAAGCTCCGTTCCCAGGCACGCTGACACACCCAGTATCAGAGGTAAGCAGGAACCAACATCTGTCCCAACACTGGGAGTACTGGGACCAGCAGGACCAGGCACTTAGGAACTCTGCCAGCCTAGTGACTCCGGTTCCTTCCAGTCTGTCTGGGTTAGTGTTCTGAGC
>NW_022196895.1:6864714-6889052 GCF_008632895.1 Mastomys coucha
GCAATTGTGATAAAAACTGCATGGTATTGGTACAGTGACAGGCAGGTAGATCAATGGAATAGAATTGAGGACCCAGAACTGAATCCACAAACCTATGGCCACTTGATCTGTGACCATCCAGGGGAAAAGAGACAGCATTTTCAACAAATGGTGCTCACTCAAGTGTTGGTTAGCATGTAGAAAAATACAAATTGATCCATTCCTATCTCCTTGTACAAAGCTCAAGTCCAAGTGGATCAAGGACCTCCACATAAAAACAGATACACTGAAACTAATAGAAAAGAAAGTGGGGAAGAGCCTCAAGTACATAGGCACAGGGGAATATTTCCTGAACAGAACACCAATAGCTTATGCTCTAAGATCAAGAATTGACAAATGGGATCTCATAAAATTGCAAAGCTTCTGTAAGGCAAAAGACATTGTCAATACGACAAAACAGCCACCAAAACATTGGGAAAAGATCTTTACCAATCCTATATTTGATAGAGGGCTAATATCCAATGTATACAAAGAACTCAAGAAGTTAAACTCCAGAGAACCAAATAACCCCATTTAAAATGGGATACAGAGCTAAACAAAGAATTCTCAACTGTCGAATACCGAATGGCTGAGAAGCACCTAAAGAAATGTTCAACATCCTTAGTCATCAGGGAAATGCAAATCAAAACAACCCTGAGATTCCTCCTCACATCTGTCAGAATGGCTAGGATAAAAACTCAGGTGACAGCAGATGCTGGAGAGGTTGTGGAGAAAGAGGAACATTACTTCATTGCTTGTGGGATTGCAAACTGGTACAACCACTCTGGAAATCAGTTTGGCGGTTCCTCCGGAAATTGGACATAGTACTACCAGAGGACCCAGCTATACCATTCCTGGGCATATACCCAGAAGATGCTCCAACATGTAATAAGGACACATGCTTCAATATGTTCATAGCAGCCTTATTTATAATAGCCAGAAACTTGAAACAACCCAGATGTCCCTCAATAGAGGAATGGATATAGAAAATGTGGTACATCTACTCAGCTATTAAAAGCAATGAATTTATGAAATTCTTGGGGAAATCGATGGATCTGGAGAATATCATCCTGAGTGAGGTAACCCAATCACAAAAGAACATAGTATG
The DNA here is from genome assembly GCF_008632895.1 of Mastomys coucha. Taxonomy (NCBI): domain Eukaryota; kingdom Metazoa; phylum Chordata; class Mammalia; order Rodentia; family Muridae; genus Mastomys; species Mastomys coucha. The sequence continues at coordinate 6,865,841 of NW_022196895.1, forward strand.
CATTCTCTGATAAGTGGTATTAACCCCGAAGATTGGAATACACAAAATACAATCCACAAACCACAAGAAACTCAAGAAGAAGGAAGACCAAAGTGTGGATACTTCGTTCCTTCTTAAAAGGGGAAACAAAATACCCATGGAAGAAGTTGTAGAGACAAAGTGCAGAGCAGAGACTGAAGGAAGGACAATCCAGAGACTGCTCCACCTGGGAATCCTTCCCACATACAATCACCAAACCCAGACACTATTCTGGATGCCAGCAAGTGCTGGCTGACAGGAGCCTGCTATAGCAGGCTCCTGAGAGGCTCTGCCAGTGCCTGACTACAGAAGTAGAGGCTCACAGCCATTCATTGGACTGAGCACAGGGTCCCTAATGAAGGAGCTAGAGAAAGGACCCAAGGAGCTGAAGGGGTTTGCAGCCCCATAGGAGGAACAACAATATGAACTAACTAGTACCCTCAGAGCTCCCAGGGACTAAACCACCAGCCAAAGAGTACACATGGTGGGACTCATGGCTCCAGCAGCATATGTGCAGCAGAGGATGGTCTAGTCGGGCATCAATGGGAGGAGAGGCCCTTGGCCCTGTGAAGGTTCTATGCCCCAGTGTAGGGAATGCCAAGGCCGGTAAGTAGGAGAGGGTGGGTTGGTGAGCAGGGAGAGGAGGGAGGGAACAGGGGTTTGTTTTTGTTTTTGTTATTTTATTTTATTTTATTTTTTGGAGGGGAACCTGGGAAAGGAGATATTGTATGGCATGCAAATAAAGAAAACATCTAATAAAAATATATGTGTGGATGCTACAGAGAAGGAGTAATATACATATGTGTGCATGTGGTGGGGATGGGAAAATACACATATGTGTGTGTTCTGTGGGGAAGGGGTAATATACATATGTGTGTGTGCTGTATGGAGGGGATAATGCATATGTTTGCAAGCTGTGGTGAGAGGGTAATAAACATGTGTGTGTGTGCTGTGGGGAGAGGGTGCTGTGTGTGTGTGTGTGTGTGTGTGTGTGTGTGTGTGTGTGGCATAATACACTGTGTTGTTGGGAAAGGGTAATACACATATGTGTTCATACTGTGGTAAAGGGGCAATACACATATGTGTGTGTGCTATGGGGAGGAGGTAATAAACATATGTATACATGCTGATGGGAGTGCATAATATACATATGTGTGTATGCTGTGGGGAGTAAGTATGCAATACACATATGTGGGTGTATTGGGGAGGGGGTAATACATGTGTGTATATGCATGTTGTGGGGATGCTATAATACATATGTTTGTGTGCTATGGGGAGGATTAATACACTGTGGGTAGTGGATAATACTGTGTGTGTGTGCTGTGTGGAGGGGGTAATCCACATATATGTGCATGCTGTGGGGGAGGAGAAATACACATATGTGTGAATGCTGTGTGGAGAGGGTAATACACATGTGTGTATGTTGTGGGGAGGGGGTAGTACACAAATGTATGTATGATCTAGCACACTCATATGTGCCATGAGGAGGTGGTAATACACACATGTGTATGTGCAGTGGAGAGAGCTTATAAACATATGTGTGCATTCTGTGGAGAAGGGGTTATATACATATGTGTGCATGCTATGGGGAGGGGATAATACACATATGTGTATGCTGTAGAGAGAGGGTAATACACATGTGTGTGTGCTGTGGGGAGGGGGTAGTACACAAATGTATGTATGATCTAGGGAAGGAATAAGACACGTGTGTGTGCTGTGGGGAGAGTGTAATACACATATGTGTGAGTGATGTAGGGTAGTAGTAATGCATGTATGTGTGTGTGTGTGCTGTTAGGAGGTGGTAATACACATGTGTCCGTGCTGTGTGGAGGGATAATGCACATAAGTTTGTATGCTTTGGGAAGGGGATAATACATATATATGCTGTGGGTTGGCTGTAATACACATATGTCTGCATGCTGTGGTGAGGGCATAATACACATATGAGTGTGTGTTGTGGGGAGGATATAATATTCATATATGGGTGTGCCTTAGTGTGTAATACAAATATGTGTGCATGCTGGGTGGAGCGAGTAATACATATGTGTGTTCAATCTGTGGGAAGAGGGTATTATACATGTGTGTGAACTGTGTAGAGGGGATAATACACATATGTGTGCATGCTGTGGGCAGAGTGTCATACACATGTGTGTGTGCTGTGTGGAGTGGGTAATACATGTATGTGTGCATGATATGGGGAAGGGGTGATGCACATATGTGCATGTGATATGTGGAGGGGGTAATACACATATATGTGTGAATGCTTTTGGGAGAGAGTAATACACATGTTTATCTGTGGGGAGAGGGAATACACATATGTGTGGATGCTGTAAGGAATAGGTAATATACATATGTGTGCGTGCTGTGGGGAGGGGATTATATACATATATGTGTGTACTATAGGGAGGGTGTAATAAGCATACATGTGTGCTGTAGGAGTGGGTAATACACATATGTATATGTGTGGGGAGAGGGTAAGAAACATGTTCATGCTGTGGGGAGAGGGTAATACACATGTGTGATCTGTGTAGAAGGGATAATACAAAATATGTGTTCATGCTATGGGGAAAGTGTCATACACATGTGTGTGTGCTGTGCCAAGAGGTTAATACACATATGGGTGCATGCTGTGGGGTGGGGGTACTATACATGTGTGAGTGCTATGGTAAGAGTGTAATAAACATATGTGTGCATACTGTTGGAAGAAGTAATACACATATGCATGCATCCTGTGGAAAGGGAGTAATAGACACGTGTGTGTGCTGTAGGGAGAGAGTAATAAACATACATGTGCATGCTGTGGGGAGGAGCTAATACACATATGTATGCATGCTGTAGAGAGAGGATAATACACATATGTGTGTGTGCTTTTGGGAGAGGGTAATACACATATATGTTCATGCTGTGTGGAGGAGCAATACACATATGTGTTTTTGATGTGTGCAGGGGGTAATATACATATGCGTGCATGCTGTGGGGAGGGGTAATACACCTATGTGTGTATGATGTGGGGAGGGAGAAATGCACAAATGTGTGTGTGATTTGGGGAAGGGTTTATACACATATATGTGTACATGCTTTTTGGAGAGAGTAATACACATGTTTGTGATCTGTGGGGTGAGGAATATACATATGAGTGCAGGCTGTGAGTAGTAGGTAATACACATATGTGTGTGTGAGGTGGTGAGGGGATAATAAACATATTGCTGTGAGGAGTAAGTAATACACATATGTGTGCTGTGGGGATGGGGTAATACACATATGTGTATGGGCTTTGGGGAAAGGGTAATAAGCATATGTGTTCATGATATGGAGAAGTGGTAATACACATATGTGTGCTTGCTGTTGGGAGGAGATACTACACATATGTGTGTGTGTGTGGTGTGGCAACAGGTTAATACACATATGTGTGTGCTGCGTGGAGGGTTAATACACATATATGTGCATGCTATGGGGATAAATCACATATGTATGCGTGATATGGGGAAGAGGAAATACATATATGTATGCGTGGTATAGGGAGGGGGTAATACACATATGTGTGTGCGCTGTCAGGATGGGATAATGCACATATGTGTGCACGATGTAGGTAAGGGTAATGCATTATGTGTGTGTGCAGTGGGGAGGAGTTATACACATATGTGTGCGTGCTGTGGGGAGTGAGTTATGCACATATGTGTAAGTCCTGTGGGGAGGAGATAATATACATATGTGTGTGTGCGCTGTTCTGAGGGGGTAATCCACATATGTGTGCATATTGTAGAGAGTGGGTAATACACATATGTGTGAGTGCTATGGTAATAGTGTAATAAACATATGTGTGCATAGATGTTAGGATGGGTAATACACATATGTATGCATTCTGGGGAGAAGGAGTAATACACAAATGTGTGCGTGCTATGGGGAGAGGGTAATACACATATGTGTTCATGCTGTTAGGAGGGGCAATATACATTTGTGTGTGTGATGTGTGGAGGGGATAATACACATATATGTGTGCATGCTTTTGGGAGAGGGTAATACACATGTGTGCATGCTGTGAGGAGTAGGTAATACTCATGTGTGTGTGCTGTGGGGAGGGTATGATGCACATATTTATGTGTGCTGTAGGGATTGTTTATTAAACATATATGTGTGTGCTGTGGGGAGTGGGTAATACACATATGTGTGTGTTGTGGGGAGAGTATAATAAACATGTGTTCATGCTGTGGGGAAGGGGTAATACACATATGTGTGTGTGCTCTGGGTAGAGGATAATACACATGTGTGTATGCTGTGGGGAGGGGATAATGCACATATGTGTTCGTGCTGTCAAAGGGGGTGATGCACATATGTTTGCATGTTTTGGTTAAGGGGTAATACACATATGTGTGCATGTTGTAGGGAGGGGGTAATATACATATGCATACATGCTGTGAGAAGGGGGTAATATACATATGTTTGTGTGCTGTGGAGAGGATGTAATACAGATACGTGTGCATGTTGTGAGGAGGGGATAATACACGTGTGTGTGTGTGTGTGTGTGTGTGTGTGCTGTGTGGAGGGAATAGTGCACATATGTGTGTGTGCTGTTTGGATAGGGTAATGCACATGTGTGTGTGCTGTGGCAAGAGGGTAATACACATATGTGTGTGTGCTGTTGGGAGAAGGCAATAAACCTATGTGTGCATGGTATGGGAAAGGGATAATACACATGTCTGCATGCTGCATATGTGTGTGTGTGTGTTCTGTGTAGGAGGTCATACACATATGTGTGCATGCTGTGGTGAAGGGGTAATGCACATACGTATGTGTGTTGTGCTGTGCTGAGGGGGTAATGTACATATGTGTGCAAAATGCAGGGAAGGGTTAATGCAAGGATGTGTGTTTTCTCTGGGGGTGGGGTAATACACATATGTGTGCATGCTGTGAGGTGGGGTAATATACACATGTGTGTGCTCTGGGAGGGGGTAATGCTCATATTTGTGTTTGCTGTGGGGAGGGGTAATACACAGATGGGTGTGTGCTGTGTGGAGGTGGTAATACATGTATCTGTGTGTGCATTTGGGAGGGGGTAATACACATGTGTGTTTGCTCTGAGAATTGAGCAATACACATATGTGTGATTGCTGTGTGGAGGAGGCAATGTACATATGCATGATTGCTGTGAGGAGGGGGTAATACACATGTGTTTGTGTGCTGTGGGAGGATGTAACACATATATGTGCATGCTTTGGGTAGAGGATAATACACATATGTGTGTGTGCTGTATAGAGAGGCTAATGCACATATGTGTGTTGGTTCTGGGGAGGGGTAAATATATATATGTGTGTGTGTGTGTGTGTGTGTGTGTGTGCTGTTGAGAGGGGCTTATACACTTTTGTGTGCATGCTGTGGGGAAAGGGAAAATACACATGTGTGTATGCTCTGTGGAGGGGTTAATGTACATATGTATTTGTGCTGTGGGGAGGGGTAATTCACATAAGTATTTGCTCTGGGAAGGGGATAATACACATATTGGTGTGTGCTGTGGGGAAGGGGTAATGCACTTATGTGTTCGTGCTATGGGGGGGTGATGCATATGTGTTTGCATGTTTTTGGGAGGGGGTAATATACATATATGTGAGGGCTGTACTGAGGGGGTAATGTACATGGGAGGGGTAATACACATATGTGTTCTTGTTGTGGGGAGGGTGTAATACAAAAGTGTTCGTGCCATTGAAGGGGGTAATACATATATGTATGCATGCTGTGAAAAGGGAGTAATACACATATGTTTGTGTGCTGTTGGGAGGAGATAATGCACACTTGTGTTTGTGCTGTGGGGAGTGGATATAACACATATGTGTTCATGCTGTGGAGAGGGTATAATAGACATATGTGTGCATGTTGTGGGGAGGGGGTAATACACATAAGTTTTTGTGTGATCTGGGGAGGATGTAATACACATATGTGTGCATGCTGTGCGAAGGGAGTGCTGTGTGGAAGAAGTAACACACATGTGTGTGTATGTGCTATGGAGAGAGGGTAATACACATATGTGTGTTGGGTCAGGGGAGGGCTTTATACACATGTGTGCATGCTGTGGGGAGGGGTAATTCACATATGTGTTTGGACTATGGACAGGGGGTAATATATATATGTGTGCATGCTGTGTGTTTGGGGTAATGCATATATGTGTGTGTGCTTTGGGTAGGGGGTAATACAAATATGTGTGCATGCTGTGAGGTGGGGTAATACACATTTGTATTTCCTCAGGGGAGCAGGTAAGTCTCATATTTGTGTGTGTTGTGGGGAGTGGTAATATGCATATGGGTGTGTGCTGTTTGCAGGTGGCAATACATATATCTGTGTATGTAGTCAGGTGGGGGTAATACACATGTGTGTTTACTCTGGATATGAAGTAATACACATATGTATAAATGCTGTGTGGAGAAGACAACGCACATATGTGTTCATGTTCATGCTATGTGCAGGGGGTAATACACATAAGTGAGTGTGCTGTGAGGAGAGGGTAATAAACATATGTATGTGTCCATGTTGTGGGGATGGGATAATACACACATGTGTGTGTGGTGTGGTGAAAGGAAAATACACATATGTGTGTGCTGTGTAGAGGGGATAATACACGTGTGTGTGTGTGCATGCTATAGGGAAGGGGGAAATTCACATATGTGTGCATGCTGAGGTGAGGGGGTAATACACTCATGTGTGTGTGCTCTGGAGAGCAGAAAATACACATATCTGTGCATTCTGTGGGGGTAATGCACATATGTGTGTGTGCTGATTGGAGGAGGTAATGCACATATGTGTGCATGATTTGTGGAGGGGGATAATGCACATATGTGTTTTGGCTCTGGGGAGGGGTAATACACATATGTGTGCATGCTGTGGGGAGAGGGGTAATGCACATATGTGTGTGTGCTGTGGTGAAGCCGTAATACACATATATGTGTGTGCTCTGCTGACGGAGTCATATACATATGTATTGTGCTGTGAGTAGTGGATAATACACACATGTATGTATGCTGTGGGGAGAGGGTAATAAACTTATGTGTGTGCTGTGGGGAGGGGATAATACACATATGTATGCATGTTGTGGGGAGGGTGTAATACACTTATTTTGTGTGATATGGGTGGAAGGTAAGGCACACATGTGTGTTTGCTCTGGGGATGGGGTAATACGCATATGTGTGTGCTCTGGGAATGCTCATATGTGTATGTGTTGTGAGAAGGCATAATACACATATGGATGTGCGCTGTGTGGAGGTGGTAATATACATATCTGTGTGTGCAGTCGAGAGGTAGTAATACACATGAGTGTTTGTTCTGGGGATAGGGTAATACACATATGTGTGCAGGCTGTGGGGAGGGGGTAATACACATATATGTGTGTTTGCTCTGGGGAGTGGGTAATCCACATATGTGTGCATGCTGTGAGCTGGGACAATGCACATATGTGTGTGCTCTGGGGAGTGGTTAATGCTCATATTTGTGTGTGCGGTGGGGAGGGGATAATGCACATTTGTATGCGTGATGTAAGTAAGGGGTAATGCACGTATGTGTTCGTACTGTTGGGAAAGGGTAACACTCCTGTGGATGTGCTGTGGGAAGAGGGTAATATACATATGTAGGCATGCTTTGGGGAAGGGGTAATTCACATAAGTGTGGTATCCTGCCGCTCTGCCCCGTTGTGGATTCCAAAAGCGAAAGAAAGCCGTGACAGGCCCAGAACTTAGACCACGGCCTGTGGCGTGAATCACCAGCGGCGGCCCTGGAGATCAAACGCGGACTTTGCAGCTGGGGCATCAGAGGAACTGAACCTATCGAAACCCAGCCGTTCCTGCCTAGAACTATGTTGAAGGGTGTTGTATGTGCAGACTGGAAGGCTATTTCCCTGTTTTCACGCCTATGCTAAAGCCAAGAAGTGTTTTAGTTTCGGTTCTGCCTGAGCCATATAAACCCGGTTCTCTCTAGTAAAGACACACCTCTCTTGATACAGCTGCCTGGCGTCCGTGTCCTTGCTTTCTCTCTTACCCGCTTGCATTCACAGGTACCCAAAAATCTCCAGTCCAAGAAGCATCCAGCAGAAGTGAGGGTCTGCCAGCCGGCTGGACCCCACTACATATAAGTGTGTGTGCTGTGGGGATAGCATAATAAACATATGTGTGCATCCTGTGTGGGAGGGGTAATACACATATGTGTGCATGCTGTGTTAAGTGGATAATACATGTGTGTGTATATGCTGTAGGGAGAGGGTAATAAATATGTGTGTGTGCTGTGGGACGGTGGTAATACACATATGTGTGCATGTTTTGGGGAAAGGGGTAATGCACATATGTGTGTGTGTGATGTGGGCAGTGGGTAAGGCACATATATGTGTTTGCTCTGGGGAGGGGGTCATACACATATGTGTGCATGCTGTGAGGTGGAGGTAATACACATGTGTGTGTGCTCTGGGTAGGGCGTAATGCTCATATGTGTGTTTATTGTGAGGAGGGAGTAATACATATATGGGTGTGTGCTGTGTGGAGCTGCTAATACACGTACCTGTATATGTAGTCGGGAGGTGGTAATACACTTGTGTGTTTGCTCTGGGTATGGGTAATACATATATGTGCATGCTGTGGGGAGGGGGCAGTGCACATATGTGTGTGTGCTGTGTGGAGAGGATAATACACATATGTGTGTATGCTGTAATTAGGGGGTGATGTATATTTGTGCTTGTGATATGGGGAGGGGGTAATGCACATATGTGTGTGTCCTCTGGGGAGGGGGTAACACATATCTATGCGTGCTGTGGGGATTGGGTAATGCTCATATGTGTTTGTGCTGTGGTGAGAGGGTAATAAACCTATGTGTGCATGGTGTGGGAAGGTGATAATACATATTTGTCTGCATGCTGTGGGGAAGGGGTAATACAAATATGTGTATACTGTGGGGAGGGGATAATGCACGTATGTGTTCATGCTGTCAGAGGGGGTAATGCACGTATGTTTGCATTCTTTGGGGAGGGGGTAATACACATATTTGTTAGTGCTGTTAGGAGTGGGTAATACACATGTGTGAGTGCTGTGGAGAGCGGGTAATACACATACGTGTTCAAGGTGTGGTGAGGTGGTAATACACATATGTATACATGCTGTGGGGAGGGGGTAATGCACATGTGTGTGTGTGCTGTGGGGAGAGGATAATTCACATATGTGTGTGTTGGGGGAAGGAGTAATACACATATGTGAGGGTGATGTAGGGAAGGGGTGATGCATGCATATGTGTAAGTGATATAGGAAATTGATAATGCACATATGTATGTGTGCTATGGGGATGGGTTAATACACATATGTGTGCATGCTGTGGTAAGGGGGTAATACACATATGTATGTATGATATGGGGAGGGTGTAATACACATATGTGTGTGTGCTGTGGGGTGGATGTATTACACATACGTCTGTATGCTTTGGGGAATGGGTAATGCACATATGTGTGTGTGCTCTGGTTAGAGGGTAGTAAGCCTATGTGTGCATGGTTTGGGAAGGTGATAATACATATTTTTCTGCATGGTCTCAATAAGGGGAAATACAGAGATGTGTGTGTTGTGAGGAGGGGATAACACACATATTTGTGCATGCTCTGGGGAGGACATAATACATATATGTGTGCATGCTTGGGGAAGGGGTAATATACATATGTGTGTGTGCTTGCGGAAGATGTAATACACATATGTGTGTGCGCTTTGGGGAGGAGGTAATACACACATGAGTGCATGATGTTGTGAGGGATAATGCATATGTGTTTGTGTGCTATGGGGAGAGAGTAATACACATTTGTGTGTGTACTCAGGCATAGGGGTAATACACATGTGTTTTGGCTCTCAAGCTGGGGCACTACACATAAGTGTGCATGCTGTGGGGAGGGGAAATGCACATATATCTGTATTCTGGGCATAGGGTAAAAAAATCTGTGTGTGATGTAGGGAAGGGGTAATGCATGTATGTGTGTGTGCTGTGGTGAGGGTGTAATATACATACGTGTGCATGCTGTGGGGAGGGGGTAATACACATATCTGTGCATGCTGTTGTGAGGGGATAATACATATATGTGTACATGCTCTGGGGGAGGGTTATATACATATGTGTTTGTGCTATGGGGAGGGATAATACACGTGTGTTCATGCTGTGTAAAGGTGGTAATACACATATGTGTGCATTTTGTGGGGAGGGGTAGTTCACATATGTGTGTGTGCTGTGCAGGAGGTAATGCGCATATGTGCACATGATGTGGGGGGTAATGCACATATGTGAGTGTGCTCTGGTAATGGGGTAATACACAAGTGTGCATGTTGTGGGGAGGATGTAATATACATATGTGTGCATGTGGGGAGGGGATAATACACATATGTGAGTGTGGTGTGGGAAGAGTATAATACACATGTGTGTGTGCTGGGGGGAATGATACAGATATGTGTATGTGTGCTGTGTGAAGGGGTAATCCACATATATGTTGTGATGTGGCAGGGGGTAATGCACATATTTGTTTTTGCTGTGGGGAGGGGGTAAAACACATGTTTGTGTGTTGTTGGGAGGGGGTAATGCACCTATGTGCATGTGATGTGGGGAAGAAGTAATGCATATTATGTGTGTGTGCTCTGGGGACCGGGTAATACATATATGTGTGTTCTGTGGGGAGAGGGCAATGCACGTTTGTGTGTGTGCTGTAGGGAGTAGGTAATACACATATGTGTGCATGCTGTTGGAAGAGGGTAATACACATGTGTGTGTACTGTGAGGAGAGGGTCATACACATATGTGTGTGTGCTGTGGGGAAATATCCTGAAGGCCTGAAAAATCAAACAGAAATTCATAATTTGGGCCAGCAAGATTTCTCAGTGGGTAAAGATACTTTCCACCCAACCAGGCCTCTTGAGTTTGAGACCAGAAACATCATGGTAGAAGAAGAACCTATGGCTTCCACACACATGTGCCAATACCCAATAAGTATAAAAATTAAAATATGTTGATTGCAATTGCTTATAATATTCATTTTTATTTTATGTGTATGAGTGTTTCTGTCTGTCTGTGTTCCCCATGCACATAGTGTGCGTGAAGGACAGAAGAGGACCGCAGAGCTGTAGAACACTGGAGTTATAAAGGGTTGTATACTGCCATGTGGGTACTGCCATGTGGGTACTGCCATGTGGGTACTGCCATGTGGGTACTAAGTGCAGAGCCCTGATTCTCTCTGTGTAAGAACACTAGGTGAGCCATCTCTCCAGCCCCTAACTATAATTGTGTGTGTGTGTAGGCATTAAGAAATCACTGTATATGTTTGTATGGATAATTAAATATTAAGCCTCTGGGCAGTGGTGGAACATGTTTTTAATTCCAGCACTCAGGAAACAGAAGCAGATCTCTGTGAGTTTGAGGCCAGCATGGGCTATATAGTGAGTTCCAGGACAACCAAGGCCACATGGAGAAGCACCGTCTAATATATATATTTCAATCTGACAGTGCTGTGAATGACAGATAAACTGAATGTAGGAGATACAGTGTGACTCACTACTGCTGTGGTGAAACGTAATAGACCTTGGCACAATATTATTTCCTAGTTTAAAATAAATTGGCTCACAACAATGATGAGCTAATGCAAAAATAAAGCAGAATTTCTCAGTTAGAGTCAACTGTATAGGAACTAAATGCAATAAAATGAATTGAATTTGTTTGTAGCGACACACACCTGTAATCCCGGTGTTCCTGGGGCTAGGACAGAATGATAGAGTTGAGGATAGCCTTGACTATGCAGAAAGATCCCATCTTAAAAAAAAATGTTATGAAGCAAACTTTTGCACCCAGATCAAAAGGTCCTAAGGTTTGTTAATTGGTCATGTTTAAAAATAAATGGGGATCAACAGTTTGTCTCCTGGCTTTTCTTTAACAGCCAGTTAGAGCCACAGGCTCCAGCAAGAATTTGCAACAGAATTTGCAAAACAAAAGCAAATGTGGTTCTGGAGCCCCTTGCACGGAACTACCTCACTGCCCTGCCTCCTAAGAGGGCAGGGTGGGGTGGGGAGAGATGGGGAGGGAGCAGCTCACGTCTTGTTCTGTCATCCCAGCGAGCTAGTTCAGTTGCGCAGAAAGCTGTGTTTGTAGCTTGTGGGCATCTACTGTGTGAACAACTGCAGAAGGAAACAACAGCCCAGTTTTGTTTTAAGATTCTAATGAAAGGATTAAAATTTAACTATCGTTGTTGCTAAATATTGATGTTGTTTATTTGAGATAAAATATTGATGTTGTTTATCTGAGATTACAGAATGTTTTACTAAACAAGATCTTATGTTGTTCAGGCTGGTCTCAAGCCCTTGGGCCCAGAAATTTCTCTCTGTCACCTTTTTGAACCAAGTCACTAGGCCTATAAGGCACACATCATGTGTCTGGCCCAGCTCATTATAATTTGTAACATACTGTTAATGTAGATAAATAAATAAGTACAACCCTTTTCAGTCTTAGCTCCCCTTTCTCTCCAAGGACATTAGCTGCTTCTGCTCTTAGAACACTCTGTTCCCACACCACCACCCTGCTACATACTTAGACCTGGACCTGTCTTATGGCTTCCTCAAGAAATCTGTCACTGCCTTCATTGGAGGAAGCCTTTCCTACTTATGATTTTTCTAAAGCTACCTGTTTTTTGTTGATGAAACACACTATAAATATAGTCATTTTTTATGTCTTCATGATCACATTTAAAGTTGAAAGGGAAGAAAATTGATCATCTCTCCTCAGAATCCAACATACAACAAACATTTTTTATTCTTACTAATAAATTATATCAATGTCATTAACAACCCTAAAGCTGTTCTGACAAATTTATTACCCTTAGTACATGTATAATTTATATAGTAGATGGTGGATAATTGACCAAAATTATGAACCACTAAACTAGCTTTATAATAAAGGTAATTAAAAAAACAAATAAACAGTAGCTGAGTGATTGGGGAGTGTGTTTTGTGTTACTGATTTTGTTTGTTTGTTTGTTTGTTTGAGATAGAGTCTCAGTATGTAGCTTAGGCTTACTTTGAACTCATAATCCTCTGGCCTCAGCTTTCCAAGTCATAAGATTACAGAATGTTTTACTAAGCATGTATTTGCATATATACATTTTGTCTTGTGCTTAAGAACTAGAGGATTTGGAATTAACAAAATGAGCTGGAGGCAAGAGTATCAAATTCAAGGCTGTTCTCAGCTGTATTGCAACTTTGAGCCCAGGGTGGACAGCCTTTTGTTCCAAATCTTGTCTCGTCTTTACTGTCCAACTCCTGTCCCATTTTCTTCCTTAATTCCTCTATGTTTGCAGGGACTGCTGGTGGCTTCTCCCTCTTTGCTGAGTTCCTAATCTAGTCATAATGTCCCAGGCTCCCAAGTCAGCACTGGAACACACATCATATTGTATTGTTTATAGCTGTTTTTAAAGTTACTCTTATCTCATCAGAATAGATCGTAGGTTCCTGGAGGAAAAGAACACTAACTTTATATGACTTGCTTTATGCCGTGGTGCCAAAGCAATGCTGTGAACATGGTCATCGAGCAATTAACACTCATGTGTTGCGGCATTTTCTCTGTCCAATCACATTAGGGCAGTGACAGGCCTGTGATTGGACAAGAATAGAGAGGTGGAGCTAGAAGTTTAGGAGAAAAAGGGCAGAGAGCAGGAAGGGGCAGAGGATCTTCATCATGGAGGCAGAGGAAGATGAGGGTTCCCCTGCTGTGGGGAATTGCAGGCTACTCTGAGTCAAGAGAGAAAATGAAATTGAGTTATTTACCTCTGAGAACAGAGGATTTAGACTATGAATTTGACATTGAGGTATTTACTTTTAAAGTGGATCAGTATTCAGATTTTGTCCAAGTCACGTGGAAAATTTCAACCCATGGTTGGAAACAAGATAAGGAATATTAGTCACTGACTCTAAGTAGAGAGAACAGTGATAATCTCCTGCTTTTAACAGGTATTAATAAAGGTCTGTGGCTCTAGACAGAGCCACACAAATAATATAACTTGATTACTTAGCCAGAGGAAACTCGTATTCTTTCTAATGTGGTCTACATGGGAATTTTGGGTGTCTTTTCCTGCTTAGCTAGATAGAATTATCCTAATTAAGGCTCATACAATATTTTAGTTTATTTCATTTGTTTTAGATTGTTTTAATTTTCAAAATAGGTGTGATGTTGAGTTTTGTGGTTGTATTATTCCTCTGGGAGAGAGGTCAAAATGAAGGTTTTTCTGGTTACTGGCTCAAGGATATGCTGATTTGGGGAAAAGGTTTTGTTTTTGTGTTTTTGGAAAAGGTGATTAAGGTATTGACACCTTCCAGAGTTATATGGATCAGATTATAATGAAGGGAGACCTCCAGAGGACTAGATTCCAGAGATTCAAACAAAAAATATATTTTGATGATACTTAAATTTTGTTTTGAGATTTGTACATTATAGAATATACAGCCTTGGTGAGTCTCCTCATCAGACATGATGAACTGGCCTGCTTGAACTCCTGATGTCCTGGACTTCAGCTGGATCCAGTCAAGACACAGACATCAGAGACTAATAAATCCTATTTTTCCTACCCTTCCCCCTCTTCATAATATCTCAATGCCCATGTTCAGCTTGAAGAAGTTATGAAGAGTCATTGACCCAGTTCCCTGGGCTTTGGAGCTGGAGAGGGTTATTAATAGGTTGTCTTTCTAGGGAATGTAGAAACGGTCATATTTGGAACAGAAAGGAAATAGCCAGAATTGATTGTATAGCCATAATCTCATTTGATAGAAAACTTTATAATTGTTACTAGGTTAAAGTTATAAGTTCTTATTTGGTACAGAATTTATTCTGATACAAAATCAAGGTTATCTTTGGTATAAATTTCTTCTATTGATACTAAAAAATTAAAAGTACAGGGCTTAGACCCAGTCCTTCTTTTGCTGTTATTATAAACAGATGTTTATAATAACAGATCTGAGATGTTTAGGCCTGTGAGTTTAGGGCCAAATAACAAATTCATGGCTCTGAGTTTATTGTTAGGGTGATTTCAAGATTTCAACTAAAAATACCTGAGAGTAGTTAACAGACAACAGTCAAGATTACTTTGCATAGATAGTTGGTTTTCAAAAACATCAGAAATCCACAGAATGTGACATTTAATGTTATTCATTCACTTGTTGAGACTAGTCTGCCCCTGACAACTTTCCCTGTCTTAGATTCAAAGAAGAAATCGAGCATCATTGGAGTTGCTCCAGGTGTGGCAAGACAGACACTAGGCAAAAATTGCCTCCTCATCTACAGACAACACTGTCCAAAAAAGGACACACTTACAGGTTTAGGACAGCTTAAATCTGCTGAGACAGAGTAGGCGAGTCCTTAATAATCCTATTTCTCTTGTCTATCTGCCATTCATGGGCCAGAAGGCTGAAGACCGATGCTCCAACCTTTTACAGTAAGTACTGTCCAGGTGTTCAGCAGTCTCTATCAGTAGGCTAAATTTTTGGAAGCTGTGTTAGGCTTCCCATATATTCTCAATTATTCAGTCATTCCTGAATTTCTGATGGAGTTGAACAACTTCATAGTCTCTAGCCAGCCCAGGCATTTTACTTTTGAGAGGATGGTTTTCAGATGGCATCCAATCTAAGCCAAAACATAGCCAGGTGCAAAGTTTTTGTTTTTCAAGTTAGGATAAAAGATAGCGTTCAATTTTATTGACAAAAATGTTGGACTGGGTGTTAGATCTATCTTATATGAGATAATTTACAATATATGTAATAGTTATGTTCAATTTATATTTTGAGAGAAAGTTTTTTGTTTTTTTTTAAACAGAAAGGGTGAAATGTTGCAGCATTTTCTCTGTCCAATCACATTAGGGCAGTGACAGGCCTGTGATTGGACAGGAAGAGAGAGGTGGAACTAGAAGTTGAGGAGGAAGAAAGGCAGAGAGCAGGAAGCGGGGAGCTTCTTCATCCTGGAGGAAGAGTCAGACCCGCGTGGTTATAACAACCAGGCTAAGGTTTTTAACAGGTTAAATTAATTGAGTCAAAATTTGTCTTTATCATTTGGCACTGAAATTATTGTATTGGCATCTTGTAATTGTGATCTTATTATTATATAAACCTGAGTAGATAATTAAGCCTTAAGAGTCATGCTTTACTGGGTACTAGGCGCTAGACGAATGATTGTGGGGGTGTGTAAAACGTTGCATGTGAGTGATGATGTTGTTTCTAGCTGGGAGAAAACAGCAAGAGCCTGCCGGGACATAGTGCTGTGGCCGGATGGTACTAGAATGTGGACCGGCCGGAAAGAGAGATTGCGGGGTGGATTCATTTTTAAAATTTCCCGCAACACTCATGGAATTGTTGCCAAAAGAATTAATTCTCTAGCAATACCGGCTCTTGTCTGTCACAGATAAACAGGCAACAACAATGGGAATTCCTGGATGCCTTTGCGATCCCTCTGTGGGTCCTGAATTTGTTTAAACTTTGGAGTAGGGTTCGTCCCAAAGTCATCCTGAATCACCTGAGACCAAGAAAGGAAAGGAGTCTCCTTTTCTCCCTTTCAACGTCACTCTGGTCTGTGTTTAAAGAAGCTCCAATGGTCCTTAGAACTGGGGGGTCTAGCCTTGGGCCACCTTCTCTGTGAGAGAGTTCGTGTGCTTTGAGGAAATGTTCCTAAGACCCAGACTGATACAAATCACATGACACTTCTGTTTTATCGTTAACGTCCATTTGCTCTCCATACTGACTGGGGCCACAATAGCTCCATGCCCTGCTTAGATGAGCAGGCCACTGAATCACGGAATGGTGGCAGGACCAGGCCATGTCCCTTCAGCAAGAGCAGCAACCTCACTTTCTGCAGACACCCAGAAAAACTGCCAAGAGGGATTGCTGGCCATACACCGTGACATGGATGGAGGGAGAGTTCTGCAGCAAAGGAAAAGGCTCCTTTCCCAGGCCTTCCACAGACCACTTCTCCCATTCAACTGGTCATCTGTTTGCCATTTAAAAGAATTTCTTGAGATCCTACTATGTGTCTAAGGTGACTCTTACAATCTATGTAGAAAGGTAAGATGTATGTATAAGCAGGTACATAAGAACAGAAAATAGACTTTGATTGTGTGTTGATTAGAAACTGCCCACATTGTAGTGAGTGGGGGCGATGAAGAAGATTGACAGGGAGTGGGAACTCTACTGCACATCAAAAGGGCTACTGTGGCGGTATTCCCATTAGCCTTTCATTAAAAGGTCACGCACAGGTTGAGTAATCATCCCCAAACAGTTTCGGTAGCATCAGGAACTGAGCTCTTTGGCTTACACAGTCCTAATTAAGGGCCAGCCAAGGCTAGAGTAAGTATTTTTCATGAAAAATGGAGCTACAAAGATCAAGACAATTCTACATGGCTTTTATCATTCAAAGCAAAGTTTCAAAAGGGAAGAAATAACTTTAGCTGATTTAAAAATAAAAACCTTGTGTAGCTCTCTTGCTTGTGATTTTTCTCTAGGTAGACAAAGGACTGTTTTCCTTAAGCAAATCAATCCTATTCTTGGTCCACTCTTTCTGTTAAAATAATAATAATAATAATAAGAGCATTGTTCAAAATCAGTTATTCCCAGAGATGCAAGATGGTAACAGATGTTAGACACAGAAGTCACTCCCCAGCTGTGTGTGTTTCCAATGCTTTAGATTAAGCCAATTTATATTTAGTTCTAAACAGAGTTTTCTGGATCTTTTAATATGATTGCTTGAACTGTGAGTTTTCCAGATGAGGGCAAAACACATACAGTCTTTCAAATACATGGCCATAGAAGACCCTATGACAAATCATGGCACAGGGTTGATCAGAAAACTTAACTAGGGAAATAAAATAGCTGCTCTGCATTTGTAAGCTAAATGTATCTTTGTAGATTTTGATGATTAGTGTTTTTTTTAAAACTAATTTCACTAATAACTCATAATAATATGATTTTCACCTATTCCAAACTTAGAAAGACATGTTTATATCCCTCCACATCTCTAGTAACCCAAGCCAAATTACAGTTAATTTCCTCACAGACAGTTTTCAGCATTTGCCCACTAAGTGGACTGATACGTGGTGGAAAGACTCGCTTGAAACAATAATTATAGTCAGAAAAAGTAACCCTTTAATTAAAAAAAGGCTTGGAGCATTAATTTTGATTCTACTACCTGATAACAGTTGAAGTGGGTGTGTGTGTGTGGGGGGGAGGAACTGAGTTCTCCCTCCTGAGAAAATGTAAAGTTGCATTTGTTTATTTCTTTGAGGGCCTGCAAACACTGGCTTTTACATTAGAAAGAACTTAACTTCACTGGAGTGTTGGCTTCTGGGGTTCTCTGTGACCCCTGCTGACTGGCCCTGTCCTTGACCTTATGGAAGCCTAATCCACTCTGGCATGCGGGGTGGGGTGGGTGGTGGGTGGGGGATTTATTTAACAGTAGGCACACAGAGTTCCAGGATACACTTATTTCTTTTAAGCCTCAAGGTATTTCCCAGATCATTAATTGCACATGACTAGGAGACCTCCACTGGCACACAGTGGGAGAATTGTACATAGTTGCTCTGGAGGAATCCATGGGTATGGGTTAGCCTAAGCAACAAATCCTGAGGGGCAGAGCAAGAGTTGTTCTAGAAATAGGCCTTTAGGGAGAAAGGAAGAAGGGAGGAAGGAGAGGAGAAAGGAAGGAAGGAAGGAAGGAAGGAAGGAAGGAAGGAAGAAAGGAAGCTAGGTTTGTAGCCTAGGCTGGCCTTGGCCTTGTCTCAGACTCCCAAGCACTAGAACTATAGGTTTGTGCTATCATACCCTTCAAAATGTGCAGCTATCGTACTTGCAGTAAAGAGGCAGCGCTACAAGTACCCTACGGTATATTTATCCCAGTAAGAGTGCAGTCTCAGCAGACATTCTCTTACCTTCTCTGCTTGCTCTGGCCACTGGTTCTCATTCTCTTATATATCCTGCTATTTTCCCAGAGTTGTAAAGTGAAATTTGCTGTACAATTTTATTTTTAAAGAGTTTTTAAAGATTAATTAATTTTTTTAGCTGAGCATGGCAGCCCACATACTTAATCCCAGCACTCAGGAGGCAGAGGCAGGTAGATCTCTGTGAGTTTGAAGCCACCCTGGTCTATAGATAAAACAAAACAAAACAAAACAAAAGGTTGTTTTTCCTCCCATTGGAATTTTATAACATGTTCATTTAAAAAAATCACAAAATACTAAAATATACAAAAATGGAAAAAATTGCCCATATAATACCATTTCAAAGTGTCTACTCTTATTATATTACTAGTAAATTCCCTTTAGCATGCTTTGGAAGGGCAAACAGAATCAGTTTGGTTTTTTTTTTAAGATTTATTTATTATTATATCAAAATACACTGTAGCTGTCTTCAGATACACCAGAAGAGGGCGTCAGATGTCATTACAGATGGTTGTGAGCCACCATGTGGTTGCTGGGATTTGAACTCAGGACCTTTGAAAGAGCAGTCAGTGCTCTTAACC
Organism: Mastomys coucha; assembly: GCF_008632895.1. NCBI lineage: Eukaryota > Metazoa > Chordata > Mammalia > Rodentia > Muridae > Mastomys > Mastomys coucha. The sequence goes on from NW_022196895.1 coordinate 6,885,377, forward strand.
GCTGAGCCATCTTGCCAGCCCCCAGAATCAGTTTTTACATATTTATAATAATTATTTATAAATATTTTCATGTCTTTAAAATATATTATTTGATTATGTTAACTGTTCTGTAGTTTAATCCTAAAGGTTTGTTTTTATTGTTATTTTAGTTTTGAGACAGGGTTTCTCTGTGGAGCCCTGGCTTCCTGAAACTTGCTGTGTTGACCCAACTGGCTTCAAGCTCACAGAGATCCACCTGCCTTTGCCTCCTGCGTGCTGGGGTTAAAAATGTGTACCACCTCACTCGGCAAACAAAACAAAACAAAACAAAACACTTTAAAAATAAAGTTAATAGCAGATTTTTCCTTTCTAGCCTCATTAGAAAGCTTTCTAGGCATACAGAGGACTTGACAACATTGTACTGTGAACATCCATCCCTACAAAGGATGGATGAGGCTCCGTTACAAACTTCATATTTCTCCATCTATCAATCATCCTAAGGCGTTTGCTCCTTTTCCTTTTCTTTGTCAAATCAAATCCAGGCCTTTGTATCTGCTGAGAAAGTACACTGCCATTGAAAAAAAGCACAAGCCCTTTGATTTTCTTTTAAGATGTATTCCCCACTGCCCCGTGTGTATGTGTGTATGTGTGTATGTGTGTGTGTGTTTTGTCTCTGTTTGTCTGAGTCTGTGTGTGCACATACAAGTAGGACAAGTAGGTACTCATGGAGACTGGAAGAGGGCATTGAGTACCCTGGTGCTAGAGTTACAAGCAGTTGTGAACCACCCAATGTAGGTGTTGGGTACTCTGGAAGAGCAAGTAGTACATATTCTAAACTCAGGAGTATCTCTCTAGCACATTATTCCCTCATGGTTGACTGACTGATTGCTTTTCTTCAAAGGAAGACTCTCCTAAGATTTAGTAGTGAGTTTTATTGATGGTAGAGGCATAGTATTTAAAAGATGTCCACATAGAAATTGCCTGCCATCTCCATAGTGTGTTAGGATTTTAATGCAGGGAAATTACAGTGATGGACACTATAAATAGCAGCATTATTGGATCAGAAGGATTAAAAACTTAATATACAACTTTTGTGGGGAAAGTACTGACTTTCTCTGAGGTTTAGCATGTCATATGGGCACCCACATACCTATCTACCCATCCACCCACCTATTCACATATCCATCCACCCATCTGTCCACCCAGCTATTTTCCCTCCCATCAATATCTATTTTGCTTCAACATTATGGCAGTTACAATTAGATGCTGAAGTTATAACACAAACAAAAGAGGTGGAAAATTCTTAGCTTCTGTGGCATATATTCTAACGGAGGAGACTGACAATATATAAATAAACCTCTAATAAACAAACAGGTAGTGAGAATATCCTAAAGCAAAATAAAATAATTCAAAGGAGTAAAGCACTGTAAGCCATTTTATTTATTTATTTATTTATTTATTTATTTTTATTTTTATTTTTTTTAAAGATTTATTCATTTATTATATGTTAAGTACACTGTAGCTGTCTTCAGACACACCAGAAGAGGGCATCAGATCTCATTACGGGTGGTTGTGAGCCACCATGTGGTTGCTGGGATTTGAACTCATGACCTTCCGAAGAGCAGTCGGTGCTCTTCCCCACTGAGTCATCTCACCAGCCCTATTTATTTTTATTTTTAACTTATTTATTTTATGTTTGTGAGTAGACTGTCACTCTCTTCAGACGCACCAGAGGAGGGCGTCAGATCTCATTACAGATGGTTGTGAGCCACCATGTAGTTGCTAGGAATCAAACTCAGGACCTCTGGAAGAGCAGTCAGTGCTCTTACCCGCTGAGTCATCTCTCCAGCCCTGTTAAGTCATTTTACATCATGTAATCGATCAAGGCCTAAGTATGATCTCTTCCGGATATGCTGCATGGGTGGAAGGCTGAGGAAAAAGTAAAATATGTCCATTCTGAGTGAGCACATTCCAGGTAGAGTCAATTGAAAGGGTAAGTCTTTGAAGCAGGAGTAGGTTTGAAGGAATACCGGGAGTGCCAGGTGGTGGAACAGAGGGAGTTTGCAGTCTTAACTGAGACAGAGTCAGAGAATCTAGAGAGAGTGAGGCCTGTGTTAACAGGCCTCAATTCCACTATGTAAGAGGTGGCAGGGTCACAAGGTGCAAGGCAGCATGGGTCACATAGTGAGATCCTGTTTCAAAAAAAAAAGGAAAAAATCAATTGGCATAAGAACTTAAATGTGTTAACCAGGCAGAGTGGCTCACACCTTTAATCCCAGCACTACAGAGGCAGAGGCAGGAGATTCCCTGAGTCTGAGGCTCAGCCTGGTCTAAGGATTGACTTTCAGGACAGCTATGCAGAGAAGAAAGGAGGAAGAGAAGGGAGGAGGAGGAGAAGAAGAGGAGAAGAAAAAAAGGAAAAAAAGGAGGAGGAGTTAAATGTGAAATGAAAACTTTTGTTTTTTGAGACCGAGTTTCTCTGCTCTGTTCTGGCTGCTTGCTATTATGCCTGGCTGAAATGAAAAGTGTTTAGCTTTGCGGAAAGCTGAGTGAGGATGCTGGACAGATTACTCAGTGACTAAGCACACCTGCTGCTCTTGAAAGACCTGGGACTTGATCCCCAGCACTATGTCTTTGGTTGGCTCATAGCTGCATGTGACTCCAGCCCTGAGGGATCCAGTGACATCGTCTGGCCTCTATGTATACCATGCAGGTTATACACACACATACATACATGCACGAGCGTGGGCACACGCACACATGTGTACACTCGAATATGCACAAGCACACACATGCATATGCACACGTACCCAATGAGTTAGAGCATTTGTTATAGAGAACAGGCTGTGTGATTGTAAGGACTAACATGTCAGAAACCTAAGGGATAAATCAGCAAGCTAGAAACTCAAACTAGAGTTCATGCTGCTGCCTAGAGAAAGAATTTCTTGGATAAGGCTTTTTAACTATAGGTTACACGCATTCCATCACAGTTTAAAGGATAATTTCTTCTACTTAAAGTAAACTGATTATAGATCATAACTACATTTGAAAAATACTCAAGGCTTATATAAACAGTTGGATACTCTAGCTTATCCAAGTTCACACATAACCAGCCGTCACATTCACTATCTATAAATTATGAAACACATGCCAATACTGTTAGAGCTGGAGATCAAATGAAAGTAGGTATTGATAAGTTTCTTAGAGGGTTGGAAATATAGTACAGAAGTTTGTTTACTGTGTGTTAATCCTTGGTGTTGACGCCCAATCCCTCATAAAGTTAAATTTGATAACCCACACTTGTAGTTCTAGCAACCAGGAGGTAGAGGTAAGGTAGAGGCAACTAGAGGACCAGATCAAGGTCATCCTTGGCTTCAGAGTGAATTTAAGGCCAGTCTGTTTCAAACAAATAAAATAAAATAAGGTTAACTAGGAAGCCTGGCAGCACAGTGCATTCTTTTCACCTTATCACTCAGGCATCAGAGAACTGTTGCGTGCTCTGAGGCAGCCTGTGATTCAGACTGAGCCCCAGGCCAACATAGTGAGACACATGATGAGGTCCTGCCCCCAAACCAAGGAAACAGTCCAAGAGTTAGGGCATGATTCAGCAGCGGTAGGAACCCCAGCCCCCACACACACTTCACTAGGAACCCCAGCCCCCACACACACTTCACTAGGAACCTCCTTAACCCCCCCA
>NW_022196895.1:6889223-6921523 GCF_008632895.1 Mastomys coucha
CTCCTTAATCCCCCCCACACTTTACTAGGAACCTCCTTAACCCCCCACCCACCCCCACTTCACTAGGAACCTCCTTATAGGTTAGTTGACTATGTATGAAAATGTCTTCAGGGTCCTTTCCAGCTGCGGATCTAAGAAAATGTAGGGGGCATCCCTCAGAGACTGTGCTGTGTATCAAAGAACACGAAAGGGAAATAGGTATTAGATATATGATCTGCTTATATTCCTCTCACTTCAGCTGCCTTTGTTACTGTTGCTGGTATTAAAAAAAAAAAAAACACTCATGGAAAAGGAACTATGACAACAGGGTTTCTTTTGGCTCAGTTTGAGGTTGTAGTCCATCATAGGAAAGCCACCGCAGCAGGAGGTTGAGGCAGCTGGTTGCATTGTATCCATAGATGAGGAACAGAGCTAGGAGCTCTCTCTCGCTCTTCTTTTATACAGTCCTGGTTACCAGCCCAAGGGATGGTACCACCCACTGTGTCTTCTTTCTCAGTGGGCCTACTAAAGATAGTCCTCCACAGGCATGCTCAGAGGCCATCTCCTGGTGACTTTATATCCTATCCAGTTGACAAAATTAAAATCAGCCTTTTCTGACTATTAATTGTGCTCTTAAACACCACAGGCTTCAGTTTCTGTGTAGCCTGTTTAATCTGTTTTGTTTTGTTTTGTTTTTCTGTGTTTTTGTATCTTAGAAGTCATTGCAAAATCTAGTGTTCTACGTCTCAGATTTTTAATGGTTGTGTTACCTCTTTAAAATTTCTAGCCAAAATGTAATTAAAATTAGATATGGTTGTTTTAGAAAGATATTTCAATTATCAAGATAATTTCTTATTTTAAAATTAATTAGTTACTTTATTACTTTACAGTGCCTTTAGGATAGCTCAGTTAGTACAGTGTTTGCTTAGGGAAACTGAGTTTGATCCCTAACACTGCACAAATCCAGGCCTGATGGTTTCCCAGCACATAAGAGGTAGAGGCGGAAGGACCTGAAATTCAAGATAATCCTTGTCTATCTAGGAGAGTCAAGCCAGCCTGGATTACACAAAACTCCATCTTAAAAACAAACAAACAAACAAAACAAAACCTGTGTGTTAGGCCTGTTTTTTTTATGTCAGTATTTAAAATATTCCTTAACTTTAGAAAAGCGTGCATAAGCTGCTGTTTTAAGAGTCTGAAGTTTCTGTAAGTATATACATGTAGCTTTGTTTTGTTTTCTTCTGAATGCCCCTAAAGACCTAGTTTAAAAGTTTGATCTCTAGGGCTGGAGAGACAGCTATAGTGTACTTACATATAACAATTTGGGCCGGAGCAAGCAGAGGTCCTGAGTTCAACTCCCAGCAACCACATGATGGCTCACAACCATCTGTACAGCTACAGTGTACTCATACACATACAATAAATTAAATCTTTTAAAAAAATAACCAGCCCTTTAAAAAAAAGAAAAAAGAAAGAAATCTTTAAAAAATGGTTTGGTCTCTAACTCGGCATTATTGGAAAACTTCAGGTGAAGACTAAGGGTCATTGAAGTAGTTGCAGGGACTGTGGTTCCCCCGTCTCTTCTTTTCATAACTACCATGAGGTAGGCAGCTTGAGTAGCTATGTGCTCTATGTCGAGTCAGTCAGCTTGGCCATCATAGGTCTGACTGATGGAGGACTGAGCAACCTCTAGAATGTAGAGAGCCTCCTTATTTATAAGTTAGCTCAGGTACTTTGTTACATTAATAGGAAACTGACAGTTGCATTACTCCGGTTATCTCTTCTACACCTGTTCTCTGGTCTATGTCATCTGTGAAACTCTTAAACAAATGGATTAAAACGTAACAACTAAACTCTCCCTTAAGTGTTTCTGGTGCTACGTGTCTGCTCTTTGGGATGCACAGAGTAGGAGCTGCATCCTGTTCCATCCCTGGTCTGACTGAGAACACTATCTGATCTACATCTAAAGTCTAATCTTTGTATCTGCGGAATGATTTTGTCAGCCACAGCCATCCCGATAACCTCCTGAAGACTACTGGAGGGCATGATGTCAGCACTCAGTGCCTGGAGTTAGTGAGAATTCAAGAATTGTCTGCTATTCCTATCAGAGCTTTTATCTGTGTAAATTAGCCTTGTTCTGCCCAATGCTTAATGCTCGGGTTTTGCAGTGCCAGGGATTGAACCCAGACTTTGGAAACACTAGGGAGGTGCTCTCCCACTGAGCTGTACCCCACCCCCACTCCTAATGCTTATCTGTTAATCATCATTTCATTTTGACTTGAAAGAGAACTGAAAGACGAGTTCTGCCTGTGTTGCCCAGGAAGGTGTCTAACTTCTGGGCTGTGTGTTCTTCCTTCCTTGGCTCCCCCAGGGACCCGGTCAACACGTAAACACTGGGCTTGATATCGACTCTTTTAAAATGACTTCTGCACTTCTTTTTGTCTGTGCTCCCTTGTAATTTTCAGTCTTTAATTTTTTACGTTTACTTATTTGTGTGTGTGTGTGTGCGTGTGTGTGTATGAGTATGTGTGAGTGTGTGAGTGTGTGTGCGTATGTGTGTGAGAGTGTGTGTGAGTGTGTATGCATGTGTGTGAGTGTGTGAGTGTGTGTGCGTGTGTATGTGTGTGAGAGTGTGTGTGCGTGTGTATGTGAGTGTGTGTGCATGTGTGTGTGCATGTGTGTGAGTGTGAGTGTGTATGTGAGTGTATGTGAGTGTGTGTGAGTGTGTGTGTCTGTGAGTGTGTGCGTGCCTGTGTGTGTGAGTGTGTGTGTGCATGTGTGTGTGCATGTGTGTGAGTGTGTGTGTGTGAGTGTATGTGTCTGTGAATGTGTGAGTGTGTGAGTGTGTGTGTGTGTGTGTGTGTGTGTGAGGGTATGTGTCTGTGAATGTGTGAGTGTGTGAGTGTGTGAGTGTGTGTGTGTGTGTGTGTGTGTGTGTGTGTGTATGTATCTGCTACATGGACTATGGAGCATGTGCAGAGAAGTCAGAAGACAACTTTCCTACTTTTAGGGGTCGGTCCTATCCTTTGCTCATGGCTCTGAAGAGGTAATTCAGGTCAGGGAATAGTTTTGATTCTCCATCCTAGGGACTGATACTATCAATATTTGTTCTTTCAAATACACTGTAATTTTATTGTAATTTCTTGTATATTCTAAAACCTTCAGCATTTATGTTAAATGCTATCAGCTGAGTCATGGTGGTACACATTTTTATTCCTAGTACTTAGGAGGCAGAGGCTCGCCTGGTCTACAGAACAAGTTCAGGACAGCCAGGGCTACTCAGAGAAATCATGTCTCAAACAAACAAACTAGAAAGTTGTTAAAAACTATTAACGATTATGCAGTTTACTTGACTGTTTTTGTGCATGTGTCCTCCTCTTGATCGAGACCTTGTTTTTATGAATCTCTCTCGATCTTTCTGCCTCAGTCACCCCAGTGTTAGGATTACAAGGATTACATTTTTTATAGTTACAAGGATTGTACCATGATGCCCAACTTGTGTTTGGTCCTAAAAAGTTTATTTATTTTTGAACATGCTGCATTACTATGTAACCTAAGATGGTCAGAATTTGGTGTCTTTCTGCTCCTGGTTCTTGTGCTCTCGGATCATGGACCCATCCCATCGTGCTTGGCTTTGCATGTTTCCTCTTTCTTGGCCCTAGTCCTCCTTCATGGTCACGGGACTCTCATAACCACACCTTGAAAAAGCTCCCTCCCCCCATGGCAGTGGTGATTGTTTCCAGTTAATTTTGGAAGGGAAACTTTCAAATCCTAGAAATCTGATCCGATCTCCAGGACAGAAGTAAGGAAATTACAGTGCTCCTCCAGTGGAAGCATGCTGCCTGACAGAGTAGCGCGCAGTGGACAGCTCGGGAGGTGGCCGTGCTTCAGGTTTGGAGTTTGGATTGATGCACCTTTTCCTTCTACCAAATCCTGACCATCCCTCCATCTGCAGCTGCAGCTGGGATGCTGAGGCCTTAGTTGTAGTTTCTCAAGGGTTTGCTGAGAGGTAGGGCAGGGCTGAAAGCTCACATGACTTCGTTCTTTATCTTCAAATGCAGAAAATTCACAAGGATTTGTTTAAGTGTAGTTTGTTTGTAAGTAATCTAGCTTTATCATACTGAGTATATACATTTATATTTATCTCAGGAAATATTTCTCTGTTATTTGAGCCAATATTTTTTTCTTCTTAGTTCCATTTTTCCTTTCTTGTAACTGGCATACAATACAATTTAAAGTATCCACTGCAGTGCTTTCTATTGTATTTAAGGATTGATACATTATCACAAGTCTAGTTTAGAGCATCTTCACTATGGGGGGGGGGGGAAGAGGCCTGCGCTCACCCATCTGCTTACTCCTCATTTATTCTGAAACTTCAAGTCTCAGGCACCAACAATCTACTGCCTATCTCTAGAGGCTCTCTAGTCCAAGACACTTCATAGAAGTAGAATCGTGACAATATATGGCCTTAGATAACTTTTTTTTTTTACACTTACCCATATTGGTGCATGTATTTGTACTTTGCTTTCTTATTGCTGGATAATACGTGGCTTTGTCTCGTTGTGTCTAGCCACTCATCGCTGGGGAGCCTCGCAGTTAGGAAGCTCTGTGTCCATGCTGCTTAGGATATAGCAAGATTCAGTAGTAAGATTTTTATAGTTTCAGCCCTTACTTCTAAGCGTATGATCCACTTTGCACTAATCCCTTGCTATAGGGGAGATGCCCACCTTTATTCCTTTGCATATGAACATCAGGTTGCCCAGTGCCATTTGCTGGAAAGTCGGCTGTTTCTTCATCACATCATCTCAACACTACTGAGCACACTTGCATGGGCCTCTTTCTAGACTATTAATTCCTTCCTAGTGATCTATCTCTCTCCTTTGCCACGATCATGGACTTTATATTTCCTGTTGCTTTGTAATGATATTTAAAACTACTGTAGTACTCTTTGTTCTTTTTTCTAAGGTTGTTTTGGCTCCTCTGGGTCCCCTGTGTGTTTGTCTACACATATGTCTGTGCCACATGTGTATGTCTGGAGAGGATAGGTATCCTATAACTCCAGTTATAGGTGGTTGTGTACGACCATGTGGATGCTGGGGAGTGAATCCTTGTCTTCCAAAAGAGTGACAAGTTCTCTTAACCACTGAGCCAATTGTCTAGCCCACCTTACCACACCCTCATCCTGTCTTTCTCTTCTTTTGAGATGGATATCTTTGTATGTTGGCCAAACTGGCCTGGAATGCTACACAGCACGTGGTAGTCTCAAACTTGTGAGCCTCCTGCCTCAGTGTCTGAACTTATAGGATTACAGGTACTCATCAACATTCCTGGCTACTATTTATCTGGTTTTTTAGTTTCCAAGGATAGCTCCGTATTCTGATCGCTTCATTTTCATGACAACCTGCTCTTATTACATTTAATTTCACTAAGAAAATGGAAATCTTGAAAAAAAAAGTTTCTTTTGTTTCTTGTGTTAACTACCTTTTTATTTGTTTTAACTTGTTCTTTCAAATGACAGATTCTCACTCTCATTAGGGATTTTTTTTTTTGTCTACTCATATTTGTAACTAGGAATCTAGACTACTAAGCATTGTTAACTGGAAATTCATTTAGAATTAGACCGACCAGGATTCAGTTCTCTACAGCAGTCCTAACCTCTATAGTATTAGCTTAGAAGTTGGATCTTTTTTCCTTGCAGTAAATTAACTCTTGGGTATAAATTTAGTACCCCCTTTTCTCAGAGGAGATGAAATGTTATGACGCTGTACAGAGATGGGAGTTACTAAGTCTTGATCTAATAATGTCTAGTAGCTGAAACGTTGCTTACTAATAAACTTCGAGTATGATGAAAACAGAATATGGATGATATCAATGGAAGAAAATAATAAAATCTGTTAAATATTTCAGAATTATACAATGAGACCAGTCACAAAACAGCTTTAAAGATATCAGCAACTGTAAAAGAAACCTGGAAACTCCAAGCCTGTAGCATCCATAAATGGATGAAGTCCCCAAGACAGTTTGCTTTCTAGCGCCTACTTCTGATGTGAACCCAGAGAATAATGATGGAGGAAGACTAGTCCAAAGTGTGGTGCCAAGGACAAAGGAAACTTTGGCAAAGGAGGGCTTTTCCTTGGGAGCAGAACTTGCCCGAGGCCAAGCAGTAAGCATTTGTAAAATTCTGTTATTTGTGCAATACTCCTGAACTTGAACAGCATGAGAAACATTTGGAAGTCCTTAGTAAGTAGATAGGTAAGTGCAAGAACTCAGAGATGACAGGCAAAACATCTAATAGAGTTCTAGGAGCTGAGGCTTCATCTTAATCAGCCACTCTCCGAGGCACGCGCTGTTCTACTATTGTACAAGTAGGGATGCTGTCAAAGTCAAGTGACTTGACCTAATATTATCACTTTTATCACTAACCTTTAACCTTGCTAGAGACTCATTTTGTTTAATGATGAAGCCTAGTGCTTTCAGTGCAATTAAGCCAGCTTTCAGTAGGAGTTCAATGAATATTTGTTGAACTACTGAAGAATACCAGAAGCCTGTGTTAGACCAAGGTCCTTCTGTCATACTTATTATGATATCTGCATAGTCTAGGGCGTTTAGCACTAACTAAATAGTCCTTGAACTAAATTGAGTGGAATCTGTACTGTGGTTGGTACGTTTGAGATTGTTGATGGATGGTGTTCTTCTTCCTCAATTCCACAGGCCTTGTAAAAGGCTCAAATGGACAGTTGTTTTTCCAAAGTTTTTCGTCTGCTTTAGCTGTTTCTATTTTTTTGTTTCTTTTTGTTTTTGAGACAGGTAACTTCAAGCTCACCCCACAGCCCAGGCTGGCCTGAAACTCACAACCTTGCCTTGGCCTCCTGAGCGCTGAAATCAGATTTGTGTCACTGCAAGTGGTTTTCTCTGTTTAACCCTGTGAGAACTTAGGTTACGTGAGGTGAGCCGGGACCTCCGGTTACTGCTTAACTTCCCTTTACACACCTATGCTCAGTGCTCCTGTGTTTTCAAATTGAGTTTTCTTTTTTTTAAAGATTTATTTATTATTATATATAAGTACACTGTAGCTGTCTTCTGACACTCCAGAAGAGGGTGTCATATGTCATTATGGGTGATTATGAGCCACCATGTGGTTGGTGGGATTTGAACTCAGGACCTCGGGAAGAGCAGTCAGTGCTCTTACCTACTGAGCCATCTCATCAGCCCAAATTGAGTTTTCTTTCTTTCTTTTTTTTTAATACGATAAATTAAACTGCTAACCCTCTGTGTTGTACCTTCTGTGTTGTAGTTATTTTTCTGTGCTTTGCATCCAACATGAAGCTGCTTCTACTGGAAGCTATGGTCAGTGATGTCTCTGGCAGCCGTTTCAGTTCAAGAAAATAAGCTTTGAATACCAGAGGCCATCAACTGTGAAAATTGGAGCGGCATTTGTCATTATCCAGCCACAGCATCCCTCCAGAACTTTTGTTCCTGTAGCAACCATTAAAGGCAAGGCCAGCTGGAAGTGGCTTCCCTTGGGGAGGCTTCCCTATGGTCTATGGGAGGCTCTGCAGGAGCCAGGGCTAGCCTGGGGGTCAGGGAGCCACGAATGGGGAGTAGGACCAGTGTCTTGGAGCTCCATCGGAGAGGTGCAGAAATCTGCTCTGGCTTGGAGCTCCAGGGTGGGTTTGATTTTTGGCTGAGCCCTATAATCCCGCCTCATGCAAAAGGCCAAGGGCTCTTGACCAACTATTGCCCAGGCAATGAAACTTTGTCCCTAAATACAGTGACAAAGAAGTCACCCAGTGACTTGAGAGCACTCTGAATGAAGTACGATCCTGAGAGAAAATAATTGTGCTTCTTGACCAAGCTCTTCAGCAGCACTAGGGGGCAATCCTTCTTCCCAGAAGCCCCCCAGCACACTGCCACCTCTCTATCCCAAAGCGGCCACACATCATCCGCGCGCTGGAGTTCTCAAACCCAAACGTGAAGGCTGCACGTAGGGCTCCGCAGCACGTGGGCATGTATTAGGTTCCCCGAAACTCCAGGGGTTGAAGGGCTAGGGAGCCCCAAAGGCCACCAGGGCGCTCAGGCCAGGAGGGGAAAGAGAGGAGGGGGGCGAGCAGGAGGGGCAGCACCTGAGGAATCCGCCTCCGGCCGCGGTGGCGCCTCGCTCCGCCCCCGGGAACTGAGCGCGCAGCCCGCGCCAAGCCCCAGAGACGCCAGCCACCGGCGGCGCTAGCCCCTCGGAGCAGAGGCGCGGAATCGCCTGCGGCCGTGGAGACCACCCTGGCCCTCTGCCCCCCGCTCCCGCCGGGGCCAGGTGAGCTGCTGCGGGGACTCGCGGGGACCCAGTGGCGGGCAGGGCCTGTCCTTCGGTGGGCTGGACACCTTCCCTGCTCAGGGCCGTGGACTTTCTTCTTGGGAGGCGGCGCGGGAGTGGAGAGACTCGTGCGGCCGGGCAGGCGCCTGTGCCAGCGGGAAACAGACCCCATCCCGGTCCCCGTCCCTGGCTCCCTCTTTTCGCCGTCTGCGGCCACAGGCCTGTCACTCCGGCTCCGCTGCTGCCTTTGTGGCGGGGAGGGAGGTGGCCTCTGCGCTGCGGGGTGAAGGAGGCTGCGGCGAAGGCGAAGGGGAGCGTCCCGGCCGCTCCCCGAGCACGAGGGGACGGCTAGCGGTCCCTGGGGGCTAGATGGACGGCGAGAAGCGAGCCGCGGAGGTGTCCGCGCAGAGGATGGGTAGAGCCGGGCTTGGGGAAGTTGAGAGTAGCCAGATGCGGTCAGGCATTCGCTGGGGTCCACGCCAAATGTCACTTCGTCACACGCGCGTCTTCCGGTCATCATTTCAATTTCTCTGAGAGAGGTTCCTATCTGCTCTCAATCTGAATGGGACACAAAGGGTTGCGTTGACAGCTGACCGTGAAAATATACGGGTGAGGTGAGGAGTGCCCTGGCCAGGCGGGGTGAAGGTGGGCGGGCGGTTAAAGTCCTGAAGTCCTTCTGAGCTTCATTAAAAGGAGATCATGTGTTCACTTCGTGGAGTTTCTCATTGAAAGCAAGCCTAAAAAAACATGCAGGACAGAGAGGGTTCTTGCTCCAGGAAGCTAAGAACTGAGTTGTGTTCCTTTTTCTTCTATAGACTCCATCCTGGACCCGTGTCCCTGACCAGATAAAAACAAATTTTGATTTCTACTTTTGAAACTGTGAGATTCTCCACTCTGCCTCTCTTGATAAACCGTCCTCAAATCCCACTTTTAAACAGCCTTTTAGATATAAGCAGTTCAAAAGGGTTTAACCGAATTTTCCTCTTAAAAACCACTCGCTCCTCTGTTGAGTTCTGGTCTGAAATTCTGCCTTGAGTTTAGTTATTGTTTTGATTCTTTTTTTTTTTTTTCTGAAAACTGGTGAAATTGCAATACAAAAACTCATTTAAAAGAGAAAACTTTAGAGTAGTTGTTTCATTAAATTAGTAGTAAGGTTACATGCATTTAAGTATGTATTTTAAAAGGAAATATAAACTTTAATAAATACTGAGATATAGCAGAATTTCAAGCAACATTAAAGAGTGTGCAGTACGAATTAAACTCCTTCTTCTATCCCTAGTCCTTTCTCTGGGAGGCAGCTATAGTTGTTAATTTATATGATCAATTGTTGTTCAAATGGAAATAGAAGAGAAAGGGAGTAGAATATAAGTAAAGACTGCTCATATCTAGATGCATATGTATATTAATGATAGCAGTTACCAAGTTGGTGTCCTCTTGTGATGACCTAAACTTTTATTTGGCCTGTGGTAGGTACTTGCTACGTTGATGATCAGTTAGAAAGCTAAAATCTTAGAACAAATGTTTCAGTGCAAAGTGGAGCACTATTCCTTCAGCCAGTTCTTGGAGCCTTTATCTCCCTCTAGTTGAACCTCTGAGAAGCGGGGCAAATGGTGGTTACTTTGTCCACCAGAATGTTTCTCTGAAAACATCAAGTAGACATTTGTACTCCCCCATTGGCATAACATATATAACAACATTTTAAAGGGGTGATGACATAGCTCATTAGTAGGGCACTTGGTCTGAGACTCTGGGTTCAAACTACAAACACACATAGACACACACACACACACACACACACACACACACTATAGACAGCAAGAGACACGTGGAGGCCAAGTTTAAGATCTCTTTATCTCAGGTCTAGATTTGCCATAAACTAAGCACAAAAAGTACGGTTCTTGGCAATGTTCTCCTGCTCCTGTCCCCTTAGTTAAGTAAAGGAATTGCCAGGTAGCTTTTCAAGGATCTTTCTGACTCCTAAGTTCTATTGCTAACATAGCTGAGGTGTTCTAAGACTAGATCAGAATAGCTACTGGACTGCAGATAGTCACTGGGATGATAAGAATATTCTGGAGGTGGATTCATAAAGGAGAGGTTAGAGATGTTTGAAGTACATTTCTGTTCTTAAGATTTGATATCTTTGGAGAACAGCGACTTGACTTTCTCACAAAATATCTGTTTTTGCTGGTGGTAGAGGTCAACTCTGGGGCTTAAAGGGCCTCTGCTGCACACCAATCGAGGGAGAATCCTCTCTACAATTCATGGTGCTGTTTTAAGGAAAACCACTCTTCCCAAATTGTTACTTTTCTCTTGTGGTGAAGTAGAAGTGAAGTTCATCTGTCTCAAAGAGTCTTGGCAATTTAATTAGTAACTCTCCAGAGTATTGAGGCTAGAAATACTCTTTACAGCTATGATATTTTGGTTACTGTGTAAGTGTACATTCATATTCTTAATAGGACAGAAAACTTCAGATCATACCCAGCATCTGAACTGAACGGGGAGTGATTATAAAGTTGTGAAAGTAGAGACATTTCATCTGTGTCACTCTGAGGAGCCTCAGCTAAGGGATTTGAAAGCATGCTATGTATGGGTACTGATTGCCAAGATCCTTGCTCTTAAGATGGAGGTCTGTTCTACAAATGGACGACAGCAAAAATCTTGAAAATGCTTCGTGGGGATGCTAGGATAATACATTATTAGAATACATTCGTAAGCGCACTTGAGGAATCTTGATTTACTGACAAACTCCCCCATAGCTTAAGACTTGGGATTTTGCAGTAATGAAATAAATCTGACCATCCTTATGACTATAAACATTGTTCCTCCTCCTTCCGGATCAGCCTTTCTTTCCTCTGCCTTTCCCTACTTCTCAAGTCCTTAGGATTTTTTTTCAGAGAGGCAACATAGTGTGGTTGTAAATGGATGGCTTCGAGGTTAGAAGTTCTAGGTTCAAATCTAGCTATAACATATAATGAGAATACTGGTTAAGTTACTTATTTTCTAAGAATTTAACTTTCTAAATCTATCATGGTAGTTCTCTAAAAGGTTAAGATTAAAAGAAATAACACATGAAAACATATATGAATGTTCTCCTTTTATTAGGAAAACTACAGATTTCTGGTAATTTGAAACAATTAAATTATTAGTATTTGGTCATGGTAAAATTGAATCCATTTTTAGTTTGCAGTTTCAGCCTTGTGCATGGGAGGAAGAGTTGCCCTACAGCATTGCTATGGCTTTCTAAATGGAGTTGTGGGCAAATCGTTGCTTCCATGATTTTGTGCTTGGTTATAAGATGGCTGCGTAAACAAAGTCAGTTCCAACACTCATGCAGAGTACGTTAAGTCATTCAGTAACCTTTTCCAGATCAGTTGTGGTTTGGTTTGTTTTCACCCTATGCTTTCTAGCTGTCATTGGTTTAAACTTGGGAAAGTCACTGTTAAAATTAATGTCTAGCATCATACATAAGTCTTATTAAAATGACAAGAGTACTCTCCCTTTTCCTGAAGTACTCTCCCTTTTCCTTACAAGTAGTAGAATTAGGGTCACAACTTATGGTCTTTTTTTTTTTCAATTGAGAATACTTCTAAAAAAAATCAGAGAGAGACAATTTCTGACCTCTTAGGCTACAAATGGATCGTGAAGTTATACCCCCCTGACTAGAGCTCTTCTCCAGTCAAGGTAGCTTAGTCCACACAAAAGCATGCCCTTGTAAGTTCTGGAGCGCCAGCAGCCCTGATATTTTTGGCAAACACACACCCAGTGTGGATAAAGCTGCTCTTTGTGCCTTGAGCTCCAGGAGGGCTCTATTGTGTACTCTTTCTTTTCCCCCATTCTTGTTTGACTGGCCACTCCTCCAAGTCCAGATGTGAAGTCACACAGTCACAACTCTGTATTTACCTCTGCCACACACTGGTTACTGTATGGCTTCTGTCCTGTCTGTACGCAGCAAAGCAGATGAGAACGGTCTTTCCCTTGTATGTTAGGACTCTCTTCAGACCTCCCCACCGTAGACTATGGTGATTGGCAATCAACCCTCTTTGGAATGTTTGCTTCAGGGAATCATGTCTTGGATTGCCTTCTCTGTTCCTGGGCATGGTTCTGTTTTGATGATCACTCTAGACGCAGACTTCAAGCCTAGGCCGTGTTGCTGACTTCACTGTTATTTACAAGGTTAGGACACTTTCTTGATGTGGCTCTTCTAACTTTCTGTGTGCTCAGGAGTTTCTTTGGTTTTGTTCTGGAAAATGGGATAAGCAATTACTACTTTTAGTGACCAACTTTTTGCAAAGGACTGTTGTAAAGATAAAATGAAAGAATGTGGACTTGTTTCTAGGAGGAAAAAAGGCCCACACATTTGTACTATGTTGTCAAAATTACTGACTGTTACAACACTTTTAGGAGTGTTAGAACACCCCTTGTAGGCTTTGAGAAAGCTTCAACTCAATATGATAGAGCCTGGAACGAGGTGCACAGTCTAAGCCCTAATCTATAGAGTTAGAAACTCTGGGAAGCAAGGCTTTCAGTCTGCATCTTAACAATCTATATAATGCTCGGTGACTGTTCTAGGGAGAAAGAAACTGCAAAACCCACTAAAAAGGTGTTCTACCAGATAAGTGTCAGTTGTGAATAGATCCAAAAGGTCATCAGGTCATTTTGCATGCTAAACAGGATAAAAGTTAGCTATTATTACTAGCTACTATTTGACATATAATCTCTTAAAATGTAGTTCAGGCAAGAATTACAAACTCAGACATCTGATGGGCCAAACACTAACATGTGGGATGAAGCAGAATACTTGTAAAATAGTAACCCTTGTTACAGCTGCATTGATGAACTGGCTAAGAAAGTCTGAAGATGGCAAAACCTCAAAGGTTCCTCCAACTGTTGCCCTAGCCACTGGGCACTGTGGGTGGCCGGGCCATTTAACAGGCTAGATAAAGCATGAAGTTCACATTGTTATATGGACTTAAATGTTGGCAATGGATTTTTAAAGACAAAAAATTGACCCAACAAACAAATCCGGAAGCTGGATCATTTCCATCCTCAGTATCAAGTAATGAGGGTAAAAATATACTAACTTGTGATGGCAGAAGAAATGATGTTGTTCATCACATGATAATGAAAACGAGTAACATGCATTTTTCAGTGTTCAGATCATAAAACTTCAATAGATGAAAGTTGTGTTGTCTATTAGGTAAAGAATTGGCTATTATCTTTTACTAAGAGTGGAGGTAAAAATTCAGGTTTTTCTGTAAAGTAATTTGGTATCATGTATCGTGACTTAATCAACTGCCTACTGTAAGACAGTAACCCCAGGCCACAGGTAGTCAATTAAACATGAGTTAATTAACACCTTCAAATAGACTTAGTTTCTCAACCCTGCTAGTCACATTTAAGTGCTCAAGAGCTACGTGTGGTTGCTGACTACCATGCTGGGTAGTATAAATAAGAACAGTTCCTGTGTAGGAGTAAGTTCAGTTGGAGGGCACTAAATTCCTTAGAAATTTCCCTCCTAGGAATTTGTTGGAAAGAAACAATTAGGCGTGATGTGGTGGCTCACAGCTGTAATCTGAGTGCTCAGGAGCCTGAGGCAGGAGGATCTGGAACTGGCGGCCAGCCTGAACTTCTTAGCAAGACTCCTTTTCAAAGAAAAAGGAAGGTTTTTTTTTTTTTTCCCCAACAAATGCAACAGAAGTATATAACAAAATTAAGAGTAAAAGTTTCTGGTAGGTAAAGACGCTTGTCACCAAGCCTGATGACCTGAGGAAGGAGTGAACCAACTCTTACGAGTTGTCTCCTGACCTCTACACATATATAATGTATCCACACACACAGTGAATAAATTAATTAATAAATATATGTTTAAAAAGAGTATACAGTTTAGAAAAATGTAAACACCAGGTTAAAAGGAAGAAAAATCAGCCAGCAGTAAATAGTTGTGAAAATTATATTGAATCCATTAAATTAAAATATCTATGATAGAATAATTTTGCTCATTTAGGTAGATAGCTTAGGTACAAGAAATTAGGGAGCCTATCCTCCTGAAAACATACACAGCCATTCCCTGTGGGTTCTTGTTAGAAATCCACAGCCCCGCCTCCCCTCTATTGTTGAATGAGATTCTCTAGCAGGAACTAAGGATCTGTGAATTTACAAACTCTGCCTCCATCTGTGCACCCCTCAAGCTGCATCTTTCTCACATGACTGAGTTACAACTCCTGAGCTCTATCTAAGTCCCTGTTCTAACTGTAGGATGCCACTTTGAAATTAAGTGACTCTATGGGATAATCAAAATGCTAAACGACAGAGAATGATCGAGACATGGGCCTTACAGATATTAGACAGTGATGCGCTAGAGAGAAACGCAGAGCCTGATGGTCCTGCAGATCCAAAGCTGACACTGGGTGGCAACAAGATATCTGAGAGGAGTCCCCCATGCAGATCCCGTATTAGTGGTGTAGCAGAAGCCAGAGGCTTTGAACCAGGCCATTGCAATGAACATTTGCTAGTAAAGCTGTTTGGGAAAAGGGTATGCTGTGTGACACACTGCGACACACCAAAGCTTCCGCAGTGAGAATTTTTTGTTCATTTATTAGTTTTTGTTTTCTTGGAGCAGGGGAAGGCTGCAGTGTTGGAGGGCAGGTATAGAAGGATTAGGAGATGAGAAGGATTGGGATGCATGATGTCCAATTCACAAAGAATCAACAAAAAGTTTAAAAAGAAAGAAGAAAGAGAAGAGAAAGAGACGAGCCTGAGGTTGCACTCTTCAGAAGCAGCATTGCGTGTAGACCTGGGTTGGTGAGGGACTGAGCCCTTGGGAGTCCATAGATGAGACCGGAGAGGGGGCTTGCATCAGTTCCTTGTCTTCGCTCTTGTGCCGCAGCTGTGAATTCTTTGGAAGGAAATCAAACATGCCCAAGGTCACCGTGTCTCAGGGTCAATACTTGTCACATTTGCTTGTGAAATTTAGTCCTGACTTCCTGACTAAACATTTCTGAGGTGCAGCCTGTGAATGTGCTCTGTAAGACTTCCCTAGTGCTTTTCCTGGACACCAAAGTTAGATCTCCCTCAACATATCACCCTATAGACTTGGTTTTATAGCATAGATGATGGGAAGTTGCCACGGCTGCAGGTTCCAGTGTGAAAGAGAAGAAGTGACTGGAGCATCACTTCTTTTATTTACTATGTCATTAAATCAGATATAGGCCACTGTTTCACTGAGCTTATTCATACATCTTCATGGTATTTACAGGACTACCACTATCAAATGTATCCAAATCAGAGAGCCAAGGAAATGTCTCCTGACAGTTTTGCCTTATCTCCTCCAAGTTTGTTCCTTTTCTTTTTAATTTAAAGTTTTATTTATGTAAGTGTGTGTGTGTGTGTGTGTGTGTGTGTGTGTGTGTGTTTGTATGTATGCGAGCACACCACAGTGTGTGGTACTTTCGCAGGGTCCTTTTACGTTGACCTGAGTTTCAGGGATCGATCTCAGGTCATCAGGCTTACTTAGCAAGCCCTGAGCCATGTCACCTGTCTGTGTACCCCCACCCCACCCCATCCCACCTTTTAAGGAAGAACTTAAATCTGTTATATGATTTATTTTTTCCATTTTTTTCTTTCCACCATCTTTAAATCTGGTCTTAAATATCAGTAAATCTTGGAATCAACACCATAGTGTGTTAGTAGCTACTCTTTTTTATATATCTGCGAATCTTTATATACATGTACATATTTACCAACAGGAGTGCTTTTATAGTACTAGGATCATATCAAAGTTTTTTAAAGCTAGTAGTCATTTCATTTTAAAAGAAGGTTTTATTTTTAGTGTATGTCTCTCTGTGTATATATAGGTGCATGTGAGCTGTGGTTTGCATGTGAAAGTCAGAAAACAGCTGCGTGGAGTTAGTTCTCTCCATCTCTATCTACCTTTATGTGGGTTGCAGGAACAGAACTCGCATGTCAGGCATCAGCAAGCAGCAAGAGCTGCTAACCACCAAGTTGCCTCACTAGCATTAAAGCAGGCTTGTAGACTCTCTCTGTCTCTGTCTGTCTCTCTCACTCTTCCTCACTTGTTCTGGCTCTTGAGTTCTCTTTCTCTCCCCCTCTTCCCATTCCTTCTCATCTTATCCTCCTTCTTCTCTTCCTCCCTCCCTCCCTCCCTCCCTCACTCCCAGGGAGGCATGGGGCCCCTTGGAGCTGGCGTCACAGCAGTCTTGACCTGCCTCCTGTGAATGTTGGGAAGTGAATCAGGGTGCTTGGCCAGAACAGCCGAGTATGCTCTTAACCTCCGCGCTATCTCTCCCTCCCTTAAAATATGTGTGATACTTTAAAAATAAATTACAAATAATGTGGTTAACTGCTTATAGAATCACAATTCGAAATAGTCAGTAGATATGAAAAATGCCTAGCTCTATTTGTTTGGAAATTTAGCGACAAATCATAATAAGCTATACCACTTGATGATATTAATATAGAACATTAATATACATCATTTAAATGTCAAAAATTAGATTGTTTCCTCACTGAAAAACTTATGCAGGTATTTTGTTCTAAAATTCCTATTAAAATCTAGATTAGAGCCATGGAACCTAACCCTCCCCCACCAAGGTTTTCTGTTTCTTAAGAGCACTTGAGAGAAAATGACTTTTATTCCTTTTTGACTTGGGCCAAAAACTAAAGCAAAGTTTAGAAAATGCCTGTTGTTAGGTTAGCTCTTTTTATCAGTGCTGAGGTTTAGACTGAGAGCCTCATGCATGCTGGGAAGGACTCGACTGAGAGCTTCATGCATGCTGGGAAGGACTCCACTGCTGCTACTGCTGCGTTACACTCTCTGGAAATTATGGCTTTTATATGTTCATTAGCTCTTTGAGAATTTCATACAATGTATTTTGATCCTATTTACCTCCTCCCCTGAATATTAAAATGTGATATAAATTGCAGTGCACTCTGTGTTCAGGAGGGGGTTCTCTGTCATTTCTGAATGGAGTGGGACTAGATGTTACAGCCAGAAGCGAGACAGCAATACCATGTTTTGTTTTGTGATTTTTCCCAAGGTCACCTGACTTGCTCTGCTTGACTTCTGTTTCATTGTGGTTCCCAGTGTTTTCTCATAGCTGAAATTACAGCTAATGCCAAACAATGTAGAACAACCACACTACAATATTTTTTCCATTTTCCAAAAAATACTAAATACTCAAAATTGGGAGAAAAATATTTTAGTATGTTTAGATTTTAAATAGATTTTTTTAAAAAATGAAAGTTGCTTATTTATTTATGTGCATAAATATTTTTGCCTCAATATATGTATGTATATCACGTGTCTGCCTAGTTCCTGAGAAGGTCAGAAGAGAGCATCCGATCTCCTGGTACTAGAGTTATGGGTGACTGTGAGCCACCATGTAGGTGTCAGGAATCTAACCCAGGTCCCCTGCAAGAACAACAAGTGCTTTAAACCACTGAGCCATCTCTCTAATCCCTTAAATAGAATCTTAAGTAGAACAATAACATGACTACAATGAAAGGTCTGAATAGGAGCATTGCTTATAGTCTTGACAGTCTTAAAAATGGTCAGTACTATTTTGTGTGAAAGTCATCAAAATATATAAATATTTTAAAACATTAGTACAGTAGATTTATCTCTACCACGATCTCTGGGTGGCAGAGGTGTTTTAATTTTGTCTAGCTTTCTTTCGGCTGATCGGTTTTTTTCCATCCATGCCATTTTAAGGATCTGAATATCTTTTTAAAATCAGTTCCCACCAGCAGCCTCACAGCCTTTTCCAAAGGAAAACATCTTCAACCTTAGAGTACTGTCTACTATCAGCTGTGTGTAGCAAAAGAAAGAGCAAGTGCACTGAACAGAAATACATTTGCTCGATCACTAACATACCCAAAGCGCTGTAACAGAGTAATCAGTCAACAGCAGACACAAAAGATGTGTGTGATGTTCTCTGTTCATGTATCTGGTTTTGTTTTTCTTGAAAGACAGTTGTCTGTGTAGCACAGGCTACTCTAACTCCGAAGCCTCCTGTCTGAGCCTCTAGAGTACGAGAATTACGGGCATGGACCCCTGCACCTGGTTGCCAGAGTCTGTAAGGCACTCTACTAGCAGCTTTTTGGAATTTGTCTTGGTCCAGCAAGTTTTTATTATTCCAGCATTTTGCAGCATACTCAAGATTTAAATGGCCACCTAGTTCTCACTGAATGCAGAGAAAGAAAAATGATTTTATTTATTAATTTATTTAGATAGGATTTTACTATGTAGCCCTGGTTGGCCTGATACTTGGTTTATAAACCAGCCTCCCAAGGACTGGGATTATAGGCTTGTGCTACAATGTCTACTTAAATGATTGTTTTAAAGAACGTTTAATCAAATCCCTAAAGAGATGCCCAAATTTCCTTGACTAAAAATTTATCACACGCCCATTGACAAGGAAAATGCTCTAAAAATGTAAGAACCTATGAGATTTCCCAGGACCTGGCGGAAAGTTCTGCTCTGAGATAAACATACATGAATTTGGGGGTTGTTAATAGTCAGGAAGGCGAGAAAGTGGCTGTTTAGGCAGTTGGCAGTCTTTAGCATGAAACCTAATTCCCTTAGTTCCTTTCAAGGCTTTTCATAGTCTGACATTACAATAATCTAATAGGAAACCTCAATTCTAAAGAAGCTGATCAATTCTCTCCTCTGCCTGTGTATCTTATCTGAACATTCTGAACATATCTTAGATTCTTGTTTCTCTCTCATAAAATGTTCTCCTTAAAATTTAGAACAAATATGGCTGTTTAAATGAAAATTAATTAAAAAAATGTTTGGTGTTGGGCGCTGATGAGATGGCTCAGTGGTTAAGAGCACTGACTGCTTTTCCGAAGGTCCTGAGTTCAAATCCCAGCAACCACATGGTGCCTCACAACCATCTGTAATGAGATCTGATGCCCTCTTCTGAAGTGTCTGAAGACAGCTACAGTATACTTACATATAATGAATAAATAAATCTTTAAAAAATGTTTGGTGTATATGTGCAGATGTATATTATAGGCCTATGACAACCCCAGGTGCCATCCTTAGACACACTGATCACCTCCTTTGAGATAGTATTTCTCATAGGGATCTGGGGCTCACCAATTAGGCTACCCCCTCCCAGGGATCAAAGGCTAAATATGATGTACTTTTGACAATGTTCTTAGTGAAAAATTGAATTGGAATTTTTTGTGACTGGGAGGTATTAAGTGGACCATCTGGATAATCCACCAAAGTGGTTAAGTCTGAAGTGTGGGGTTCAGTGATATTTCAGCTATTCTAAAGGGTTGATACTGCTGTAGAGACATCTGAGTCAGGAGTATGCCTTGTCTAGATGATGCCTTGGAGCAGGATTGGTTTAGGAATAGCATAATGCATAGTATTGCTGCATATCTGTTATTCAGAGCATAGGTGAGGGCAGAGGGAGGGAAAGGAGAATAGAATATTTGTATATGCACAAAATACTGTCTTTTGAAAGTTGGCCATAAAAGACATTGTGACCCCTGTATTCTCTGCTTAATCTTCTCATAGAATGTAATAATTTGCAAGAGCTTTAATGTTCTTGTTTGATGATTTAATTAATGAAGGCCAATGGATCGTGTCTCACACATTGTACATACATTGTTTCTAACCTGTGAAATTTTTATTTTTAAAGTTACAAAGAAAGAAAGAAAAGGAAAAAGAAAAGGGAAGCTCAAGAAGATACACTGTGTCACAAGCTTGCTAGGCAGTAAGTGTTAAGTTTGCATGCAGACAGAGGCTGCTCCATTTCAGAGCCATCTTTCCGTCTTTACATCATCCTCTTGACATTTTTGTGTATATAAGACCCAAAGGAGAGTAATTATGTCTTAAAATAGGAAGACAAGTTGGGGTAGGTGTGTGCTGAAGAGCATGTTAACTCTTCCCTCCCCAGGGGAGCCAGGCTGTATGTGCATGGCTGTATTGTAGTCAGTAGTGATCAAACCTTGGGTTCACTCACCAGGTTTGAATCAAGACTCCAAAACTGCAGATGAGTTGTTCCTTTTCTTTATTTTTGTATCCGCAGCTCTTGGAACAAATACATAGAATAAATATTTACTAATAAACAAATAAACACCATCTTTTGAGACCTGCTAGTTTTCACCTATGACTATATAGCCTCCTGACCTGAACCAAACTTAATTCAGATCGAGGCTATGGTCCATAGAACCCTGTAGGGAAGGGAGGGAGAGTAGATAGGGCAGTATAACCTTTATACCTTCACTGGAATACCAGGCTAAGGCTCAAGTCCTTTGAAAGTTAGGTTAGTAACATCTTTTGAATAAAGGTTGGCAACAAGGAAAATAAATCCAAAACAATTCTGAGGCTGAGGTTGAAGGGAGATTAATTTTATTTCTCTCTTACAAAATTCTCTGTAATTTTTGCATATTTAAATCATTCTCAAACTTACATATGTAGTAGTTTACTTATATGTTTTAAGTAACATAGGCTTGGTGCATGCCTTTAATCCTAGCACTCAGGTGCAGAGGCGGGTGCATCTGAGCAGCCTCATCTACAGAGTGAGTTCCAGGACAGCCCCGGCTACACAGAGAAACCCTGTCTCGAAAACAAAAACAAAAACAACAACAAAAAAGGAAGTTATACATTTATAGTCATAATACCACATAGTGGGCTAGAACTGTGAAAACGATAGTAGACATAAGTGTTTTGTACAATGAAACATTTTTTAATAGCAAATAAATGCTATAATTCATATTGCTGACTAGGTTTTAAATTGGCAAAGCTTCCCCAAACCAAAGCATTGTGGGGTTGTTTCAGATATTCTTTCCAGTAGATTATCCTAAGTCTGTATGTGGCAGGAAGCCAAAGTTCATGTATTATAGACAGTGTAACTCCATTTTAGATTAAATGCTGTGTTTAGTCTGTAGTGATATTTTTTAAGGGCAACAATAATTATAATATCAAACTGTCTCTCGGTTTTCATTTGGGTGAGAAGTAAGTATTTTCCCAAGTGAATTTGTCACTTCCTGAAAAAGTTTTTTTTTTTTCCTTATAGTTTTCTGACTTAGCAAGATGTTGGTATCCAGTGGTGATGATAGAATTCTCCACTGGACAGAGAATGAATGCTAGAATGAAATTAATAAGACCTTGTTAGGCACCTGTGGCTGGAATGGGAAAAGTAAGAGAGAGACAGACACATGCAGAGTAGTCCCTTCCCTGGGGAAAATGACAGCCAATTACGCGTGGTCCTGGGGCTTGTGATCTGTAGATTCAGATTTAGTTTCATATGAAGGATATTCCTCAAGCCAGCACTAATGCAATAAAAATTACACAGCATAATATGTAAGGGTATTTGTTCCCTTTTTCCACACCAAAGTTATAAGAGAATCTAATTAAAGCTGAAACCTAATGGAGTTTAAATATATACCCCTCTCTATTTTTTTTTTTAAATTGTGTTTAAGCTTTAAACTTGTTTCCGAGGCACTGGAACCTGAAGCAACTGGCGTGATGCTGAGGCTCAGGTCATGCTCCACCAAGCTCTGTTAAGTCACCGGTGCTTCCTGGATACTACAACTGTGACAGGCATCCTTTGGAGAGGGCTGGGAATTGTGTATGCATAGGTGTGTGTGGATGTATGCATGCGGTATGTACGTGTGTGGGGGTGTGTACAGGCAGTGGTGCAGGGGTGGAGGTCAGAAGACAACTTTTAGGCGTGGGTTCTTTCCCTCTACCACATGGGGACCTGGGAATCGGATTCAGAGCTCAAGGGTCCACCTCATCCACTTTATTATCTTACTATCTACCTGTCTAGCTTAGACTCACCAGTTCTCTAGACTGGCTGGCTGGTAAGCTTAGATATCCACTTGCTTCTATATCCCTAGTGCTAGGATTAGGGCCACATATCCTGGCATCTGGGTGTTCTAGGAATGCTGGAGTCTCAACTCAGTTCCTTTTCACACTTAATTATTTACTCAGCCCAGAAGGATGGAGGAGAAATGGAATATTCATGTTGTTTGTATTATACAGCAGAAGCTGATTTTTAATACATGTACTCATGTTGAGATGACATTTCTGTAACAAGTTTAATGCACATGGAATTATCAATTAGAAAGAAAATGAATGAAAGCTCATTTTAACCATCAGGCTGTGTTCAAAGCACATTTACAATTGCATAAGGTGACTTCATAATTACTATATATGTAATATATATATATTACTATTCTACTGATATATGTAGATTTTGAAGAAAATAATAAATTCATAAGCATGGTTCTTAAAAAAATCTTAACAATTAATTTTTAAAGTCAGAGGCAGGCAGATCTCTGAGTTTGAGGTCAATTCAGAGTGGGTTCTAAGATGTTCAGGGCTACACAGAGAAACTCTGCCTCAAAAATCATCAGCTTATTTATTAGCTTACAAAGTAGTGAGTTTCTATGTTTTTTTTTCTTCACACATCCTAATTTTCAGTCAGCCCACCTTTCACCCCAATCCTTTAACCTTCACTACTGCCCCTCTTCTTTCATATTACATGTTCCTAAAGTATTTTCTTATAATTAATTCAGGCATTGAGGTATCAATGAAAACTGTGTGCTAACTTAGCTCTTGGTATATTTTTATTCTGTATAGTAATTTAAAAATAAGATCAATTAAACATTTATCACAGATATTATCTATTTGTAAGTTTTCTATTAGTCTAATGAAATTAAATTTTGTACCTGATTTGTAGACCACAGAAAGGCAGAAAGTCCAAGTTAGAGAACAAAGAGGAAAGAATAAAAAGGCTTAATTAACATGATTAAAACACAGTACTTACATAACTGCTTTAAATCTTAATTTGATCTGCTTATTATTTGTTATTTTTAAACACATTAAGGAAAAAGATCAGAAGTTAGGCTGCAAGATTTTAGTTTATTATATTATATAGACATTTATTGTTTTTATATAGTTTTATTTATTAAAACTTGGTTTGCACACAGGGAGTCCGAGTTGGGTTTTGTGAGTACAATCTTCTTTTGTCTTTCTTAGGTACTTAGTTTAATTTTGTCTTAATTTTTAAAGCATTGCTGTATAAATCCCAAGGAAGTGGTTATGAAGCTGTCTGTTTAAAAATAGTTGTGTGGTCACAAATTTTCTCTTCTCCAAGAACTCAAGTCTTAGACCTCTGACAGCATGGGTGTGTTTGAGGTAGTTAGGGCAGGCAGCCAGTGGCCTTTGTGTATGTTTCATTTAAATGTAAATTTATCTGAGGGACTCTAAAGATGGGCTCAAAAGTAAAGGGAATTTTAACATGAATAGTCATTTTTTTCATGAATACTGAAATCTCTGTTTTATATTAAAGAAAGAAAAAAACAAATAAAAACTAACAACATTGAACAGCCAATACTTAACTAGCCTATTTTTAAAGATTCTTAATTGGTTATCAATTTTCTTTCATTAACAGTGTCTCCAAGAGTTAAATAAAACAAAAATTAATTTGTATGCCTTAAAAGAACAGTAGCCAAGCAATTTATAGGATGATTCTGAATATTATGTTGTGGTATTTTATAAAGAAAAACAGTACTGTTTTAAGCAGAAATTTAGATGGTAGAAATACATCTTATAAAATTAAACCTGAGATGCCAAAAAATAACTATTGCAGACAACATAAGCACACTGATATAATGTATGACCCACACCAGCATGAACTATATAGATCTAGGATCTATTTTATCCTAAATAAAACTTGGCCTCATCCCGTGATTATAAATTCTACACGAACAGTTGGGAAGCAAGATTTCGAGAGAGTTTCTACTTACCACTGCTACCACTGACGTGAACGGTCAAGATTCGAGCTCTAGGAATTGTGCTTTTATCCTGTAGTCACCATTAGCATTGTCAGCTGCCTGCCACGTTGTCCTCCTATGCAAGGGGACTTCTGGGTCTACAGGCTCCTTTCTAGTTCCCTGCAATAAAACAGGCCATTTCTTAGGGCTGCCATTGATGGCATATTTTGAAGTCATTTTTTCCTTCAGTCATTGTCCTACTAGCACATGATTATCTTGTGTTAGAAAACAAACAACCAAATAGCCCCCAAACCTCTTTGATCTACCCTCACCTTTCTATATGTTAATTTTGGAAGAGTAACACTGCAGTGCCAATAAAATGTACTCCTGCGTTGACATTTTCAAAGTAATTATAAAAAAGGATTATAAAGTTTACTGAAGGGATTACTATTTGTTGGCTGATAAAATTTACTTAAGCCCCCAAAATGTAAATATTTCCCTAGCCAACCCCTAAAGAGTCAAGGGTTCCTTTCAAAGAAAAGAATTTATGCTAAACCCCATTTTAGCATAAAGGAGTGAATTGAACATTTTTTGTGGGTCTTAATTTTTCTTTACATCAGACTTTGACAGTGAAGTTTTCATTATGTGCGTGCAGATTTGAGGCACAATGCCTCATGTTTTACTCTAATCATTGCTGTTCAAAACTGAGTTTTCCAGTAACCAATAGGGGTTTGAAATGTATGCATACAGTAGAATTTTAGGGCACAGGTTCTTTTGGGTTAAAGTCAGATACATCATTTTGTAAGCAAAATCAGTGACCGTTTTTCTCCTGTTCTCCCTGAGCTGTGGTGGAGTATGCCGGGGCATTGCAAACAGAAAGAAATATAAGCACCATTCTTCCGTGTACCTCTCCCATTAAACACAGATCTTTTTCTTGTTGCTTCTAAAGTTTTTTTCTTCTCTTCCTCCAAGCACCTGAGGCTTACAGGGAGCAAATTCTAAATTCAGTCTCTTCTCTGAATGGCAGCAGGTATGGAGGAGGTACGAAGAGGAGGGGCCTTCTCGTCCCACATCCATGCAACACATGGACACTCTCAAAGTCCCATGCCATGCTTAGACCTTTACTTTTTCAAACAGTTGCTTCTCTTTTAGATAAATAATAATTAAAAAAAAGAAAAGAACACAACTACCTACCGCTCTACTTTGGGGAACAAAGCCTGCTTGTCTGACATGTGTATTTTATGACACAATTTTTATGTTTCTTAATTCAACTTAAAAATTAGCATTAATGTCTATTATAATAATTTTTATTGGTAGCTTGTTATTGGTAACTGTATTAAATAAACCATAACACTTTTGCAGTGTTATGCCCAGTGATAACTTCTTGCAGCACACATCTGTGATGAATCTGTCTCTGGATTTTGTTTTTTCCTTCCTATTTTGCATGGAGGAGAACAGACTAGAATAGATATATTTAGTTATACCAGTGGAACTTCATGGCACGTGTCGGCAATAGAGAATGGTTTGCTAGTGGTGTTTCATTTTCAGGAACTGTGACCTGGCCACTTTCTAAACTCATAAGGGAATTGTGTTTCAATCATTAGATACCATTGAGGTGGAGATGTAGATAACTGGAAAGCCCTTATACCTTACACAGGGATATTACCTGATAAGTGAAAAGCTATCTGAATTTATTTCTGGAGTGTCAAGGCGAGTGGGGGATGGTAAGAATGAAACTTGAATCAGTGACCATCTGGCCTAGATTTGGCTGATTTCCTGTGCATGGCTCTTTGTTCCCGGCACACAATGGATTGTTCCTTTTAAAGATAAGAATTCTGTAGTGACTTTGTGCTGAATCAGCAGGTTTGGTTTGGGATTGCAAGCAGAGACATATATTAGGGGCCTTTCTATTGTCCTGAGGTCCCCATCCTGTCTTCAGCAATTGCAACAAGGTTCCAAGAGTTTTGTATAGATACATAGAGAGGTGGTATCCAGAGACACATTGAACAAAAGAATTAGGAATGAAGCTTTCTAGTTTGTTTTAAGAAACTGAAATTCTCCTCGTGTCTAATTTTCAAAGTGCCCTGCCCCTGACTGGTTCTTTAACAAGCCTTTCTAATCAAACCCTCTGTCTGCACTGGAGTTTTCCATTCCGTGCTTTAAGGAGCTGCACCAGCCCTAGGTCAGGCTTTCAGGCAGCAGCTGTGTAGCTAGTTCTCTGTGGCCCTCCTTGTCTTATGTCTGCAGGTCAGATTTTAGGAACTTGGAGCTTTCCTCCTGTTAAGTCATTGTAACTGTCTCTTAAAGAGTTGGCTATGGACTAGAAGTAGGGAGTTTCGTTTGCCTAGCATTCCAAGTAAGCCGGCCAGCAGTTCCTGTAGGCCATCTCATATGTAGCAGAGACCAGAATCTAGCTAAGTGCCACTTTGCAGAAGGCAAGAGCTTACTTATTACCTCTCTCCTTGTGTGGCCATGAAATAAAACAAAAAAAGTAGTGACTCTTCCCTCCTGAAGAGGCAGAATGGCTGGCAGATTCAGTCAAGCATTTCCTTCGCCTCTCATCTCCTGTAGCTGCCTTCCCTCTTGCCACTCCAGTGCACAGTGAGCTTCCACTCTTCCTGAAACTACTTCTAACTTTAAGACCCAAGCCTCCAATTACAGTTGACTGCCTGGAACCCTAGTCTCTAATTCTTTTGCATAGATAAAGGTGCTTTGAGGTTTTACAAGATCCATGGGCCTGCTCTTAAGAAGGAAGCTTACTAATCGGTTCCTTGGGGATCTGACAGTGCAGCAAATGGAACCTCTTGCAACAGTTCAGTGTCCTTTGCTGCCGGTAATTTTAGGTCCAGATCTAGCAAAAGTGAATAAAGAGAAACAACACAGGTTGTTTTTGTCCACTTGAGGTATTATCTGTTTGTTTGTATGTTGTTTCCCCTTCTTCTTTGGAGTATCTTTCATTGATTATTGCTCCCTCTGATCTGAACAAGGCCCCAGAATTGCTTCCTGGTTAAACACATTAGTGGTTTGGAAGCACAGACGTTGTCGATGTTGTGAGTGTTAATTGGAATAAAATACTCTGGATTAAAGAATGAGTTAAATACACTAAGTCCGAGTGAGAAGCGACAGCAGCATAGCAGCAACTTCTGTCATTTCGCTCCTGCTTTAATTTGGGGAAATACTTGGAGGTGGAGGGGAAGGTCTCATCCTGGTCGCCCATCCCCCTCCTGGCTACCCTTCACTCCCAGCTTCTAGCTCTCCTTCAGAGTCTCACTGAGGAATTATAGTTTCTCCAGAGGCTAGGCTGCTGATGCCTGGAAAGTTTACACTGCAGAGAGATGTTTTGTTTGGCATAGCTAATCAGGAGCCAGGCTGGAATTGCTCATAGCTGTCATTCAGGTTTTGTTTCAAAGTCCAAGGACCTGCTGGGAAAAACAAAAAGCTAATGAAAGCTGACTGTATTTAGGCCTCAAATCTGTGGAGTCTGCAATGATGCCCTGACAGTGTATTCTTATTCTTCCACATTCTTGCCGTTGCTAAGGTAACAGGTTTTTTGAGGCTTTCATCTTCATTGTCAAGTATTTGCTACACTTATTGTTGTTTTTCAGATTAGAGCAATTCAGATTATCTCCCTTTGAGAGGAAGTAAAAAGAGAAAATAACGGGAATAAAATGTCTGAATCCATTACCTCAAATGCTAGCAAGACCAGGACTTTGCATGGGTGTGTTTTGTTTTGTTTTTATGTATTAAAATCTTTAGCTTTGCAACATGTGTTAAAATTTAGGATGAGACCCTCAAGTGTGGGAGGGTTACAGATGTGAAATCCTCACCCTGTGAAGTGATTCAGTAACATCCATATAATCTGTAAAGAGCCATCCTAAGAGAAAACAGAGTGTAGTGAAGTCTTTAAAACTCATTCTTCTTGAACAAAACACTACATTATGTAAAAAAAAGTGACATGCTTGCATTCTTAACTGCAAATAGGAAATTCAAGAAGTATGGTACTGAATGTAGTTTTCAAAACTACAAGCACTTGGTCTTTTAATATTTGCTTCTCTAGGTGTGCTCCCTAATGGATGCACTTTCATCTTCCTGAGAATGCTGTTATTTTTACAGTCCAAATGGGGTGTACTACATTACTCATGGCATAAATGAAAGATTGATTTTCTGCAGTCAAGGTGTCCTTTGGGTTGGCTTTAGATTTGAAACCCCTGGGGATGTGCATCATATGGCTGCTATTGTCAAGATGTTGACCCACTGACAGATAACACAGGTTTCCCACAGATTTATCGAACATCTTCATCCAATGCGCTTTTCCCTATGGTAACAATGAGAATATTGAAATGTTGCAGCTCTGGTTCTGATTGAATCATGCCACTAATTTGCTCCCAACCAAAAAACCTATATTCACAGAGATAAGATCTGGCTTAAAATGAGAAAGGGAACATCTGGCGAGTGGAGCAGAAGCCATGATCTGTATCCCAGCCCGGAATCTTATCTTCTCTCTTCTCTGCCTATGTGAACCATATGACCCTTAAGGTCCCACTCAGCTCCCCTTCATCATTAAGCTCCTGTTAACTAAATCTGGTGGTCAGGTAGTTAGAAAAGCTATATTCTCAGATGGTCAAAATTATGCTCATATACAATTTTGATTAAAAAATATTTTTGAGAATGATTAGGATTGGGAGATATGAAGGGGGACAGAACATAAATTGAAAATATCACTGAAATGGAGAAATTTTACCAGGTAACATTTTCAAGGAAACAAGACAGTCATCTTTAGGGGCTGGTATGTGCAAAAATAGGTTTATGCAAATTATCTTTAAAGCAGTGCTTTTAAAGTTGTGCTCTACAGAGCTTCATGGGTTTTGTGGTGCATCCTTGCACAGTAGGGAAGGGCCTGGCAGACATACTGAGTGTCCCCTGCAGCTGCCTGGAGAACACTTCTACTTTCAACTTCTTCTGGTGTTGGATTTGTGCCTGATATTTTAAAAAAGAACACATCTCACTTCTGAGAATGTAAAGTCATGACTATCACTACTGTATAGAATAACAGGAGTGTTAGCTCACTTTAGAATAAACTGCTTTAGCCACAAGAAACTTAGAAAATTGAAACAGAGTGCTTGGCGAGTCTCAATTTCCACATTTGATCACAAGGTTAGTGGAAGCTTTATGCTTGGAGTAAAAGTTGTATTGGATGACATTTAAATTACTAACAGTTCTCACATTGATTGGGTAGTTGATTTTTTTTTTCTTTTGTTGTTGGGGCTGGATAATTTGGCACCCAACTGTTCTCCATTGGGGTTGGGAGTAAAGTCCATCTCCTCGGTGAGCCATGGCTCCAGAGAAGAACAACAATGTCGTCTTTACTGCTTGGGGATTCTTCAGATTGTGGCAGAGCCGTGAGACTGAGAGGGACTGCCGGCTGGACTGCCTCCATAGCTGAAGGTGATAAGGGAAGGTATTCGCAGGAATTTTCTCCAGCTTCCCCCTTGCCTTCAGGAACAGCAGTAACCACAAAGGAGATGGAAGATAACCCACCCCCTCTCTTTTTCTCCTTTTTTTTGCCAGGAGGCCAGACTACCACTGTGTCTGGAAAAGTAGGCATGGCTCTTGAGCCTAAGAGATAAAAACTTGAATGTAGAAATCATGAGTCATCATATGAATTGAGAAACTGAGCCATCACAGAAGGGGGACTGAGCTTTCCTAGGATTCTCACTGTAGCTGTGGAGATAGTCATGTGAGAAGCCAAGACTTTAGAATTTGTCTTCATGTTGTCCAGTTCTGACATATTGAAAACTAGAACTGAAGGTCTCAGTTGCAAGGTTTCCTAGACGTAAGGCTAGAATCCAGTAAGGATAGACCTGCTGGGCGCAGATGGGAGCTTGTTAGTTCTTATACTCCCAGATCTTTCAGAGTCTTTCTTTGTACTTGGTGGAAGGGGAAAAGAATTGTCCAACTCCTGGAACAGTACTTTGGATGCAGTAGACATTTGTGGAGAGCATATGGAATTGAACTGAATGCCATTAATAGGACTTTTATAAACTTCATCATTACTGGGGATCTTCATCATTGTTGCTTGAAATCCCCTGTAGTTAACAATATTCAGATGAATTTAGGGATAAACTTTATGGTATTAACATATTTAGTTCAAATGGTAGGTCAGTAAAATGGAAGCTTGAGAATATTTCCCTGATCAAGTTGTCAGGAGTGCCTGGAGCCAGTGTTGATTTCATCATAAGGAAACCTTGGGGGCAAGAGAGGTGGCTTAGTAGGTAAGAGTGCTTTTTTGGACAGATGAAAAGCTGAGTTCAAATCCCTAGAACCCAAATGAAAAGCCAAGGATAGTTTCACATGCCTGTAATCCCAACAATGGATAGAGAGAGATGGGCAGTTCCTGTGAGCTCTCTGGCTAGGGAGCCTAGCCAAAAAGGCAAGCTGATTGTTCATCAAGAGACCTGTGTGAAGGCAATAATGTGGAGAGCGATACAGAATGACACCCAGTATCTCTGTCTGGCCTCTGAATATATGCACATGGGCATATACCTACATACCTTCATACCTATATACTCATGTGCATAACACACACACACACACACACACACACACACACACACACACACACACACACACAATGCTTGTCATGGCTTCAGAAAAAAAGGGTGTTTTCTCTCCTTTTTCTTTCAGCTGGGTGTGCTTCAGGATACTTTTCACTAGGTGAGTGTTTAAAAAGTCCAACTGTATATACACGGTGAGGATGCCTGAGGATGTTCTGGAGCAAAGATGTCATGAGCAGACAAATGCTAGATTGGGAAGGACTCCCAGATATTATCTAATATATAATTTATTTTATATAGTATATTTTACTGATGTAGGCTCGAAATATGTAAAGGTCCAAGTCTACAGCACAGGGAATACCTGTTCATAATGGGAGGAGGAGTGTCAGTATTCCTAATGGGAGGAAGAAGTCTACAGCACAGGGAATACCTGTTCATAATGGGAGGAGGAGTGTCAGTAGTCTGTAAAATTTTCAGAATACTTAGGAATGTTCTTTTTCCCCTTAGGGCTACTTTGTAATTAGTTCTGAAAACTGTTACTGTAGAATCATCTAAGCATGCCTTAGGACTTTAGATAACTAAGGGGCACTATGGATCTTAAGCTCACTCTGTAGCACAGATAGATGAAATATAAGCTTTAGGTAACAAGTATCGTGAGCCAGTAAAAACAAAGTAGAATACAAGGCGCATGGAGAAAACTAAGACATACAATTTTGAGACAATATTTCTTTTTCTTAAGGACTGATAGAGCATGTTAAGGTATTACTATAGGATACATTTTTAATTCATTAAAACAATATGCTGCGTGTGTGTGTGTGTGTGTGTGTGTGTGTGTGTGTGTGTGTGTGTGTGGTCATGGTTATGATGAAGCTGGTCTCATCTGAGACCTTCCATATGCTCAGCTCTACCATGAACAGCACTGCCCCCCCCAACCCATTATTTCTGAGAACTTTAATAGCCCTCAGGTGTGTGCCTGTGTGATTCTTAGCAGTAGATCATTGACTTTGTAATTAACTGCTCAATAAGCATGTTTGAGTTGTGCTGGGCAGTCTGGAGATGAAAAAGAAGGTCAAGATGCAAGTTTCATGGAAGATTTAAACATATGACAAGAGAGAATGTAAGACATGTTTTACTTTGTTATTAAACACAGCATAGACACTGAGGAGAATGATGTCTTTCTAGCCTCATCTTCCAGTTACTCAAAAGCCCATCAAGTAAAGAAAAGCCCAGCCTTTGCTTGTGCAGATCACACATATAAAGGAAGCTTAGAACATAGTGTTTTGTACTTTACATTGTCATTTAACTGCATCTTGGAGACTGATGGAAACCTGTGTGCCACCTCCTGCTGGTTAAGAGTAAGCCAGGCTGTCTTCTGATGTGGCCGAGAAGTTTCAGTAGACTGCTCCACAGATGCTAG
Organism: Mastomys coucha; assembly: GCF_008632895.1. Lineage (NCBI taxonomy): Eukaryota > Metazoa > Chordata > Mammalia > Rodentia > Muridae > Mastomys > Mastomys coucha. The sequence goes on from NW_022196895.1 coordinate 6,921,244, forward strand.
AGGGTGAGTTGTTGCAGATGTTGAGAGGAGGCTCATTCTGAGTAAAACTTGGAAGTTTCTTTCACAAATATTGTGACATATTAAAGTGTTTACTAGCTAATAAACACTTCAGGTACAAAGAAGGACACAAACCTTGGGACGCTAGGTTGTATACTCACAGGAGCCCTCAGGGTAGGTATTGAAAATTACTGAGTATCATAATGTACAAAGGCTCTGTCTGAGTGAGCTCTGTAGAAGACAGGAAGGGCTCCAAGTGAAGCCAAGGAAGGTTTTTTTTTTT
>NW_022196895.1:6928237-6940915 GCF_008632895.1 Mastomys coucha
GTTCCTCTGTCAGCATTGTGAGATATGATTTTAGATCCAATTCTTGCTTTTCTGGTGTTTTGGGATATTCAGGACTCGCTGCCGTGGGAGTACTAGGTTCTGATGAAGCCATGTAGTCTTGGTTTCTGTTGGTAGGATTCTTGCGTTTGCCTTTCGCCATCTCTTGCTTTTTGGTGTTAGATGTTCTTAGTGTCTCTGACTAGAGATTGTCTTGTCCCTGCTGCCCTGCAAGTCCCCTGCGACTCGTGGGGCCTGTGCCTCCCCGCTGGCTGCCGCCAAGGAAGGTTTAACATACTTAATCTAAACTTTGAAAAACTAAGTTTGTGTTAGGAGGACAGTCCTGAAAATGAAGGCAATAAATGATTGGTAAGGAGAAAGCTGTTGGTTTGAGACCATGTTTTGATGTAGATTCTTAGGCTCTGAGGTTAAGCCTACTCTTATGAATACTAAGGGCTCATTGAACGTTACTGAAGATCAATATGACAGCTCTGTTTTAAACAGTGACTATAAGGTACATAAATGTGGGGGCAGGATAATTGGAACCTGAGTATTTAGTATTCATAGTGAAAGAGAAAGAAGTAAATTCAAGAATAAAAACAACCACGATAGGTGATTCCTAATCGAACTTTAGTCTCAGGGAGATAGGATAAGGTGCTGATGATGTCATATTCTGAGCCCAATTGCCAAGAGAAAGATGCCATGGATAGACAATGGGAAGAGAAATAAATGTTTTGGGGACAGAGCTGACATATTTGACTTGAAATTGAGGTTTAGATGATGGGAAACATTCAAGTAAGAGTGTGTGGGTAAGCTAGCCCTAGTGATGAATGCTTTCAGTCCCAGAGGCAGGCAGATCTACATGGTAAATTTTCAGGTTATATAGCAAGACCCTGTTTTTCAAAAATTAAAAGAAATAAAGTGTATAGTGAGAAAAGTGGGTCTAAGATTCCTGAAAGAAATTCGAATTGTATGTGGACACATCCTTACTGCTGCTGCGCTCAGCGGCCCTAGAGTAGGATGCTGCTACTGCGCTCAGTGGCCCTAGAGTAGGATGCCATCTCCATCCAAACAGGGAAGGCAAGTGGCTCTATGTCTGATAACTTACACCAAAGCTAGTTTAAATGGGAGAGAATTGTTACTAATGATAATGTAAAGCTTGATAGGTAAAGATAATTTTGCTACTTGACTCAAATATTAAATTTTGTGTCTATGCATTATGTGCTTTGTTGTACTGTAATTAACTAAAAGCATCTTAGAACTTTGGCTCTTCAATTGTGAAAAGAATTGGGATACTGCCCCTCCAGTACAGTATTATGGGAAACTGCCCCTCCAGTGCAGTATTATTACTATTTTGTATTAACAAATGTCATATATCTATGCAGTTTGACATTTAGTGGATTTGTTTGTATCCTGTAGGCATATGGTACATGACCCTGATTTAGTAGCTTCTGTTTTGCTGGCAAAATGGCCAACTAATGATGATGCTGTCTAATACTGAAGGATTTTATGCTTCATTGGATGACTAACCTCTATACTTGCTGATACCAGTTGGTATAGACAATTGGAAACTGCATTTCTCGAGCTCCTCCTCTTTGGACAATCTCAATGATCTCTTCCCTCTTGGCTTGTTATCTCTCCGGGTACTCTGCATGCTTTCATGTTCTCAGATAGCTGAGCCTGCTTAACCTGTAGTTTCTTACAAATCTCCTCTACCTTTAGCTGTGTTCTCTGGATATCTGCTTGTTTTTTGAACATATTCTTCTTGGTCCATAGCTTTGATACAAGTGGTAGTCACTTTCTCAGACAGGTAACATTGAAAGGATCTCTTCAGACATACAAATATTAGGGATACCCTTTTGTTTTCTTGTACTCACATGCCAGCCTGGCTGGTGGGACACAGCATTATCCTGGCATTAAGTCTGAGGATGGACAATCAAAAGCTTGGAAATGTTCAGCACATCTTTGATCATCTTGTGAGCTCGATTTGAGGTCCTGGCAGGGGAGTGCAGCCATTTGTCTACCTCTGCTACCTGGGAAGATCACCGTTTTCAACTGAATGCGTAGCTTTAGAAGGGTTGTGGACAGAGCTGGAAGGAGGGATCTGTCATCTAGCCTAGATCTAGTTAGATCACTGAATCAACTCTGCTGATTATCATCTGTGGTTAGTATTTGGCTTTTGTCATCTTGTATGGAATGAGATGCCAGAGTCCTTAAGATAGGAGCATGAGTTCACATGGACAGGATAGAGCACATACCCTATTCTCCTTCAGAGCGTCCTTTCTCGACCCTGCCTGTCATAGTTAGGGTTTCTATTGCTGTCATGAAACACCATGACCAAAAAGCAAGTTGGGGTGGAAAGGGTTTATTTAGCTTACACTTTCACATTGCTGTTCATCACTGAAGGAAGTCAGGACAGGAACCCAAATAGGGCAGGAACCTAGAGGCAGGAGCTGATGCAGAGGCTATGGAGGGGTACTGCTTATTGCCTTGCTCCTCATGGCTTGCTCCTGCTTTCTTATAGAACCCAGGATCATCAGTCCAAGAATGGCACCACCCACAATGGACTGGGGCCTCCCCCATCAATCACTAATTAAGAAAATACCTTACAGTAGGAACTTATGGAAGTATATTTTTCTCAATTGAGGTTACTTCCTTTTAAATAACTCTAGTTTGTGTGCCATGTTGACATGAAATTAGCCAGCACACTGCCCTTGACTCTTAACTGTTGAGTAATCCTTTACTTAAGACAACTTAGCCATGGTGTTGTTTTAACCCAGGCAGTCCAAAGGTTGTCAGGCAACCTTAATTATTTATCTTCAGTCTGTTCACTAGAAGGTCTGGAGCACAAAGCACTTTTGGACACAAAGTCTGTCTCTCACACAGTGGATTGTTTCCTTGGTTGAATCTGTATATTAACATTTGGAAGTATTTTTTAAGCTTATATTTATTAAACATGTTCCAAGACTCTACTAAATGCCTTATATTATTTCTTAGCATTTTGTCTTTATCACTATTCTTAGAAATATGCACTACAGTTCTCTCCATTGTAGTTATTATTAGACAGAGGTATAATACTATGGAAGTATACATAGTAGATGTCACAGGTAGGATTTGAATCAAGGGAGTCTGACTCTAAGGCTTGAATTCTTAGCCAGTATGTTATCCCAACTTAAACAAATATATCAAGAAGCTGGGAGAGAAAGGGCTACTGCTCACCATCAAAATATGTGTCCCTAGGTTCAGTCCCTAGGAAGACACGCACACACACACACTCACACACACACACACACACACATACACACACACACACACACACACATACCCAGACACACACACACACACATACACACACAACCATTCACACACACCTTTTTAGCTTAGTGCATGTTTCTAATAGCTAGTACTAGGGGAAGCATAGACAGAAAGATGTCAAGTTAGGGCCTCTTCAAGCTACATAATAAGACCATGTCTTTGAAAAACAAAAGAAATAAGGAAGCTGAGAGATAAATTTGTTTAGTAGGTGTTGACAAGAGTTAAATTAATAGATCTTTATATTTCAAATTCTATCCATTGAATTGGTCTAGACCCACTGAGACTTTTGTTTTGTTACTTCAGTACTTAAATAAAACAAATAAGCAAACAAACAAAAATATCATTGAATGTTTTTAGATGGTGCAATGTACTTTTATGCATGTTTCATGTTAGCCCCAAAAGTTACAGTATTGAAAAATATGTAATACACATTTGCAATACATTTATTTTGTTAGTTCAGAATGGAGACCCATTATGTGGGCTCCAATTAAAGTAGGGTAGGGAAGAGAGGAATAATGTCTATTACACCAGTCTCCATCTTTCAGCAAAGGAGAACATTTTCCAAGCCTGTAGCCAGCCTCTCATTAGGTTCTTCCTCAGCTGAACCTACGCCACATGGTCATCCCTCTTTTTAGAGGAATGTAGGAAGATAGGGAGCAGAATTTTCATCAGTTTAGATGAACTAAAATCCTCTGTCTGGTGCTGTGTGTCCTGATAAAAAAAGGGAGTCCTGTTTGTAAAAAGGAATAAGAGGTGGAGATTTAAAAAGAGACCATGGGGGGCTGCAAAGACGACTTGGCAGTTAAGAGTGCCAGAATGTTACTTTCCCAGAGGAACTGGGTTTGAGTCTCAGTACCCTCCCCCAATCGCATAGCTCCCATTTGCGTGTAACTACAGCTCCAGGGGATCTCTTCTGGCCTCTGAGAGCATTGTACTTAAGAGCACAAATCCACCCAGACATACGCATTGTACTTAAGAGCACAAATCCACCCAGACATACGCATGTGCATTTATATAACTTTAAAAAAATAACTAAATACAATATGAATAAAATGTGAATATCTTGTAAATTCAGGTTGACAGAAACCTGTGAAAGTCAGAAGAGGTAGTAAGCCCCTGAACTGCAGTTGCACAGTTGTGTGCTGCTGTGTAGGTGCTTACAATTGAACTCGGATCCCTAGCTGGAGCCCTTAACCCTTCACCCATCTCTCCAGATTCCAAAATATTACTTCTTATGGCAATTTTTAATAAGCCTGTAAATTTTTCTTTAAAATTCTTTCCTCCTCCCTCCCTCCCTTTCTCCTTTCTTCCTCTCTCTCTCTCTTTCTCTTCTTCCCATCTATCTATCCATCTATCCATCTATTTACTTACCTATCATCCATCCATCTGTCCGTCCGTCCGTGCGTCCATCGGTACATGAGTGCAGGTGTGTGCATGCCTATATGCCGGTCCAAGGATGATTGTAGGAGTCAGTTAGCCCCTTTTATTATGAGATTCCTGAGGACTAAACTCAGGTCACTGGGCTTGGTAGTAAGCTCCTTTACACACAGAGCCATCTTTGCAAGCCCAAGGGGCACTTTGACCCAACCTTTTAGCCATCATAAAACATTTGGAGTAAAATACAGAAATATCTCAGTCTATTTAGGATGCTAAGACAGAAATATCTAAGTAGAATAATTTGTATAACCAACAATTTATTTCTCTCAAGTCCATGGATAGAAAGTATAACATCAAGGTTCTTCTTTTCATAGAGGGTATCTCATAACTGTGTCCTCACACGTGGCGGGTGAAATCCATTTTATAGAAGCACTAATCCCACTCACGAGTGCTTCCCTTCATGACTGAATCTCATTCTGAAAGTTCTACTTTCTAAAACCACAAGATTTCAGTAATAGGAATTTCGTGTTAATGCAAACACTGAGCCTTGCTGTAGCAAGCCCAGTCATTTAACACAGTACTCCATTCTGCAAGAGATCACATACATGGTCATGGGGTCACTGAGGGCAGTGCACCTGGAAGATTCCTGTTCCCCATAATGCAGTAACTGTAACATCCGCAAACCACACACTGCTTATGCCTCTGCATATGCTGCACATGTGTAAGAGCATAGCACATGTATAATACTAGTTAGCAAATGGCTCCTTTTGTTTGTATATTTGATCTTCTATGTTATCTTTTATATTTCTCAGTGTTTTAGATCATGGTTTTATTTTCAAGCAGGAACTTTAAAGCAATGATATGTTACATCGGAGTAGCCTCATATATCATGTTTAACTCATTTTGTGATTACCTAAAGGGGCCATGTTGAGTGATTCATTATACACCAGATAAGTGTATAAAAGTATATACTCTATGATGTTCACACAGGATAAAACTACTCAAAATCAGTGTCTTGGGATACGTCACCATGGGTATGTGACTCATGACCATCTTATAAATGCAATAAGTACAATTTTATTTTTAGATAAAAATATACTTATAATGGTAGTTCCCCTTCATAAAAGGAAGGAAGGAAGGAAATCAAGTCAAATGAGGAAAATTGGATGGAAGGTAAGTGGTATGGTAGAAGAAGACAGTCTAAATAGGCCAGCAGAGCTCCCGCCAATGTCAAGGTCAATGTTAAAGTTAAAGGTACTAAAATAGTACTAGCTGATACTCATTCAGCTTCTCATGTGTGCTTTTTTATTACACTCTGCTCCTTTTCCTCAGTTAGTCCTGGCAGCCTGATCTTATAAGAGTTTCTTCCCTTTTACTTTATGGTTATGGGGGTGAAAGGAGAGAATGAAAAAGAGAGAGAGAATATGTTTAAAATATTGGTGTAGGAAAGATCATTCTGAATGTGATTATAGAGCCAAAAACAGAGGAAAGAATAGACTTGACTTTATGGAAATACACTCATTTAAACTTTTGTGTTCCCCTTAATCCACAAAGGGATTAACAACAATGAAACATATTGGTAATAAGATAAAGTAATACAATTCTCTTTATATAAAGAATTTTATAACACAAATGGTGTAAGACAGAGGTTGGCAAATTCATCCTGGACCATAGGTTTTACTAGTCAGCTTATTCATTCAAATATTGTTTATGGCTGTACCTGAGCTGCAATGGAAGAGTTGAATCCATCAAACCCAACGATGTTCATTATCTGGCTTCTTACCGAGGGACCCGAGTTCAACATTCTCCCCAGAACCCACAGACGTGGTAGTACATGTCTTCAGTCTTAGTGCTTTGAAAGCAAATGGGAAGCAGAAACAGGAGAACCTCTGGAAGCTCAGGGGCCAGCTGCCTTGGTTTACTCATTGGTAAACAAGAGACCTCTGTCTCAAACAAGGTGGATGGTAATGACTGACACATAAGGTTACCCTCTGACCATCACACATGCTGTGGTACGAACATAGGTAACATGCATGCACAGGCTGGAGCACAGACACACAGAGACAAGAGAGAGAGAGAGAGAGAGAGAGAGAGAGAGAGAGAGAGAGAGAGAGAGAGAGAGAGAGAGAGAGAGAGAGAGAGAGAAACAGAAAGGGAGGATGGAGTGTTTAAAAAAGAGAAAGCAATTATTTATTTCCTTTGGAAGAACAGTAAGAGAATGGACCAGATGGATCTTTGTACTCCACCTTCTTCTGCTTCTGCAGCCTCTTCATGCACAATAACAAACCTGATAGTCCACAGGGTTAACAGTCTCTCTTATCATCTTCAGTGCCTAGCAAGCTAGTCACTACATCTTCTATGTCTTTGCACTTAGGTTACTAACCTTTGCTAGAGACATTTACAACACTGGGTTGATGGGCAATACAGTTAAATTAATGGTTTCCTATCTCTCTCTGTGTGTGCACATGTGTATGGAAGCCAGAGGTGGATGTCAGGTGTCGTCCTCACTTGCCCTCCACCTTAAGTTTTGAAATGACATCTCTCTCTGAACATGGAGTGCACTGGTTCAGCTAGACTGGCTCAGCGTGAGGGTAAGAGAGGCTTGCTGCTGTGCCTGGCTTTTATGTGGGTTCTGGGAAGCAGACTCAGGCAACCACTTTATTGACTGAGTTATCTTCTGAGCCTCATGTTCCGACTCCTTAGATAGGATTTGGTCCTTAGAGCCTTTCTCTTTCCCTTCCACACCCTTTCCTAGGCAATCTTGTTATTTTGTAAAGACTTGTAAATCTTGTTTACACACAAGTCTTATTCCCAGACTAGATATTCATGCAGACTCTTCCATCCAATAATTCTCCTGTGCCTGAGTATTAGAATGTCTCTCAGACTGCACATAGCTGGAATTCAGCTCTCTGTCACTGCACACCATGCTATGTGACACGGTCCCATCCTATAGCCTATCAGACCCCATGAACCCACCCCTCAGTGCTCTGTGACTTCCCTGCCTTCCCTGTAACAGTTTGAAGCCAGGTCTTGTGTTTTACTTTTCTCAAAAACTCCGTGGAGGCCAAGACGATGAAACTTACTTATGTTCAAGTGTTACCAACAGAATTCACAACTATCTGATAGACTGGCCTCTTGAATGAACCTAGTCTGGAAAATTACTTGACAGATGAAAGACGAAAAATGTTCCCGCTATTGTAGGGTCTGTTGATAAAAGACCAAGAAGCCTTACAAGGCCCCTTGAAGCAGATTTAGCTACACAAGGTGTTGTTTTTAAACTTAGTATTAAAGTCATTTAAACTTTAGAGTACAGGATAGCAAGGCTGCAATGTCCTCTCAGAATCTGAAGTTCAGTACTAAGCATCAAGAATTTTACATTTAGCACTCAGTGCACTTAAGATTATACTGAGTACTTTATGGGTTTTGACACTTGATGGTACGGAGAACTCTTAAGTATAAAATGTTCTGATATCGAAAAAATTTAAATCAGAATATTAATTCTGGAGTGATACATAATACCAAGTGTAAAACTTAAGCATCAGTGAAAACACCAATCACAATGTATCAAGTAGAAAAGTTGGTTTCCAGAACCCAGGCATGATAGAGCAACTAGAAATCATAAGAAAGAGATACCGATGCAAAGTGAAACCAATTATCTGTCTTTATAATTCCATAGTCTTAATGCTAATAATGTTCTTTTACTTTAAAACGTCAAGTCCAGACTTCTGGAACCTTAAGCATTATGACCATTAGACTAGTCCATCAGGAGCAGCAGCTCTATTTCTTTGGCTAAGCACATACAGAACAGTAATTCTGTCTTCGGTATCTTCATGCTTCTCCAATTTTCCTGAAAATATATATTACAAAAGCAGCTAAGAATTAAATCTTTCAACCTTTATATTAACTCAGAAATATAAGTTTCATCCAGGTATAGTTGTGTATGCTTGTTATCCCAGAACCTCAGATTCTCCTATCCTCTCAGGATAGGAGAATCGAGAGCCCAGGCCACCCTGGGCTGTAGGGAAACCCTGTTTTAAGACAGACACATGCAGCCTGCTTCTTCACTTCAGCTCCTTCCCTATTTGAAGAAAACAGAACATTAGAATTTGGGCAAATGGAGAAAAATGGCACCTATAATTCCACCTTCATGTGGCTTTTTGCAGAAATATATTTTTTACTTTTTCATAATTGTAATTGTACATATTACTTTGTACTCTTGAAACTATTACTATCAGTCAGACGGCGGTGGTACACACCTTTAGTCCCAGCACTTGGGAGGCAGAGGCAGGCCAATCTCTGTGAGTTTGAGGCCAGCCTGGTCTACAGAGTGAATTCCAGGACAGCCAGGGCTACATGAGACATTCCTGTCTTGAAAAAACAAAAACAAAAACAAAACAAAACAAAAAAAATTGCCTCCCAGGACAATTTTCTGTGATGTTACTAAATAACTGATTTTAATTTCTTTCCACATAGCAGCACGTCATCGTTTACTTAGCTACTTATCCACTGGGTGATTTAAATGGGATGCCGTCTTCTTGGTGCTTGTAAGTTTTTTTCTTTGGCTAGATTTCTAAACATAAGATTACCTAGCTGCAAGCTAGACTTTTTGTCTGTAATCTCTTACTGGTTCCACAGAGGACACTTCCATTCTTAGTTCTCATTTTCAGGCTGGCTTAGCAGGCTTCAGAAAGAGTTATTTCATAGTTCTTGTTTGGTTTAAGTGAGCACACTGTCTTCAGAGACATTTTAGACTTACAGGGAAATGTACCAGAAAGTACAGCCTCTTAGATCCCTGTTGTGACTCCAGGCCTCCTCTCATTTCCTTTTATTGTTACCATCTTGTCTTAATGAGAGCTCCTGGATATAGTGGATGAATATGCCCCATGAAATGCCTCATTAGCTGCATGGACATCCAGTGGGCACACACACATAAGACAAATAGTGCACGGAGCTTGACACATTAGTATCAAATAGTTACACTTATATTAGTGTGTTCTTCGTGTTGTTCTGCTATGGGTTTTTGAGAAGCCAAAACAAAGCTGTATGGGGTCATCTGTCACTGCCATTTTACTGCCCGAAAGTCCCCTACACCTCACGCACTCATTTCCTTTTTCAACTCCAAATCTTGAGTCTCCATACACCTTTTTTACTGTCTCCCGAGTTTTGCTTCTTTTAGAATGTGATATGCATTCTGTACCCTATGGTGATGCTGTAGACTGTATGTACAGCAGTGATCCCCACAGATTATATTGCTAGTAAGCTCATTAGTTGTCTTAGTGTGTGTGCCCACGGATGTCTGCACAGTAACAAATGTAGTTAATGAGGCATTTCACAGGGCATAGCCTATCCCCATTGTTATGTGACACACGAGTGTCTAGCTTTTCGGGTTGGAGCCTTTTATTTAGCAATATGCAATTACACTTCTGTCGTGTCTTTTTGTTACTTGATAGCTCATTTCTCTTCATCACTAAATTACATTGCATTGTGTGGATGTACTATATAGTTCATCCAGTCACCTATTGATTGACATCTTGGTTATTTCTAGTTGGGCATTATGTACAAGTTTCGTGTGAACATAATTTTCAGCTCATTTCAGGAATATGCTTTTCAGTGTTCGTGCTGTCTTACGGATGCATTCGTCTCTGAATATATTACTGAAATATAGTTAGGTGGGTTTTTTGGTGTCTAGTTTTTCCTCCCAGAAGTCTCTGTTTGCCCAGGTTGCCTTTCATTTGTTTATTTTGGGTTCTGTCTTCTATGTTGGAGATATTTCTCAGGGGTTTGCTAATCTTGGTTGTCTGCTCTTATTTAAGACCAGTGGCCCGTAAAGCGGTTAAGAAGCTCTGGTTCCATGGTGAAGCTTACCACCTGTGAGTGATTTCCCCAGGAATAGCCAGTCAACATATTGAGTCTTGCTCCTTAGACTGGCTACAGGGAAAGGTCTTCCACTGCCTGCACTGGCAATGGAGGACTGATCGCCCTCTTTCTGGAAGCTATGATGAAGAGATGAGCTTGCAGCGTGTACAGCGCTCAACTAATCCTCTTGATTACAGAACAGCCTTCCCACAGCACTGCTGCCCTGCAGAGCAAGACAGGCATAGTTGTAGGGAAGGGATCTTGGGATTTAACTGACTCCTAACAGAGAATCTCCATCAATCCTTCTGCTTCTAATCTTTATCCCCATGTGTGGAATCTAATCTGGTTCTGACTTTGAGGCAAGTATACATTTTCCTGGCTAAATCTGGTCACTCCCCTGTGGCTGAGTTGGACTTCAATTTTCTCTGACCTGAAGGGTCTGTTACTACTACTTCTGCTTTGAGTTGGTAAATTCTATTGGTTTTCTCTGCTTCCTTCTCATTTGTTCTAGTGATGTCCATGCTTTTAAAGAAATCATTATTATACTTTTAGTTGGGTTTGATAAGAAGTACAATTAAATGTGTTTGAATACTATGTTATATTTACATAGTACTCCTACTCATTTTAAAAGAGAGAGTTGAAAAAAAATCAGTGATGGCTCAGCGGATACAGGTTCTCACCACTGAGATGACCTGAGTTCAGCTCGGGGGGGTCCACAGGGAGATAGAGAGAACCATCTCCAGTAAGTTGTCCTTTCCCCTCCACACGTGTGCTGTGGCATGCGCGTGCACATATAAATAAACAAATGTAAAAACGGAAATGAAAAAATTAACTTCTATAGACAATAGAAGCCTATTGGCTAAAACCTCCTGAAATACGTTTTTATGCTTTAATATTATCTTTAAACAGACCTGTATAAATATTTGGTGCACTCCTATTTTTATTTGGCTGTGTGGTACATAAACATTTAATTCTTTTTTTTTTTATCTGAAACACAATGATGTATCTTGAGACTGACACAGATCCAGGGGGTGTGTATGGGTGGGACTGGCTGTGCACTCTACAGCTTGTGGGGTAACAGACTGGCTGTGCACTACAGCATGTGGGGTAACAGAGAGCTCTGAGGTGTGTATGGGTGGGACTGGCTGTACACTACAGCATGTGGAGTAACAGAGAGCTCTGAGGTGTGCCGTCCTGGTGACTACCTACCTTTGCACACTTTTAAAAGCCACTTAAATGTACATCCACAATTGGTTTATTTTATAGTTTATAAATTATACATCAATAAAATTACAATTAAGTTTTCCCAGTAACCATCCAAGAGACCAGCCCCAGCACACCATATGCCACAGGCCTTTGTCCCCTGAAAATTTACTGTGAATGAATTTTATGTCAGCAAATGTAGACAGTGCAGAAATCACAGCTGATTTATGCTTGATAGTCCTATCTTCCCATACTTTTGTCTTTTTGTCTAATAAAGTGTCACGTGGAGTTATATTTTCCTAGTAGGTTCTCTTTCTTGCGTGTTTTCAAGTCTCTATGTGCTTGCTCATCGGTGCACAGCTACACATGCCTACAAGTAAGCATTGGGACAAAAAATCAGCATCCTAGCCCGGCTTGGTGGTACACCTTTTAATCCCAGCACTCTGGAGGCAAAGGTAGGCAGGCCTCTGAGAACTCGAGGCCAGTGTGTTTTACAGAGTGAGCTCCAGGACAGCCAGAGCCACATAGGAAGACCTTGTCTCAAAAAAAAATATATATATATATATATATATACATATAATAAAAATGAATAAACAAATAAAAATAAAGGAAGAAAGAAAGAGATCAGTATCCTATCATTTTTCTATAATTGTTGTTTGCCGCTACGTGCTGCTCCCTAAAATACACATGTAACATGTTAATTACCTATTTGTTATGTGATAATTATCCATTTTTTCCATGTTGGGCCATTTAGGCAGTTTCAGACTTTCTGCTAATAGAGATGTAGTTTTAGCTGGGCAGTGGGGGTGTATGCCTTTAGTTGCAGTTAGGAAGGCCGAAGTAGATGGATCTCTAAGTTCAAGGCCAGTCTGATCTATAGAGTGAGTTCTAAGACATCCAGGGCTACACAGAGAAACCCTGTCTTGAAAA
>NW_022196895.1:6940925-6985303 GCF_008632895.1 Mastomys coucha
CAAAACCCAAAACAAAAAATAAACAACAACAAAAAAATGTCTCTTTGTAAAATTATATGTTTCAGCTGGGTGTATGGGCACATGCCTTTAATCCCAGCACTTGGGAGGCAAAGGCAGATCGATCTCTGTGAGTTTGAGGCCAACCTGGTCTACAGAGTTCAAGGATAGCTAGGGCTACATAAATAAACCCCATCTTGAAAAACAAAATAAAACAAACAAACAAGCAAACAAAACAACAACAACAACAAAAATGTAGATCATTCCGTTAACTTCCCCCCTTTTTATTAGGATAAATTCCTGGAAGCCATCTATTGCTCTTGAATTTAGACAACTTCAGAGAGTATCTACTTATCATTTGCTGTTTTTTGAGACAGAAGTTTCTGTTCATATGCAGGCTGGTCCTGAACTGGCTGTGTTGTCCTGCTGATCTCAAACTCCTGATCCCCCTGCCTCTACCTCCTATACAATGGGAGTTCAGTTGGGTCACCATATGGCCAAAACTGACTTTTAAATAATTTCTTTTTAATATACTTTGGAAAAATCCCATGTATATTGAGCCAATATAATTAGCTAATATCACTCTCTGGATCATTCTACATCATGACTCCTGATATTTTATTTAACATACTAATTGCTAGGTATACCAGTAGAAGAATGAAGGAAGTCATGGATTCCATGAAAATCCCATAAATATTATATTCTTTCAAAGGTAATAGGTCCTCCATGTTTTTATTCTACTGAGAACTTCCAAATGGAAGGGCCTCCAATTTAGGTTTGGGTATATATAGCACACACTTGAGACTGGCTCAAAATCCTAAAGCTTGCTTATTCCAGAACTTATATGTGTATCTTATCATTGATTTGCAGTTCTTCTCTACTAGATAAACTACGAGAAGCCATTTCTTAAACCCAAAACACAGAAACTTTAAATTAGCATTAATGGCACTTTTTGACTAAGTGGCTGGGTATTGTGCACAAGGTTCCAGAAGTTCCCGGGACCTAGAAAGTTTATGTCACCATTTAAATGAACAAAGACTCAGGTCACCAAAACAGGGACTCTGAGGGTTTCATTCTGAAGTTACCAGCAATTAGAAGTCTGTGTTGATTCTCTGCAGGGTATTAAGATCATACTCAGGGACCTACTTTACTGTTAGAGGATCAAGCCAGTTCCTGAGACACACTGTGTGCCCTTGCAGCATTTCTTGCTGGCTTCTGTGTTGTGACAAGGCTTGACAACTGGAGCCTTGTCACCAACATTTAGAAAACAATTTATAAAGCTTGTGCAGCCTTCAAAGTTATCTCTCTCCTTCCTTGGTAATCATTGCCTTTCCTCTCTCCAGTTCCTGGGTAGCCAGGAAGCCCAATGTCAGAGGCAGGAAGCTCTGCTCCCCTCTCTGGACCCAAGCAGTGCCTGCCGGCTTTCCCACAGCCCTCCTGCTCATTCAAAGGCCTGTTATCTTTAAAGGCAGCTTTATTGAGATAGACTTCACACACCAGCAACTTTTTCCATTTACATGTATGTATACCTACCCCTGCACTCCCATGTATGTATACCTACCCCTGCATGTGCATCTGCACAATTATGAACATTCTCCCCCCACACACACACAGATATCAGTTGACAATGAGGATGTATTCTCAACTCTCAGCTGTGTTCCCTTGCTTTATGCTCGCTTTTGCACGAGTACATGTGTGGTTTGCACGAGTACATGTGTGTGTGGATGTATTCACTTTTGTGCTAGTGACGTTCTGTTTGAATCCTGTAGCCCTGGGTTAGGTATTAAAATCTGATGTATGATTTTTGTAACATGAAAAGTAAATGAATTTAAAAAGACAAAATATACATTTCAAAGACAACCAATGCAATGATCAAGGCAACCTACTATACAATTTGTCAAAGTTAACTGAAGACAGCATGAAAATAATCCCTTGTCAGAGAGGGAGTGACTATGTGTGGATTTATTTCATTGTGACTTGAATGTCTATGTGCTCTCTAGCCTGTATGGAAAGTCCCCTCTCTAATACCCAGCTCTACACCTGGTGCAGGCACTGCAAACTTCAAATAATCCTGACATGTTCTGTTCTAGCTTGTCCCTTCTCAATGTTGAGCATAGCTCTGACCCTCTATACATCTGGCCACTCTTAAGAAGTTGTAAATGATATCTTATGGCTAAAGAATCTTGTAATTATAAACGTGAACTGAAATTTCTTTTAAATTTACCATCCTTTTCCATATGATGGAAATTTGCCTTTAAATTTTTTATTATAATGTTTTTAGTATTGGAAAATGTCACACATAGACAAGCACACACAAAGAGATACACACACACATATATTATCATTTCCACCCCTTGTATCCTCTTGTTGCCCCCTCCATGTCTCCAAAACATGTCCAATGAATGGCTGAGAGCATCCACTTCTATATTAGTCGGGCACTGTCAGAGCCTCTCAGGAGACAGCTATATCAGGTTCCTATCAGCCAGAATTTGCTGCCATCCACAAAAGTGTCCCGGTTTGGTAACTGTATATGAGATGGATCCCTAGGTGGGACAGTCACTGGATGGCCTTTCCTTCAGTTTCCTACCATGAGTATTTTGATCCCCCTTCTAAGAAGGACTGAAGTATCCAAACTGGTCTTCCTTCTTCTTGAGCTTCATGTGGTCTGTGAATTGTATCTTGGGTATTCCAAACTTCTGGGCTAATATCCAGTTATCAGTGAGTACATGCCATGTGTGTTCTTTTATGATTGGGTTACCTCACTTAGGATGATATTTTCTAGTTCCATCCATTTGCCTAAGAACTTCATGAATTCATTGTTTTTAATAGCTGAGTAGTACTCCATTGTTTGAATGTACAACATTTTCTGTATTCATTCCTCTGCTGAAGGACATCTGGGTTCTTTCTAGCTTCTGACTATTATAAATAAGTCTGCTATGAACATAGTGGAACATGTGTCCTTACATGTATGAGCATCTTCTGGTTATATGCCCAGAAGTGGTATAGCTGGGTCCTCAGGTAGTTCCATGTCCAGTTTTCTGAGGAACTGCCAAACAGATTTACAAAGTGGTTGTACCAGGTTGCCATCCCACCAGCAAAGATGAGTGGTCCTCTTTCTTCACATTCTTGCCAGCATCTGCTGTCACCTGACTTTTGACCTTAGCCATTCTGACTGGTGTGAGGTGGAATCTCAGGGTTGTTTTGATTTGCATTCCCCTGATGACTAAGGATGTTGAACATTTCTTTAGGTGCTTCTCACCCATTCGGTATTCATCAGTTGAGAATTCTTTGTTTAGCTCTGCACCCATTTTTAATAGGGTTATTTAATTCTCTGGAGTCTACTTCTTGAGTTCTTTGTATATATTGGATATTAGCCCTCTATCAGATGTAGGGTTGGTAAAGATCTTTTCCCACTCTGCTGGTTGCTGTTTTGTCCTGTTGAAAGTGTCCTTTGCCTTACAGAAGCTTTGCAATTTTATGAGGTCCCATTTGACTATTCTTGATCTTATAGCCCAAGCCATTGGTATTCTCTTCAGGAAAATTTCTCCTGTGCCCATGTGCTCGAAGCTCTTCCCCACTTTCTTATCTATTAGCTTCAGTGTATCTGGTTTTCTTCTTCTTCTTCTTCTCCTTTTCCTTCTTCTCCTTCTCCTTTTGGTTTTTCAAGACAGGGTTTCTCTGTGTAGCCCTGGCTGTCCTGGAACTCACTCTGTAGACCAGGCTGGCCTTGAACTCATAAATCCACCAGCCTCTGCCTCCCAAGTGTTGGATTAAGGCTTGCACTACCACTGCCCAGCAGTGTATCTGGTTTTATGTGGAAGTCCTTGATCCACTTGAATTTGAGCCTTGTATAAAAAGAGAAGAATGGATCAATTTGCATTCTTCTACGTGCTGACCACCAGTTGAGCCAGCACCATTTGTTGAAAATGCTGTCTTTTTTTCCATTGGATGGTTTTAGCTCATTTGTTAAAGATCAAGTGACCATAGGTGTGTGGGTTCATTTCTGGGTCTTCAGTTCTATTCCATTGATCTACCTGCCTTTCACTGTACCAATACCATGCATTTTTTAAACACGATTGCTCTACAGTACAGCTTGAAGTCAGGGATAGTGATTCCCCCAGAAGTTCTTTTATTGTTGAAAATAGTTTTTACTATCCTCGGTTCTTTTGTTATTCCAGATGAATTTGGAAATTGCTCTCTCTTTTTTTTGGGGGGGGGTGCATTGAGACAGGGTTTCTCTGTATAGCTCTCCTGTCCTGGAACTCACTCTGTAGACCAGGCTGGCCTTGAAATAAGAAATCCGCATCCTTCTGCCTACCAAGTGATGGGGTTAAAGACATGCACCACCACTGCCTGGGGGAAATTGCTCTTTCTAACTCTATGAAGAACTGATTTGGAATTTTGATAGGGATTTCATTGAATCTGTAGATTGCTTTCTGCAAGATGACCATTTTTATAATATTAATCCTACTAATCCATGAACATGGGAGATCTTTCCATCTTATGAGATTTTCTTTGCTTTCTTTCTTCAGAAATTTGAAGTTCTTATCATACAGATCTTTCACTTCCTTAGTTAGAGTCACACCAAGACATTTTATATTATTTATGACTATTGTGAAAGGTGTTTTTTCCCTAATTTCTCTCTCAGCCTGTTTATCCTTTGAGTAGAAAAAGACCACTGATTTGTTTGAGTTAATTTTGTATCCAACCACTTTGCTGAAATTATGTATCAAGTTTAAGAGTTCTCTGGTGGAAATTTTTTGGGTCACTTAAGTATACTATGATATGATCTGTAGATAGTGATATTTTGACTTCTTCCTTTCCAATTTGTATCACTTTGACCTCCTTTTGTTGTTTAATTGCTCTGGCTAGGACTTCGAGAACTACAGGTATGAAGAGAGTGGACAGCCTTATCTGGTCCCTGATTTTAGTAGGATTGCTTCTCTCCATTTGGCTACTGGTTTGCTGTGTACTGCTTTCACTATGTGTAGGTATGGGCCTTGAACTCCTGGTCTTTCCAAGACTTTTATCATGAAGGGATGTTGAATTTTGTCAAATGCTTTCTCAGCATCTAATGAGATGATCATGTGGTTTTTTTTCCCTTTCAGTTTGTTTATATAGTGGATTACATTGATGGATTTCTGCATATTGAACCATCTCTGCATCCTTGGGATGAAGCCCACTTGGTCATTACGGATGATTGTTTTGATGTGTTCTTGGATTCAATTTGTGAGAATTTTATTGAGTATTTTTGCATCGATATTCATGAGGGAAATTGGTCTGAAGTTCTCTTTCTTTGTTGGGTCTTTGTGTGGTTTTGGTATCAGTGTGACTGTGGCTTCACAGAAAGAATTGGGCAGTGTTCTCTCTGTTTCTATTTTGTGGAATAGGTTTAAGAGTATTGGTATTAGATCTTCTTAAAATGTCTTATAGAATTCTGCACTAAACCTATCTGGTCCTGGGCTTTTTTGGTTAGGAGACTATTATTGACTCCTTCTATTTCTCTAGGAGTTATGGAACTCTTTAGATCATTTATCTGATCCTGATTTAACTTTGGTACCTGGTATCTGTTTAGAAAATTATCCATTTCATTCAGATTTTCTAGTTTTGTTGAGTATAGGTTTTTGTAGGAGGATCTGATGATTTTTTTGGATTTCCTCAGGTTCTGTTGTTATGTCTCCCTTTTCATTTCTGATTTTGTTGATTTGGATACTGTCTCTGTGACCTCTGGTTAGTCTGGCTGAGGGTTTATTTATCTTGTTGATTTTCTCAAAGAACCAGCTCCTGGTTTTGTTGATTCTTTGTATAGTTCTTTTTTGTTTCTACTTGGTTGATTTCAGCCCTGAGTTTGATTATTTCCTGCCTTCTACCCCTCTTGGGTCTATTTGCTTCTTCTTGTTCTAAAGCTTTCAGTTGTTCTGTCAAACTGCTAGTGTATGCTCTCTCCAGTTTCTTTTTGGAGGCACTCAGTGCTATATTGTGTCCCATAAGTTTGGGTATGTTGTGGTTTCATTTTCATTAAACTCTAAAATGTCTTTAATTTCTTTCTTTATTTCTTCCCTGACCAAGTTATCATTGAGTAGAGTGTTGTTCAGCTTCCATGTGTATGTGGGCTTTCTATTGTTTATGTTGTTATTGAGGAGCAGCCTTAGTCCATGATAGGATGCATGGGATAATTTCAATCTTCTTATATCTGTTGAGGCCTGATGATTTGTGACCGATTATATGGTCAGTTTTGGAGAAGGTGCCATGAGGTGCTGAGAAGAAGGTAGTCTGTTGTTTTATGATAAAATGTTCTATAGAGATCTGTTAAATCCATTTGGTTCATAACTTCTGTTAGTTTCACTGTGTCTCTCTTAGTTTCTGTTTCCATGATCTGTCCATTGCTGAGAGTAGGGTGTTAAAATCTCCCACTATTTTGTGTGAGGTACAATGTGTGCTTTGAGCTTTAGCAAAGTTTCTTTTATGGATGTGGGTACCCTTGCATTTGGAGCATAGATGTCAGAATTGAGAGTTCATCTTGGTAGATTTTACCTTTGATGAGTATAAAGCATCCCTTATTATCTGCTAACTTTTGGTAGAAAGTCAATTTTATTCGATATTAGAATGGCTACTCCAGCTTGTTTCTTGGGACTATTTGCATGGAAAATTGTTTTCCAATCTTTTACTCTGAGGTAGTGTCTGTCTTTGTCACTGAGGCGGGTTTCCTGTATGCAACAAAATGTTGGGTCCTGTTTATGTACCCAGTTTGATAGTCTATGTCTTTTTATTGGGGAATTGAGTCCATTGATTTTAAGAGATACTAAAGAAAAGTGATTGTTGCTTCCTGTTATTTTTGTTGTTAGAAGTGGAATTATGTTTATGTGGCTATCTTCTTTTTGGTTTGTTAAAAGAAGATTATTTTCTTGCTGTTTCTAGGGTGTAGTTTCCCTCCTTGTGTTGGAGTTTTCCTTTTATTATCCTTTGAAGGGCTGGATTATGTGAATTTGGTTTTGCCATAGAATACCTTGGTTTCTCAATCTATGGTAATTGAGAGTTTTGCTGGGTATAATACCCTGGGCTGGCATTTGTGTTCTCTTAGGGTCTGTATGACATCAGCCCAGGATCTTCTGGCATTCATAGTCTCTGGTGAAAAGTCTGGTGTAATTCTGATAAGCCCGCCTTTATATGTTACTTGACCTTTTTCCTTTATTGCTTTTAATATTCTTTCTTTGTTTAGTGCTTTTTATTTGTGTTTTTATTACTACGTGACAGGATGAATTTCTTTTCTAGTCCAGTCTATTTGGGGTTCTGTAGGCTTCTTGTATGTTCATGGGCATCTCTTTCTTTAGGTTAGGGAAGTTTTCTTATATCATTTTGTTGAAGATATTTACTGGCCCTGTAAGTTGGGAATCTTCACTCTCTTCTATACCTATTAACCTTAGGTTTGTTCTTCTCATTGTGTCCTGGATTTCCTGGATGTTTTTTTTAGGTTAGGAATTTTTTGCATTTTGCGTTTTCTTTGACTGTTGTGTCAATGTTTTCTATGGTGTCTTCTGCACCTGAGATTCTCTCTTCTATCTCTTGTATTCTGTTGGTGATGCTTGCATCTATGGTTCCTGACTTGTTTCCTAGGATTTCTATCTCCAGAGTTGTCTCCATTTGTGATTTCTTTATTGTTTCTACTTCCCTTTTTTGATCCTGGATGGTTTTGTTCAATTCCTTCACCTATTTGGCTATGTTCTCTTGTAATTCTTTAAGGGATTTTTGTGTTTCCTCTTTAAGATCTTCTACCTGCTTTCCTGTGTTCTCCTGTATTTCTTTAAGGGAGTTATTTATATCTTTCTTAAAGTCCTTTGTGATTTCTTTATTGTTCCTACTTCCCTTTTTTGATCCTGGATGGTTTTGTTCAATTCCTTCACCTGTTTGGCTATGTTCTCTTGTAATTCTTTAAGGGATTTTTGTGTTTCCGATTTAAGATCTTCTACCTGCTTTCCTGTGTTCTCCTGTATTTCTTTAAGGGAGTTATTTATATCTTTCTTAAAGTCCTCTATCAGCATCATGAAAAGTTATTTTAAATCTAAATCTTGCTTTTCCAGTGTGTTGGGGTATCCAGGACTTGCTGTTGTTGGAGAAATGGGTTCTGATGAGGCCATGTAGCCTTGGTTTCTGTTGGTAAGGTTCCTGTGCTTGCCTTTTGCCATCTGGTTATCTCTGGTGTTAGTTGGTCTTGCTGTCTCTGGCATGAGCTTGTCCATACTGTGGGCTTGTAAGCCTGTGTCAGCACTCCTGGAAGACCAACTCTCCCCTGGCAGGAATGGAGCATAGAGGGCTGTGGAACAGCCCCACCTCCTGGGTGCAGATAAAGGCAGGAAGGACCCTGTCCCAGCTGCTCTGCTGTTTCTGCAGCCTGTGCACTCCTGGTGGGTCCCACCTTGGTTTTCTGCACTCTTAACTGCTGAGTTATCTCTCCAGTCCCAGAAATCTGTGTTCTTATGTTCACATTTTGAATTGATAGCCATAAGCTATAGAACAATTCAATGCCAAGAGATGATTTTTATAAGTTCACAATAGTCACAAATAAAATAATTTTTTGTACAGTAGTCAGAGATTTTAAGGAGGAGATCTAGCCAAGTGAGGGATCAGTGTTTGTGAGTGTGTAACCAGTCTCAGTCTTTGCTCTTTATAAAACTCTACTAGTTATTGGTGTCATCCATTTTCTTCACTTCCTTTAAATATCCCCTGTTCTGTAAGAAGTACTGAGAGCCTCCCAACCAGATGTGAAAATATTTTCTTAAAACTTTTATATAGTCAGATTTCATATAGAAGTCCCTTCTTGACATTTTTATAGTTACATATATGCCTGTATTGTTTCCCTAATAAGCCGTAGCTTTTCTGCCTAGACATCATGTGTGCATAGTGATACTGCTTCTTCATAACCTACTGTATGCCTTTGTGCATAGAGAGTGTTTAAGTATATTTGTTAAATTAAAGTTATGGCTCCAGATAGAAGGAATTTGGCCAGCCACTCAAGTAGGTAACCATTTTCTTGTTTGTAAGCGGGACTGGTTCAAAGAACTTCCAAAAGCAGCTTACTGTACCTGGTTCTGTACCAGGAGACTGAGGGGAAAATTTGTGAATAACTGCTATTCTCCCTGTACACATAGTTTGTTGTTTGTGTGATCAATCTCACTTATCCACTTGACAGACTCTGGACTTTCCTGGGAGACAGGCTTCTGGGCTTACTCATGAGTGATTTTCCTTATTGCATTAATGAAGTAGGAATAGGAGAATCGGAGAATATTATGAAGAGGTTCTAGTTAATATGTTCTATTTATTTATCTTCATTTGTCAAGTATTTATAATTATATAAACTATACTATTCCAAAAATGCATATTTAGGATTTTTCTTTAATTGATATGATAAAGCATCTTATATTGCTAAATAAAACTATGTATGTATATACATATGAATAAGCACTTATATTTTACTTACATAAATGCTTATTAGTTTGTGTTTGCTTATCTGTTTTGCGTAAGTAGGTCTTTATGCCTGTAGGAACATCCATCAGGGCTGTTTTTAGGAGCAGACCATACTAGTCTGTGCCTATCTTGGTGACCTTACAAGCTGCTAGCTCACAGTTCTTAAATATTTTTCTTTTGACACTTGTTTGAAGCTAAACCTCACTACAGTAGTGAATGAGGCTGTGGACAGAGCTCAATAGTAGGATGCTCACCTAGCAAAAGATCCCCAGCCCCATGATAGGTTAATAGAGGAATGCGTAGACGAACAGTCTGTGAATGCAAATGAGTGTTTGGATGAACCTTCGAGTGGAGGGACCCTCTTCCATCCCACACCATAGTAAGTTGTCATTTAGCAAAAATCTAACAACCAGATTACAACTAGCAATGTGATATATGAAATTCAGTGACTCTGTTTTATCCTAAAGTAAAGTTGGTTCTTAGCAGCTTAGTGTTATTCTCTGAGTTCAGATTACCTGAAACTTGGATTGTAATAATAATTTTACAAATAATAAACCATAAAATAAAATTTATAGACATACAAAATTCATCCCCATGGTTTTTTTTTCATATTCAACGGACATAAAATGACTCTGTCAGATTGCTGTCCAATCCTTATCTGATTAGTCTTGGACCGCACTGTGAGTAACACTCAGCCTGTCAGGCAGCAGTCTTGATAAGCTCCTGAGGAGGCTCTGTCTTCTATACATGGACTTGATTATGAGAGTGAACACTCACTCACAGGGAACGGAAGATATTTGTGTCCTGGAATAAAGCCAGACCAAAATTTTAGCTACCTCGGTAAGGTAGACTGCTTGATGGGGGAAGGAAGACAGTGTCATAGAACAAAAATGACACAGGATGAACATCTGTGTGTTAAAATTGACTGAGGAGAGAAAGGAAAGCATGATGAGGTTGTCAGGAAGCAAGTCTTGAGCACAAGTTAGGGTAAAAACTAACCAGTAAGTAAAGCACAAGTTAGGGTAAAAACTAACCAATAACTAAAGCACAAGTTAGGGTAAAAACTAACCAGTAACTAACCTGGCCGAGGGGTCCAGGCAGAATGTTTCCTGAGCTGCATCAGGTGCTAAATACAGAACTGGGATTTCCCATATGATAGCTTATCAAATCTTTGGGTTATACTCTCTTTAGTTCTCCTTCAAATCTGTGTGGCAACATTAAGTTCATTTTTCCTAAGAGAGTCAACACTTAGTTGGATTAACATAAGTGGGTCAACTTGCCCTATGGTCACATGCCATGCAGAATGGTGAGATGTGAAATCCTAAATGCAGATTTATAAGGTGCTGAAAACAGTGACTTAAGACAGAAATTTTGGCAAATCTTACCTAGCTTTTGAGAGATAGACTTGTCATTTTTCTTCAGTGCCACATGGCTTACAAAATACCTTTCCCAGCTCTTCAAGTATATTTTGACTAAAATTTCATTTAAAATAATTAATTATTTTGAAATGGAGACTGTGTTGCCCAGGCTGGATTTAGATCTATGACTATTTTGCAGTATCCTCTTACAGTCAGGTATCACCAAGCTTCTCTTGGCTATTTTTAGAAATTTAGCTTCAAGTAGAATGGGATGGCTTATCAAGAGACAGGTAATCCTGAGGGGTATCCTCACACTGGAGCATCCTAATCCAATGTAACAGATTAAATGTAGGGTGGGTGGTGACACAGGCTCAAGATATTAACTGGGCTATCAATACTTGATACTCTGATTCTAATCAGGCTGTCTTACAGTATCACCATAGTACATGGTAATGTGGTTCATTTTGTTTGCATAGAGTCCCATTGATACCATGCTTTTTCCAAATGATTTAACATTTTCAGAGATGAATTTAGATGAAGGGTTTTTTGTGTGTGTCTGTTTTGTTATTGTTTGTTTTGTTTTGTTTTGTTTTGTTTTTCCAGACAGGGTTTCTCTGTGTAGCCCTGGTTGTCCTGGCACTCACTCTATAGATCAGGCTGGCCTCCAACTCAGAGCTCTACCTGCCTCTGCTGCCCAGTGCTGAGATTAAAGTCATGGACCACCATGCCTGGTTTGAGTCCTTTATCAACAACAAAGTAGAATTAGTAACAAAATTGGTTGTACACTCATTCATTCTCAAACCAGAACTTAGACACAAAATGTGTACATATTGTCTTAAAGAATTGTAAACTACAACACATTGTTGCCACTGTAGAGTATTTCCTCCTAGGATGAAGAGACTCCTTTCATCATTATGGTAGGCTGCATGGGTAGCAAGGCAAGCACAGTCAGGCAAATCTCTGAGTTCGAATCCAGCCTGGTCTACATAGGAACAGCCAGGGTTACATATATAAACCATGCCTCAAAAAAGAAAGAAAGAAAGAAAGAAAGAAAGAAAGAAAGAAAGAAAGAAAGAAAGGAAGGAAGGAAGGAAGGAAGAAGAAAGGAAGGAAGGAAGAAAGGAAGGAAGAAAGGAAGGAAGGAAGGAAGGAAGGAAGAAAGAAATAAAGAAAGAAGAAACAGAAGAGTCTGTGCTCATTTGCTAGGTATATTCAGAATACATTTTAAAATAATTTGTCATAAACACATATTCAGTTATGCCATCTTTTCTTCACTGAAATCACTTTCTTGCATCTTTCTAAAAACAAATTTCATCTTTTTCCCTTTCTTTTTCCTTTTTTCTTTTTTTAATGAGACAAGGTCTATCTATACAGAATAAGCTGACTTTGAACTTGGCATGTAGCTCCAGCTGGCCTGAAATTTACCAGTCTCCTAAGTGCTTGAATTATAGTCATGTGTCACCATGCCTGGCCTTAAAAATGAATTTCAATTTAAAACATAGACCCATTATTTTGTCCCTTTGGCAGCTGAGTGTCATAGAACTCCCTCCTACAACTAATATATAACATCATCCACTGTGACATGGTGTGGCTGGGTGGAAGACACCCAGAGGTTGCTGCTTGGCCTGCCCACATGGGCACCACTATGATGAGCAAGTGTGTGGTGGAGAGATGGGAGAGAAAGAGAACCAGAAGGGTGTGTGCACTGTGAAGAAAGGGGAAACTGGAAACACAAGGCTGGTGAGGGATGACCTGAGTGATTAGTCTGCACTGCCACCTGAGGCCATGGGGATGTCCAGACCTGTGCTGCCACCGAGGGCCATGTTACCACCAGATGCCACATGGATGTCCCGGGTCTGGGCGGCCACCTGGGACCATGGCGATATCCAAGGACTTCAAAGAGCTGGTTCTGCATCTCACCTGGGCAGCACAGTAGAGATGGACCTACTGGCACTGGTGAGGGAGAGCTGGTTCCTATTCCTTGCCAAGTACCACAGACAGAGAGCTGGCTCTGCCCCTCACCTGGGCAAAGCTAGCCTTGGCAGTGTATTCACAGGAGAGCTGGCAGGCTAACCAACTCAGTTACCACCTAGTCCCAGATGCAGGGCTTTGAGTTACCCCACTCCAACATCTACCCCATCTATAAAGTACTGGACAACATGAAGAAGTAGGTCCTGAAGATCCAAAGCTGCAAGATCTCCACGACAAGGGCAACAACGGGACATCCGAGAGCAGACCCAGTAAGGATCTGGTATTGATAGGGTAGCAGAAGCCGGAGGCTTCAAACCACACCAAACTCATTGTAATGAACATTTGCAAGTAAAGAAGTGTGGACGAAAGGGTGTACTGTGGGACACACTGGGACATACCACAGCTTCCATGGCGACATCTTTGTTGTGGGACACACTGGGACACACCACAGCTTCCATGGCGAGATCTTTGTTGTGGGACACACTGGGACATACAAGGGCTTCCATGGCGAGATCTTTGTTGTTGTTTTTAATTTTTCTTTTTTTTTTCTTCTTCAATTTTCTGTCTTTTTGTGGGGAAGTTGTAGATATGAAGGGATAGGGAGATGAGTGGGATTGGGGTGTATGATATGAAATTCACAAAGAATCAATAAAAGGTTTAAAAAGGAAAAAAAAAAAGAAGGAGGAGAGAATACCACCACCCAGTGTGGTTCTGGGTCCTGCAGCAAGCACGGTAGAGTCAGCAGGTTTTCGCTGAGTAGTTAGTGCTTTAGTGGAGACAAATCTGCAGCTTTGTGATAGGAGGAGAAGACCGTACAAATGAGTTAAAAGATATTTAAGCATAATAAAACCAGTTTGATGTTGCTGGGGTCCCTCCCTTTTTCTGGGGTGAGGAAGTGTGTATTTGTAAGATATTTGGGGTTGTGCTAACTAGAAATAGTCTAAAGGGGTTTTGGTCCAGATGAGCCTGAAGACCATCTGGGAAAACAAATCCAAATGAGTTGCTGTCCTTCCCCAAGGAGGACAACTGTCAGTGTGGTGTGCCCTGCTGGCCCCTCCTCTCTGATGTGTGACTGCAGGGAACTGCTTTTGGATCAGAGACCATCCTCTGAGCTGACCAATAGGCATTGGGCGTTAGCGACCAGCACTGAATTCAGCTTGAAGAAATACCACCGAGATCATTCCTTCTAAACAAGAAATTCAAACAGGAAGATTGGGCACATGTCAACTGAACACTTTCCTAGTTAGCCTCTGAGCGTACCTATTCAGAAGGGTTTGAAAGCTCAGTTAATACACCCTGCTCATAAAACCTAAGAATTTTTGTGCACGTTCAATTTTCAGATGAATCTGGGGTATATGGGAAATTATGATATTTAAGCAAGTAGAGAATTGAAACTAGCATCCTAAAATGTGTATGTGTGTGCCTCTGTGTATATGTGTGTGCGTGTATGTGTGTGTATGAATGTGTGTGTATGTATGTGTGTGTGTGTACGTGTGTGCATGCATGTGTATGTGTGTGTGTCTCTGTGTATGTGTGCATGTGTATGTGTGCCTGTGTGTGTGTGCGTGCATGTGTATGTGTGTGTATGTGTGTGTGTATGTATGTATGTGTGCGTGCGTGTGTGTGTGTGTGTGTGTGTGTGTGTGTGTGTGTGTGCCCTGGTAAGATGAGATCATTGGTGGTTCTCCTTTCACTATTTCACTCTCTACATCAGTCATTCTCAGCCTTCCTAATGCTGCAACCTTTTAACATAGTTCCTCATGTTGTGGTGACCCCCAACCTTAAAATTATTTTGTTGCTATTTCATGACTGTAATTTTGCTACTGTTATGAATTATAATGTGAGTATCTGATATGCATGATATCTGGTATGTGACCCCAAAGGGGTCGTGGCTCCCAGGCTGAGAACCGCCGCTCTGCCTTATTTTCTTTCAGCAGGGTCTCTCACTGATGTTGGAGCATAAGCCTCTTTTTTTCCAGCCAGGCTAGAGAGCAGCAATCCTTGTGCCTTTGCCCAGCAGTGCTGGGGTTACAGGCAAGCACTGCCACACCTGGATTCTCAGTGGATATTAGGGATCCAAACTCAGGTCCTCATGCGTGTGCAGCAAATGCTTTTATTCACTAAGCCATCTTTTCAGCCCCAGACTATATACTTTTCAAAGGTAATTTCTTTATTCTTTGTTTTTCAAGCAAGTCAGCTTACATTGCATATAAAATGGATGGGTCATATTTTTATATTTAAGTCATTGCTTTATTTAAACACTAAAAATGCTCCAATTAAAAAAAATGCTACTTTTAAAAAAAAATACAGTGGGGGCTGGAGAGATGATGGGTCAGCAGTTAAGAGAATTGGCTGTTCTTCCAGAGGACCCAGTTTCAACTCCCGGCACCCACATGGCAGCCCACAACTGTCTAGAATTCCAGTTCCAGAGGATCTGACACCCTCACACAGATATACATGTAGGCTGAACACCAAATGTCCATAAATAAATGAATAATTTTTAAAAAGATTTATTTATTTCATTTATATGAATATACTGTCGCTGTCTTCAGATACCAGAAGAGGGTGTCAGATCCCACTACAGATGGTTGTGGTTGCTGGGAATTGAACTCGGGATCTTGGGAAGAGCAAGCAGCCAGTGCTCTTAACTGCTGAGCCACCTCTCCAGCCCAAATAAAGAAATTTTAAAACACAACATAGGATTGATGAGATGGCTTGGTAAGTTAGTGTTTGCTATCAAGCTTAATAGCCTGGAAACCCAGTGGAATTAGGAAAACCAACCCCACAAGTTCTCTCCTTCCTCTCTACATATGTGCCATGGCATAAGCTCATCTACTTACCCACCACACATAAAATGAGTAAATAAATAAGTAAGTGAATATAATTTAAAGTGTATATTACAAGCTTGCATACATGATTATTTACTTTAACTCCTGAGCAGGTGACTTCGTCCCTCTTGTCTAATTTAGACGTTGGACTCTTTTTTTTTTTTCTTTTTTTCCATTTATTTATTTATTTATTTATTTATTTATTTATTTATTTATTTTACACTTCAGATTTTAGTCCTCACCCTGTCCACCCTCTGACTGTTCAACATCCCATACCTCCTCCCCGCTCCCCTGTCTTCACGAGGATGTCCCCCCACCCACCCTACCAGACCTCAAAACTCCCTGGGGCCTCCAGTCTCTTGAGGGTTAGGTGCATCTTCTCTGAACCCAAGCTCAGCAGTCCTCTGCTGTATGTGTGTTGGGGGCCTCATATCAGCTGCTGTATGCTGGCTGGTTGGTGATCCACTGTCTGAGAGATCTCTGGGGGTGGGGAACAGGTTAATTGAGACTGCTAGTCCTCCTACAGGGTCATCCTCCTCCTCTGCTTCTTCCAGCTTTTCCCCTAATTCATCCACAGGAGTCAGCAGCTTCTGTCCATTGGTTGGGTGCAAATATCTGCATCTCTTTCAGCTGCTTGTTGGGCCTTCTAGAGTACGGTCATTCATGATAGGTCCCCTTTTACTCCACAGCCTCAGTAATAGTGTCAGGCCTTGGGACCTCCCCTTGAGCTGGATCCCACTTTGGACATGTTGCTAGACTTTCTTTTCCTCAGGTTCCTCTCCATTTCCATCCCTGCAGTTCTTTTAGACAGGAACAATAATGGGTCAGAGTTTTGACTGTGGGATGGCAATCCCCTCTCTCACTTTACGCCTGTCTTCCTGCTGGAGGTGGGCTCTATAAGTTCCCTCTCTCCACTGTAGGGCCTTTCATCTAAAGTCCCTCCCTTTGAGTCCTGAAAGTCTCTCACCTCCCAGGTCTCTGGTACATTCTAGAGGGTCCTCCCAACCTCCTACCAATGAGGTTGCCTGTTTCCATTCTTTCTGCTGTCCCTCAGGGCTTCAGTCCCTTTCCCTGACCCAATACCAGATCAGGTTCCCCTCCCCCCCGCCCTGTTCTCTTCCCCTCCCAGGTCCCTTTCACCCTCCCCCATGTGGTTGCTTTCTTCTCCCTCCCAAGTGGGACTGGGGCATCCTCACTTGGGCCCCTCAGCTTGTTGACCTTTTTTAGTTCTATATTCTGTATTATTATTATTTTTTTTAGCTAATATCCACTTATTAGTGAATACATACCATGTATGTAGTTGATTTAAATAGGCTGTCTCATGGTGTCTTTTACTATAGCTATGACATAGAACGGCAGATCCTTCCCATCATTAGCTGCCGCTGTCAGGAGGCTTTCTCTTTTAAAAAATTGACTATATTTATTTTTTTGTCCATCCAAAATTGTTCTTA
This sequence comes from Mastomys coucha, assembly GCF_008632895.1. NCBI lineage: Eukaryota > Metazoa > Chordata > Mammalia > Rodentia > Muridae > Mastomys > Mastomys coucha. The sequence goes on from NW_022196895.1 coordinate 6,957,993, forward strand.
TATTTATAGTATTGATTTCATCACCTAAAACTAAGGTTTTGGCCAGTAGGCTATCTGTCACATCACACATCATGATTGGACCCTGCTTTGTCTCTTTTGTCACTGTCCCCTAACTCGGTGGCGGACTCTGGAGGACTCCTTCGCTGCTTCTGAGATTCGGTGGCTTTACATTCCCTGTGCAGTTCCGAGGAGGAGCTGCCTCTGTCATGCTGTGCACAAGCGTCAGTCTGATGAGTCCCCGGCTCAGTGGTAACTTCCAGTGTCACCTCTTTGGCGATATCTTCCCCAACTAACTGCTCTCTTAGTCACCCATGATACAGAAATCAGAGGCATCTTCAGGTTGGACACATATCCCTCAGTCGACACAACAGAGCTAACTGCTTAAGGTAGACTCTTAGTGTTTTGCTCAGGCTGGCTTCAATCTCCTGGGCCAAGGTAGTCCTCCTGTATGATCCTTCTTAGAAGCCAGGACTACAGGCATGTGTGAGTCACTGTAACTTGGTTTTCTTTCTTCATTCCTCTATATTCTTAATGGAGGTGGAGGACTGAAGTACTCAAAAATACTTTGTGGCTGCGATGGCTTTGCCAAGTAGCTTGATGAAATTTTGAACGTGTGCCAGTCTAGACAATGTTACGAAATAGATGATTGCAGAGGTTCCCCTCAGATGATTGAATTTGTACATCTTATTAGGGACTAAAACCTAGGGAAAGCTAAATGAAGAATGGGATTTCTGGGAACTTTAAGACTACTAATACCTCATGTGTGTATGTATCTATATGTATTGACATCAGGGAGCTGAAAAATGAGTATTTACTTATATACACAATCTATGGAATATAATTATAAGGAATGGCAGATGCTTTTTCTAATGTCATAGTGGGAATTCTTGTCCTTCACAGCTGACTTACAAAGCCCTCTGGATGGAGATGCCTCCCTTTGCCTAAGAGCCATAGTTTCGAATCATAGAGACATTAGTGTACTTTACATAGTAGAGTCTTGGAAACCATAATTAGTCTGGTATTGGTTGTCCATGTCACCAGTTAAAACTACTTCCATTTTGTACTTTTTCTCTTCAGTGGGATCCTGGTGTTTTTCTCTGTAAGCTATGCTTTATGCATTACTAAAAGCCTTTTCTTGGTGGTGGTAGGATATCACTGTTATTTGTGATTGCACTTGAGAATGGTCCCCTGTTGCACAAAACCTTGATGCATCCTGCTTGGCACCCTCAGACTCTCTCAGATTTGGAGATTCTGAGCACCCCTCTTCAACTTCTCTGGACACAGTACCATCAGGGGATGTGTAGGTTTGATATGTAGTGTCAAGTGAGTTGGAGAAGCTACATTTGTGTTTTGGCTTTAATGCTAGAAGAGTTCAAATTGGTGGGCTTTGGTTAAAAAGGGCAGAAGCAAGAGACTAAGGAAGAAAGACGGTTGGGATAAATACGAACACAAGGACCAGTGGAACATTTGCACAATGCCTCGCTCGGTACCACTTGTGTCAACAGCAGGTCTGTGCCCTGGCGTCTAATCAGCTATGGTGAGAGACTTGCTCTTTGATGTTTCAACACTTTTAAGTAGCTCATCATCAAAGACAGAAATGTAGATTTTACTTTTAAACTGAGGTGTAATTTGTATATCCTCATAGGGATCCTTTCAGTGTTGTAGTTTTTACTGTGTTCACAAATTTTACAGCAATCACAGGATCTAATTCCAGGACATCTTTTGTATCTCAATGTAAGATACTTCTATAGTAAGAAATAGAGTCCTTTGGATACATGCCCAGGCATGGTATAGCTGGGTCATATGGTAGGTCTCTTTCTAGGGTCTTGTTTTGTTTTCTTTCCTTTGGTGTCACTTCAGAGATATCCATAGTAGCTCTATCAATTTGCAACCCTACCAACAGTGCATGGAGGCTCTCCTCCCATTCCCACATCCTTGCTAGTATTTATTGTCTTGGTTTTTAAAAATTTATTTATTTAGCCAGTCTGACTAGGGTAAAATGAAATCTCATCATAGTTTTAATTTGTATTTCTCTTGTGGCTAAGAGTAGTGCACATTAAAAGAATACATTTCTTAGCCACTTGTACTTTCTTTTCTGAGTGTGTTCTCAGCTGCATGACCTACCTTTCATTTGGGTTGGTTCTTTTCTTAGAGTTAGTTTTGTAAGTTGTTTATGTGTCTATGTCATATGTAGGCTCCAGGACTATTACAGAAGATGGAATTGGATGCATGCAAGAGTCAGAGGTCAGGAAGACTGGAGCGGTACACTGTCTTCTGGACACAATGGGACGTCTGTAGTCCTGAACTCACAGCGGCTGTGGCTGCCTGCCCACAACTAAGCCAGCATTCCAGCGCAGAGGGGGCAGCTCATGAACCCACATCCCTGTAGTTGAGAAGCTATGGGCAGTTGACAACTGCTAGGGAAGGAGTTAATTTTCTTCAAGGGCATGGCTTGTGTTCAACCATGTGCCAGTGGATGGCCCCACACCCATCAGTGGGTTTCTAAAAAAAAAAAAAAAAAAAAAAAACCAAAACACAATGTTTTTGTGGGGAGTGGTTAGGAAGGTGGAGTGGATATGGGGAAAAGTTAGGCGTGAGTATAATCAAAATATATTATATGGAGTTTTCAAAGAAGTATAAAAAAAAATTTTTAAGGATATCTCATACCAGAAATCTCTTCCTATTCCTGTCTTACCTTAGTCTTTGGCAGCCTTGATATCTCCTTTCTATATAGATTTTTCTCTTATGGATATATGAAAGGATTATGTTATGCATCATCTTTTGACTTCTGCTTCTTTCACTTAGCCTGATGTTTCCAAGATTCATCTTTGCAAGTCAAAGTAAGAATAGTTTGGGGTCAAAAAAATCAGATAGGAGACACCTTGCTACTTCCTGCTGTAGGGAGTTCTGTGGAGTAAAATGATAGCTACTACAGGGCAGAGCCTAAAGTGTGATCACAGAGGAAGTCCTCAGGAGTGCTCTGGTCACTGTTGGGTTTGTTAGGTTGAGGACCAAGAGAAAGTGAAGGAACCAACAAGCTTCCCCACTCCATAGAGTGTTTGGTGTGGTTTGACGTGCACTGAATGGTTCTACAATGGTCCAGGGAAAAGAGGTCAATACCAGGTTGGATGACATCATAAAACACGGGCAGAAGTGACCGAGTGTCTAACAGCCTGTTCCTGGCAGAGGAGAAGCATAGTGGGCCTGGGAAAGTCATTGCCAAGAAAGCCGTGGTTAGAAAAGGAGGGATTCTGTGGTCATGGCTACGGGAGAATCAATCTCTTTCTTTGCCACAGGCGCTGCTGGCCTCCTTCAGTCTGTTAGAGACATTATAGAGCTGCACACCATACTCTCAAGTGACAGGGACACAGTGTGCCTCTGAGATTAAGGAGCAAGTGCATCTGTGGGTAACATACAGCTCAGTTACTGCATAGGACTGACTACTCTCAACTGCTAATTCTTAACAGAAAATCTTCATTAACTTCTGGAAGAACATAAAGGACCAGAAACCAGGACTTCTCAATCCTGCCTCTCTCCTTCTGGGAATTGGAAGCAGGGCTTACATGCTAGGCAATCACTGTGCTACTGAATATATTCCTTTGTCCTCAGCTAGCTTATTGATGTGACTAAGCTCTCATTATCCATTGTCTGATTTATCACCTCCATAACACATGCTTGTATATATTTTATATATTTCCTCTTGTAGGTTTCAAGAGTCAGGAACAGTAACTCTCCTTTCATTTGGACAAAAGAATGTGTATAAACATACCTATATTTGTAGATATTCATTTACAAATATTATAGTTGATGCTGGGCTAAGGGTCCTGCCCAATAGATTAGGATGAGTGCTTCCCAATAGAACATCCTATGATAGTACAGTGTTCTAGTATTAATGGCACAGCCTGTGGCTCATGAGCATCTCAAACGCAGCTGATGTAGTTGATGAATGCCACTCTCATTTTCACACCTTTCTTTTTTGTTTTTACTAATTTCCATACACAGTGCCTGTCGTGTCCAACAACCTGGTCCCAGATTTTAGTCAATGGGAAACAACAGGCTCATGAATCAAGAGGTCTACTCTGATGTGAAATGGTGTGGAAACTAAAGAGAGAGCTTCTGATAGTGGAGGTGACAGGGAAGAGATCCAAAGAGAGGAGGTAGCATTGAAAGTGAAGCTTAAAAACAAAATGAATATGTGTATGGGTGCATATGTGTGCATGTATGGTATGTATATATGTGTGTATGTGCATGTTTGTTTGCATGCATGTTTACATGTATGGTATATGTGTATATGCATACACAGGTATACATGTATATATGTGCTTGCTTATGTATTATGTATGTGTGTGTGTTGTATGTATGTTTATGTGTATGTGTATATTTTTATGTATGTATGTATATATGTATGTTTGTTTATGTGTATATGTTTGTTTATGTATGAGTTCATATGTATGTTTGTGGGTATCTAATGTATGTATATATGTGTTTACATACATTTGTCTATGTGTGTATATATGTACATGTTTATGTGTGTATGTGTGCATATGTGTGTTTGTATGTATGTGTATATATGTATATGTTTTACTTCAGTGATAAGGTTCATATTTAATATGTGCAAGGCCCTGGGCTTGCTCTCTATCACCACACAATAATAATAATAATGGAAAGGCAGAGAGAACAGGAAATGCTTACAACAGGCAAAAGATATGATATATAAGACAACTGTGGCATTAAAAATTTATAATGAAGGTTCAGGAAAAGGTACATGACTTGGTAGGGTTAGGATGTAACTCACTGTAAAATAACCACTGTAGAAAATGACTCTTGGGGGCTGGAGAGATGGCTTAGTGGTTAAGAGTACTGACTGGTCTTCCAGAGGTCCTGAGTTCAATTACCAGCAACCACGTGGTGGCTCACAACCATCTGTAATGGGATCTGATGCCTTCTTCTGGTGTGTCTGAAGACAGCTACCGTATAATCATCAATCAAATAAATAAATCTTTTTTTAAAAAAAGAAAATAACTCTTAGGATAAAGATTTTTTTGAAAAGTATTAGAAACAAACCACTTATTATATAGTGTACATTGTTAAAGTAACTGCAATATTTATCATTTAAATTACTTACAGAAATTGTTTAGGATTCCCATTTTGCAGAGAGAAAACTGAGGTCAGAGTTCAATGGCACTTGCTGGATTTTAGAGCCCAGTCTCTTCCTCTCAACACCTCCCAGTTTAAAAGTTTCTCAGCTCAGCTGGGGACAACTGCCTGAACTATATCCCTCCATTATTTGCTTCTAAGCAGTCTTCTGTTGGGTCTCTGATTCCACATTGAAAATGTTTTCTGGCTAAGTGACAGGTATCGTAAGACAGTCTGTTTTGTTAACAGAATAGTTTATGCACTCAGGTTCTGGAAATCACTCCATTGATACTCTCCCTTCTTTATGTGTGTATTTATAGCACTTGAAGCCTTTGATATCCTAAAATGGAGTAGTTAAGGAGTTACTCAGTTGTATCAGATGACCTGGTCCATTCATCCCCAAATCTGAATAGGCTCCTGTGACCATGACACAGAAGAACTCCTGCTTCTTCTGCATGGTGGGGAATGGCTTGTTATTTGAGCTCCTCCACATGCAAACGTAAAGGTCATGACCCTGCCTCTTGCTTCTTTCATTGTTCTTATGCTTTCCTAAGAGCACAGCATAGCAACAAATAGAGGCTCTGTTTTTTTTAAGTCAAAGGAATGAGATCTTTGCACCTGACTGGCCAACACAGTCAGGTTGTGAACATGTAGGTTGAGTATTCATTATCTGAAATGCTTGGAACCAGAATGTTTGAAGTTTTGGAGTTTGGTGACTTAAAAAAAAATTGTTTTCTACTTTAGAATATTTGCATTTCGTGCTGAGTGCTAAAGCCTGTGGCCTATGCTGGATGCTAAATTTGTATTCTGTGAGGAACTGTGTCCTTTTCACAAGGACATCTCATTTACATCACTTGCTAAGTTTTCCTCAAAGTCTGTATCAGAGTTCCAGTAAGAGACATTTAGCATTTTCGCCAGGCCTTGAGAATGTGAAGTTGTGTACAGAGCAGTACCGGCTCCCAAGATCACACAGCCGAGGCAGGGCTGAGATTGAAGAAACAGCTCTTCCGTGTCTTTTAAGTAGGAGATCATGACTGCACACAAAGAGAATTTGACTTCTTCATTTCCTATTTGTAACCCTTTTCTTTCTTTACCTTGTCTCATTGTTCTAGCTAAGCCTTTGAACACGGTATTAAATAAGAGTGGAGAGTGATGGAGACAGATTGTGGGGTGTGTGTGTGTGCACATGCCATGTTGTTAAAAGAAAGAGAGAGAGAGAGAGAGAGAGAGAGAGAGAGAGAGAGAGAGAGAAAGAGAGAGAAAGAAGAAGAAGAAGAAGAAGACAAAGAAGAAGAAGAAGAAGAAGAAGAAGAAGAAGAAGAAGAAGAAGAAGAAGAAGAAGAAGAAGAAGAAGAAGAAGAAGAAGAAGAAAAAGAAGAAGAAGAAGAAGGAACTAGAAAGAGGATCAGGAGTGAGGAAGAAGAGATCCTAAAGGATGGGAAGAAAAGGGGAGAATGATAGAATTCCTATGACAGTAAAACAGAAGGTGATCAGTGCAGGTCAGGAAAGGCACACAGGAGATGGGAGCAGGGGGGTGAGAAATGGCCATGAAGGAGAAGGGAGAAAGGGACCAGTGTGAGGCACTGATGAGGAAATGGTTTGGCTGATGTAGAAAGTGTAACTCAGGCTATGCATTAGCCTCACTGAGACAGCAGCTTTAAAACCAGCTCCCTAATGATTCTGCTTTGGCTGATTCTACACTGTGGCCTGGCATTGGGATCTTTAGTTGCCCGGGTGGGCTCTAATACCCATCCACGTTTAAGGACATTACCAGACCCTTTGTGTAGTAAAGGCGATCCTCAGACTAACAGAGTCAGCCTTACCAGGATGGTTATTTAAACTATAACCTCATCCCACGCTTAGGAAATTAGAATTTGCATTTTTATAAGACTTCAGGTGACCCTCACCTACATGGAAACTGTAGAGAAAAGATGAGAAATAGGATGGAAAGGGCCAGTTAACCTGATCAGATTTTCCAGCATCCATCGGTGCTAGCTGGGAACAGGTACCGATGTAGGCTGTTAAGTTTCCCTTTCAAACCGTTAGGATGCTTCCCCGGCCATCGCAAGTCTCTTTGGTGCCAGTGTGGTGGCATATACCTAAACTCTGAGCGCTTGGAAGCTGGAGCAAGAAAATAATGAGTTTTTATGAAAACAAAGCAAAACATTTCCTAAGGTTATGTTGATAAACTCTACAAATATTACTCTATTTTGTATGGGTGACTTGAAGGAGAAATCTGGAAAGCCCGAATTAGAAAGTTGAGCTTGGGGCTAGAAAGATGGCTCAATGTTTAAGAGTACTGGCTAGTCTTCCAGAGTACCCAGGTTCAATTCCCAGTGCTTACATGGCAGCTCAAAACTGGAACTCATGCCCTCACACAGACATACTTGCAGACAAAGCACATGAAATAAAAATAAATAAATAATTTTAAAAAGGAAACTTGGGCTTGTAGTGAGGATCCCTTGAACAGTTTTAACCCAAAAATATATGCAAGTATTGTAAAGATGGCTCAGTACAGCCGGGAGGTGTTGGCGCACGCCTTTAATCCCAGCACTTGGGAGGCAGAGGCAGGAGGATTTCTGAGTTCGAGGCCAGCCTGGTCTACAAAGTGAGCTCCAGGACAGCCAGGGCTATACAGAGAAACCCTGTTTCGGAAAAAAACAAACAAACAAACAAACAAACAAAAAAGATGGCTCAGTACATACAAACACTTGCTGCCAATGCTGAGGGCCCTACATAATGGGGAGAGAGAACCACCTTCTATAACTTGTCTACTGACGTCCACACACATGCTATGACATTATGTATCACATAGAAATAAATTTATTAAAAAATGTTTATGATCCATATAGTGATGGAAGATAGAGTTGAATTTTGGATAAGGGGTCTTATACATGTGAAATGCATTAGGGGACAGTACCAACAAAGAACATGTGAGAGAGAGAGGCTGACACTCAGGGATCTGAGTATGTTTAAGACACAGAGCAGTGGGATAAGGAGTGGGATTCAGTAGTAGAGCATGGACCTAATATGTTTGAGGTCCTGGGTTCAATTTCCAGCCCTGCCCCAAAAGTCTAAATAGCACCTCAGAACATTTCCCCAAATCTTTAAGACAAAGCTAAGAAGGAGTAATGTAGATGTCTTGTCTCTGGCCCTTTTTGTAGATACTGTGTAACATTTTGTGTTGTTTTGTTTTAGTTTGGGGTGGCATTTTCTATGGGAGGGGGTGGTTTCTGATGATTAAAACCTTGTTGGCATAAATAAGGTCATAAACCTTCAGCTCCCATTCCCTGGTCCCCTAGTTCTTGGTGGGTGGGATATCTGACTTGAGGGCTATTGGTGATTTCAAAGGAGAAAAGAAACAATGCCGGCCATCAGTCGGTGATAGGTAGAGGAGGAATTGGAGGAAAGGGAGAGGTTAAAAGTCCAAGTATGAGAGGCTTGTTGCTTGGGGTACTTGATGACACATTCGAGCAGGTACAAGATTTTCAGGAGAACCCAGACATTCTGGAAGATTATCTTGTCTGGGGAAAAGTCAAAATTATTAGTATGATAAGTTTTTCTTCAATGTCGAGGTCATGCTATTTTACCTTTTCTTTCATGAATTACCCCGTAATACCCCGGCTCATAGCATGCAAGCTCTCCATCTTTCTCTCATTCTTTTGCTTTCATTTTCTAAATTTTTGAAATAATTCAACAAGCATTTTAAAAAAACTATCCTTATGTTTAAATAGCAACCTGATATGTACTTATTTTTACTAATTTGGAATTTGTTTTATTTTTTTCTTATTTAGAACTATATCTTTCTAAACATATGATAAATTAATTATTTCTTATTCTTTCTCTTCCCAAGACTTTTACTTTTCTGGAAATATGTGCATTTATGTACAAATAGTAATGATAGTTTTGGAGGGACCTGTTATTTTGTGGGATAGTGTTCTCAGGGTGCTCATAGTTGAATATTACCAATTTAAAGAATCTGCCATGTGCTTTTTAGGTTTTTCAAGTTTGTTGAAGTTTCTAATGAAAAAAATTAGAACAGTGAGTTTAAGAACTAAAGACTCTTCAAAACCTTGGTAAAAATGCATTGTGCATCTTAAACTACATAATGCATTTAAATACAATACCAAAATAGATATGTATGTATCTGGTAAATATTGGTATTTGGGGAGCTTTCAACCACTCACTTTAAAACAGGTTTCTAAGAGTTATAAAAGGACAGAATCCAGGAACCACGTGGTGCCTCACAACCATCCGTAATGAGATCCGATGTCCTTTTCTGGGGTGTCTGAAGACACCTACAGTGTACTTAAATATAATAAATAAATCTTTTTTTTTAAAAAGAACAGAATCTTAAAGATCACCCCGTCTCCCTGATTCTTTCTGTGCTGCCATTTCTCCAGTTGCTTTTCCATGCCACATGGTTCTCAGTATGTATATGGAGCCATTTCTTTTACTACATTAACTGTAGCTACCATTGATGTCTGTAGTGAAGAGTGTCACCAGTCACCTGGATGTGACCTCCTGAGATGTTCAAACTGTGAGGTTGTATTTCACGGACAGTTTATTGAACATAAATTCTATAACAGTTTCACCTAATTTCAATCCTGACACCTTAATTTCATGCCTTTTCTTGCAACTGAGAAACCTAAAACTTGAAGGATGGGTTTTGAAAGCTGAGACACAGAATGGTCAGTGACCTCAAAGATTTTTGAGAGGGACAGAAATTGTTTAAATTATGGTCTGTTATGACATCCTGATTAAGAAGCACTTAGCTCACATCTAAAACAGACTAGAGCTTGTAAGCCTGAAAGTGCTTTACCAAGATCGTCAGCTCTTCTCCAAAAAAGAATCCCTTAATGGACCGATCAGTAGTTTATACCATTAAAGAATTTTTTATGGTATAATAATGAACATTTATAACAGAGCAAAAACAAGCCATTTCCTTACATTAGCCTTTCTGCCAACGGAGGTCATAAAAATTGCTAATGCAGATGAGGCGGCCTTCTGTTGTGCCATGCTAATAGGAAATGGATCATTGCGGTTTATGGGGTACTTAGCCATTTTGGTTCATGATAAATGACTGACTTCAAGTGACATTCCTTTCCTGGTTCCCACTATTCATTACCTGAAAGAATGGAAAACCCAAACATGAAGTTGATTTTGAAGTTGTCAAGAGTTTCACTGTGGTGTAGATCCATCATAAGCCAGTGTTTTTAATGGATCTAGGAAGAAATGTATGAATGAAAACACTTGTAAATGTTTTATGCCTCTATTTTCTTTTGTTCAAAAGCCAGTTTTGTGGCTCTGGTGTTACCCTGCTCTGGCTTCTGTTGTCTCTCCCTCACTCCTCCCCCTCTGCAAACACTCCCTGGTTTTGAAGCCTCCCTGGCTTGTGTCTTAGCAGACACTTTGATGGAATCGGGCTGTTCTGCTTTATAAAATCAGCACAATGAACACCAAGGCTGGAAAATACTTTCAACTCAGATGCCAATGATATGTCAGTAATCATGCACATACTTCTTGCCCTGCTAATATCAGGAATAGCCAGCGTCCTCTCCTTCCTCTTCATCCTCCTTTGAAGCACTGTGCTCTTCTAGCCTGATCAGGACACAGACACTTGGTAAGGAAGTGGAAGTCGTCTGACTATAAGAATAAGATTATGTTCTCACGGTTCTTGTTCTTAGGAAATAACTCCCCAGATTATCTTCACACTCCCTCATGCTTTGAGAATTGCCAGCGATGGAGTCATGCCCCAGGTATGTGCAGAGGAGTCTGAGTTTTCGCAGGGGCACCTTGGTCTTGGGCATGCTTGTCTCTGAATTCAAACATATGGCACCCTCTGTGCATCACTGGTTATCTGTTATTCATAACGGCATCTGGATAGTCGGTAATCTGCTATTTGTAAAAAAAAGATGTGAATGTTTCTTCAGATTATCTGGAACCATTTAGTATGATTGAGATAATTTGATGTGTGTGTTTTGTTGGTTCTTAAAAAGATTCTGGGCTGCCTTATCTGTGTGCATCAAAGAATGACTGTGGCAGCCTGTGATTCTGTGTGCTCTGTAGAACTTTGAAGGAGAGAGACCCTTTCTGGCTTTAGTTGAAGTTCTGCAAAGAAAGTTCTGCAGAGTCCTATAAAGAAAGTGAAGGGAACTCTTCTTCCAGTGTTTATCTCAGAGGGCATTTTGTGAGAATATTCATCAAGTGGTATCCATGTATTTATTACTCATATGCTGGAGATTAAATATTAACTAGGTTTTTATTTGATCATTTTTTCCTATAAAGCTGTAGAAATAGTTCATGGGACATAATTGCTCACATGGTCTCAGATAATGGTTCGAGCTGAATGGTTCTCACAACTGTACTGCTTCATCCAGACTATTGAAACACACCTGCAGTTTCATTTTTGGCCCAAGTTTGCATGCTGTGGCCAGTGGTGATCTTGAGTCTGAGTTTAGCAGGAGGTTGCTGCTACAGTAAAGGAGAAAGAGCAAGCAGAGAAAGGACAGGCCGAGGGTGTAGAGCACTTGCACTGGACAGCACTCCCCACCCGTGCACGCTGCCGTTGGTGAATGAACACTGCTGGGCTTTTCTTTCTTTTTCTTCTCTTTTCCTTTTCATTAATGGGTATCTGTAAGTCAAAGCTGAGGGGAAAAGGTAAGCTCCAAGACGGGCAGGTTCTTAGCAGGATGATGTGTGTGTGTGTGGGGGGGGGGCTGGCATCGGCCAAAGACCGGAGGAAACACACTTCACAATCCAAAGGTGGTGTTAAGAGCAAATACATGTTAAGTAGTGGTGCTGAACTTTTAAAGGAGGAGGAGGCCTGTGCGCAGGTCCTCATGGTTGCTTTTGCTTTTGGTCGGCATGGCCAAAGCTCGGGATGCAGTGTGCTCTTCAAGCCCAAGCTTTCCCTTGGATACATTTAAAGCAAAACGTGTCATGCTTTTGGCATTGTATCCTTGCCCCTCCTTCCCACATGACCTTCACCAAATAAGCTCTTGTTATTTAGTAAGATCATGAAAGAAAACAGAACCTCTCAAAGGAAAATTATTGTCCTTTGAGAGTCTTTTTAAATTCTAAAAGTTACTAGGAAAAAAATGTGAAAGGACTAAGTTGTTAACTGTCATGTGTTCTGGGACTTTCTAGTCCCCTGGTTCTCAACCAGTGGGGCGAGACCCCCTTTGGCAGACCTCTGTCTCTGAAAATATTTACAATTCCTAACAATAGGAAAATTACTGTTATGAAGTAGCAACGAAAATAACGTTATGGTTGGGGGTCACCACAACCTGAGGTGCTGTGGTGAAGGATCCGGCACTGGGAGGGCTGAGAGCCACTGCTTTAGTGGGTTTGCAGTTCCCACGGAAGAGCCAGAGAGCTGTTAGCATTCTCTCCTTCACTCGGTCACATCACATCCAAGGTGCGATGTTAGCTTTAAGCTGTAGGCTGTTATTTTTTTCTTCTTTGCACTTCAAAAAGATCTAAGGTCACTCTCAGATTATGACTTTGACACTTCCAGTCCTATTATCCTTACAAAAGGTTGGGGGGGAGGTTTGTTTTGTTTTGGTTTGGTTTTTTTGTAGCTTTAAACTTCTCTGTAAAGAGATTAGACCAAGTGAAAATTCTTTAGAATAAGAAACAAGTGTTTGCTTCATTGTATAGTTTATAAGGTAATACTGAGACCCAAGAAGTCCTCTTACAGACTCCAAATGCCTTCTGCTTGCCTTTTGTGGCAACTGTTGAACTGAGCTGTCAGAGCCCATGAGGGCCCCACACAGCTGTTGAACTGAGCTGTCAGAGCCCATGAGGGTCCCCGCACAGCTGAGCTGCTCATGTCTCGAGACTTTCTTTCCCCACAACCAGAACAAATGTGTCCACACGCTGTTGATAACTCTGCCGCATTGCATGTGGCAGTGTGGAGAAGGCCACCTGCATTTGCCCTCCTTTTTAGATGTGGTCTGTGAGTGACTATTGTGTGCAGGCTTGAACTAGCAAGCCCATGGGTCTGGTTCTGGGTCTGTGGAGTATTGAATTCACTTCCTTCCCACCCCTCATTTGCTTAGCTTTTATTTTTCTGACTGTTCATTTTCTGATGCAAGTAATTACAAGTCATATAATGTTTTGATGGAGAAATAGTTGGACTAGGGTGCAAGCTCATCAAGGGATAAAAGCTGAAGACTACATTTCCAGTTCTTATTTGAACATCACGAATTCACAGTATCCTGTGGAATTCTTGTTTGTTTTGCTTTTGCATTTCAGTGTGAAAAACCAGTAGTCAACAATAAAAATGGAAAGATAGTCTTTATCTCTCTTGAGCATACATTTCTAATAACATTTTTCCATTTGGATTATTTTTAAAAGCATATCTAACCTCTCCCTAAAACTCCAGACTTATATGTACAAGTGATCAGTGTATATCTCCTCTGGGGTGTTAATGGATATCTCCAATGTACTCAGTACCCAGCTTTTGATTGTCATAAGCATTGACCTACCTCCTACTTACATTCCTCCATTTCTCCCCTCTGCACCTCTGACCCATTTCTGTTTTCTATCTCCCCTTCCCCACACATATCACCCGTTCAATCTGCCAGCAGGCCTAGCTGGGGAATGGCCAACTCCCCTTGTGTTTTCACTGTCGCCTCTGCTCTTGCTTGAATGGCTGCTGTAGCCTTCTGCTGACTGCAGGCGCGTCTCCACTCGGAGACAGAGCGATGGTCATGTCTCTCTAGCTCCAAACCCTAAGGCAACTTCTCATCACTCTTGGAACAAAATGCAAATTCTTTGGCCTCCATAGCCCTAATGGGCTGGTGTCTGGCTGACTCTCCTGTCTTAAGTCCTGTCACTTTTCTCTTACTGATTGATCATTATATCTATTGATCATTCCTTAAATATCCCCACCTCAAGGCTTTTGTCTCAGCTGATCTTTGTCCCAAAGTGACCTTTCCTATATTTTAACTTGGCTCACTTTTTCTTTGCCTAAACTGTCAGCTCTGCAGTATGGCTTCACTAACTTCTCGTCTATATTATGTCCTTTCCTCCCATACTTAGCTTCAGCCTAGTAGTCTTTATGACTATATTTCTAACAAAGATCATTGTCTGAAGTTCTTATTTAGTTACCTTTTTATTGTGGTTCACCAGCCTGGGAGGACAGGAACTTCTCTTTTCCCCCTGTGTTTGTGTGTATGTATGGCAAGCCCTGAAACTATGTGTTTACGACTTAATTGGGGAACAAGGCTATTTAGGCCCATGAGAAGTATAAACTGCTGCATCAGTAAAGAATTAGTCTAGATTATATTTTAGTGAGATGAGGCCTGCCAAATCTTATGACAATTTAGGTGATCCACAGACAAGATGATAGACCTATCTCTTTGGATTGGTCTATTAATTCACAACAAAGAAAAAATATCAATCCTGGTCAGTGGATGTTTTATCTTGAAGATCTGCTCATGTAAAGTGGTCATCATATCTGCACATATAAAGTGGGTATGCCTACCTGTTAATTGTAACTTGATGTTACTGAGTGTGCTTGAACCATAGGCCAGTGTGTGTTCGTTGCAGATAAGTGTGAAATTTGCAGCGGTCATTATTATGCGGAGAGCCTGCACTGATTAAGTGGTAGCTGTGCATACACCTCTCTTCCTCTACGGCTGCCCTTGGTGCGGTTTCTTTGCAAATCAGTGTGGTAAACAAGAGTTGGCTTCACCATGAAGTTTCTGTGTATATAATGATTTCTTAAGAATCGATGACCATATACATAATAAAATCTTAATGACTTATTTTGTAACTGTAAATCTTTCAGAGTCGTCTTTAATAAATTGGGTGTATACTGATGATTAAACCATAAAAGAAGAGAAAATACACCTTTTTTCTCCCTCTTGTTATAACTTGCTAATAAATTTCAGTAATTTAGAGCCTAGAGACTTACCTAAATCTAAACAGTAGTGACTTTTGTTTCTTTTATAACTGATGATCACTCCAGAATTCCTATATTCTTCTTTGTGTATTCCTTCAAATTATTTTCTGCCATTTAATAATGTTTTCCATTATACTTTGTAAGAATTGTAGCAGCTCTCACTTTGCCCACTAACATTTTTCATGGATTTCCTCTATGGCTGCACTTTATGCAGGTTGTAAAGGAGTAATTTTACCTTAAGAATTTGGGCACCTCTCCCCACATCCCCAGTTTACTGATAAATCCCTCAATCTGAGTTGATTTTGTAGTCTCTCACAGTAAAAGCTTTGGTTATATATGGTCATCACCATTTCTCATTTGATCAGATCCCCTGATAGGAACTAGTCAGGAAGCCAGACTTGGTGTATTTGTGGCTGACCGATTCAGGACTGATAAAATTAAAGTTCCCTGTTTGTTTTCCGAATTTAACTTTCGTCTTAATTGGGATATTTTGTCCTGGACGAAATCTTGTTTTTAAATCAGAGTGATTTAAATTCTCACGCAGAATGAGAGAATAACAGTGATTCTTTCTTCTTGGGTTATACATCAGTTGGTCGTCAGTTGGTATTTTGAAGACTGTCAGACAACCACAGCAAAGGAGAGTGATGGCCCCCTGGGTAGGAACTGTCCCCTCCCTTTACCCCTACGCTCTCTCCCTGGGAGGCTGCCATAAGGAGGAGAGTGAGGGCTCCAAAGCCTGAGTTCTTCCAGCCTATGGCAAAGTCCCAGCAGGGGCTCCAAGTAGGGATGGGGGGTAAGGTCTGGCTAATTATTCTCCTGGCTCCCTCCTTGTGGGGATGCCTCAGGCTGCTGGTGCCCCTCGACCTAAGGTCATGGTTCTTCTCCATTATACTTTCTCCTTCTGGGTTCCTGTAATCAATCCTTCCTCTCATCTTTTCTCCTAGGAGTGGCACCAGTTATGCTGTCACCAGTGCCAAGTTAGGACAGAATCTCCCACAGTTCTGGACTCTGCAGACGGTCCCTTACACAGAAGTTGACGCCGATTATCTTCATTTAAATGTGCCATTAGCTTTTTGTTGATTCTGTTTGATGCAACTCTTGTTTCTTGAATTTGTGCTCTTCTTCCTAAGTACCTCATATAGATATTACCCTGATTGGGGTCTGTGTGGTATCTACAAAGTGAAAGAAAGCCTTATTACCTGTTGGAGTGTACAGCATCTTCTACCTTATTCAGTATTCCGGTGGTATTTGTTTATTGAGTAGTTGCTGTAGTTAAGGAATGGTATAACGTTTAAGGCAAGTACAAAGCTAGGCCAATGTATGTCTTTGTTCTAATTGTCTCTTTGTTTATAGGACACTCCAAGTTCTTGTGTTAGTGTCAATCACATTACTGGACAGATGAAGCCATTTCACCTGAGCCTCACACATCTGTGGGGTTAAACAAGAAAAAAAGTAATCCTTGTCCCATCATTACATTAGGGGTCCATGTGGAGGTGATTTTTGCCCATATTGAGGGCTTGGGTCTTGCCTCAATTCTCTTTAAATCTTAGCACCTCATAGCATATAACTGAACAGGCAAGTCCTCTCACCCATGTCTCAGTTTATGTGGTTGGATCATGTTGCTAATTACAGATCTTTTGAACACACAGTTCCCAAACCTCTGCCAGTATTCTTAGCAGCTCTGAATGAGGAGAGATATACCAATCTGATGTCCATGTATTTACAGCCCATGATGGCTTGATAAGAAAACAGAAAATCCCCAGCCCGTATCCAGTGGTTCCTGACATCTGGCCCTAGCCTGTTCGATTCTCCTTTAGTCCCTGTGTCTACTTCTGCTATACAGTGACCTCTGTGGTTCTCAAACATGATCACTTCCTGAGCTCACAACAGGATGTCTTCTGTGCCTTGATCTCATTGGATAGAAATCCTGTAGAGTATCAAGACAGCCCTCCAGGAAGCTGGGAGATGTCAGTTCAACACAAATCTCCTCTTTATTTTAGCATCAAGGCAAAGAACAAACAAAAAAAGACCCCAACCAACTAATCAAACAAACAGGAAACATATCTAGCAAGTCTAGTTTAAGAACAAAGAGTCTATATCATTTGGACAATTGTCTTTTCAATGTTTTTTTTTTTTTCACTGTGGTGTTCATCTGGACTCTTGACCACACTTCCAGAGAGGCTGCTTTGTATAGCTGAGACTTAGAACTTAGGCCATGTGAGGCTTGGCTGGCTGGCTGGCTGGCTGGCTGGCTGGCTGGCTGGCTGGCTGGTTTGTTTGTTTGTTTTTGCTCTTGATGTCCAAAAGAGTGCCAGTGGGTCAAGCAGAGTGTCGAGCTCCTTGTATTGTGCTGAGGGAGGAATGTGTGTGAAGGACCCTGTCCGGTTAAGTTGGTCATCTTTAGCATCACTGAGTGATGCTAGTGTGGGCAGCTCTACGCTTTCTGCTCTTCATGGGAGACATTTATCTGTATTGCAATACATTTCTGTTACATTTGCAGGGATAAAGTGGGTACCAAAACTATTTTAGGCTATTCAGTAGGCTATGGGGGCAGCAAGAAGAAAATTCATTGTACACTGACTCAGACCTGGTGGCTTTTATTTACTTGATCTCCTTCACATTGCTACAAATTGTGGCGATGTCAGGAGACATTTTGGTTGTCATACTGAGGGGGGTGCCACTGTCATGTACTGGGAGTATGGCTAAGTATTTTATAATACCCAGGAAAATGTCTCATTACAAAGACTTATATAACCCTAAAATGTCAATAGTTCTAAACTTGATAAACCCAAATCTATACCTTAATCTGATCAATAGAACTTTCTGTGTTCTAGCCTGATCTTCATAGTAAGTTCTAAAAAAGCCAAGGGTATGTAGAGGGACCCTGTCTCAAACAAAATAAAACACTCAAAAGACAACAGAACGTTCAGTGTTGATGGAAGTGTCCTATATTGACATGATTATATATGGCTTTAAGCACTTGAAATGAGGCTGGATGGCTAAGAAACTGGATTTTTTTTCCTAAGCTCTAAATAAACAGGCATCATAGTCCTAGGAAGTCATTAGACAGTGCGCATCTATAGCACAGTTCCCCTGTCTGAATCCCTTTGGTTTATAAATAATGGTAGAAAAGACTGGCATCTGAGAGAAGGGAGGACTACTGAGGGGATTTGGAGGGAGCTGGAAGGGGTGTGTGTTTTCAAAAAAAGCCGAGAGACTGAAAGCACTGTGGTTTTTAAAACTGTGACTATTTTCTTATAGTCTGTGGGCTAGTCATTCAGACAGTGCTGATGACATGAACTGTCTTAAGATATTGGGATCTCCGGAGGCAGTGGGGAGCTGAAGCCTGAGTCAGATGCTAATGAGAGTAACCACTGATGGCTTCTATCTCTGGCTTGAACTTTCTCACAGTATGGAAGCTTGAAGACATTTTAATTTCCTAAAAGACAAGGCTTTCAGAGTAAATGTATATTTTCTGACCAGCTGATCCACACCCCCCCACATACCTGCTTCCTCATTCCTTCTCAATGCCCTACATGTAATTTTTTCTCCTGTTTTATTCACCCATCTCTTGTAACCCATTCTATCTTTTACAAGTAAGACTTACTTCAATTCCAACAAATGACACGTAGTATTGGTGTTAAAACTCTGTGAGATGATTTCTCAGTGTTTGTGCTCTGCTTGCTTAGCAAGAGAGACTCGTGACCTCTCTATCTCTTTAACATCATTATGGAAAAATGCCTATGGTATATCTGAGCTTTCTTGTGGACCAACATCTGTGTCTTCTATCTATCCTGGGGTCAGTTTTCTCTGCTGGGAGCAGCCCTGTACCTCACAGGGACAGAGCAGATAACCAACAGGACCACAATAGTCTGCAAAAGAGCTAACCTGCCAGCAGGGGGCACTAGGAGTCATAGGGGCATGAAATCATTGACTTTCTGAATACCCCTTACCAAAAGAATAAGAAGTAGTCAATAGGCCAGAAGAAACACATGAGATATGTTAGCCATGGGCTGGAAAGACCAGTTCTCTTAGACAAAGAGCAACCAAGAACTAAAAGGTTTAAAAAAAAATCACTTTATTAGTCCTTTCCAACTAATAAGAACAACTATGGTATCATTAATTTGGAAAGAAGCAATTGTCTCAGTAACAGTTTTGTCTCAGAAGTCAGGTTATATTTAGGGCACACTGACAAGACAGTCTGTGGAAATGCTGCAGGAGCATTTAAAATACGAACCTGGAGCCCAAGAGAGTGACTGAGGATACACAAACAAGCAAAAGAAGAATGTGAGGATATGGAATGTGCGAGACCTCCAAAGGACAGGCTGTTAGAAGCTTCTTTTTTTTTTTTTTTTTTTTTTTTTTTTTTTTTTTTTTTTTTTTTTTTTTTTTTTTTTTTGGTTTTTCGAGACAAGGTTTCTCTGTGTAGCCCTGGCTGTCCTGGAACTCACTCTGTAGACCCGCCTGCTTCCACCTCCCAAGGGCTGGGATTAAAGGTGTGCGCCACCACCGCCCAGCTGTTAAAACTTCTTAAACTTAAGAACACCAGCCCATTAACCTCTAACATTAACTGGTTACTTGTACCTGCTACAGAGACTTGTGATTTAGAAATTTCGGATGATATGATTATTCTAGGGATAGTAATGTTGATAACCACCCCGGATAATTCTGATCTGCTTTGAGAAGAGGCATATTTTAGCAGAAAGTCTCAGAGACTAAAGGAAAGTGGTTGGCACTCTATCATTATAGAGGAAATGGTAAGATTGAAGAATAAAGATTAGATGTCAGAAAGTGGTTTTGTCATTCCTCAGTAGCCAGGACAAAGATAGGTAGAGTTAGGATATAGAGATGGTATGAGCCTGTGAATGCAGGAATGGAGTAAACCAAGAGTTAGAAGTGTACAATAGATTTGGAGCCTTGGGAACTATTTACACTCCTAAAAATTATGGAAGACCTGAAAGAAGTTTTAAGTGAGTTATATCCAGTGCTGTGCTGCTAAATTAATTTTTGGAAACAAAAATTTCAGTGTTGGAGAGATGACTCAGCAGTTAAGAGCATTGGTTGTTCTCCCAGTGGACCAGGGTTCAATTCCCAGCATCCACATGTGGCACACAACCATCTGCAACTACAATTCCAGAGAATCCAATGCCCTCTTCTGGCCTTCATGGGCACTGCATGCATATGGTCCATAGACTTACATTCAGGCAAAACATCCATAAGCATAAAATAAAAATAAAGCTGTTTTTAAAAAGCCTGGTGGTAATGGCACATTCCTTTGATCCCAGCACTGGGGAGGCAGAGACAGGCAGATCTGCAACTTCCAGGCCAGCCTGGTCTGAAGAGTGAGTTCCAGGACAGTCAGGGCTACACAGAGAAACCCTGTCTTTAAAAATAATTTTAAAAAAAATGCTGCTTCCTGATTTTCATGGTATAACCCTCCCACCATAGACTATTTTGAAATATGAATAGCTTTCTTGCAAACTGGCACAAGCCAACTCTGACACACTACAAGTATCAGTATTTATCTTATGATATTGAAAATTAAAATGATATTTAATTTTATAAAGCAATTTTATTAATCTGTTCACAGAAATAACACAGTTTTATGAAAAACTATGAAATTTGATAATGATAAGCATTGTTTTCTAGCCCCTTTATGTAGTTCAGCAGAAAACAATTGGATTCTCATAGTTGCTTCTGCACTCAATATGCTACAATATCCTGTGTCATTCAGGCCCTGAGCAATGCTCTATTTATACTCATGAGAGAATGTCCAGAAAAGATATGTTACACTGCACTATTATTATAGAAACACTTGACACTTGATACCTGCAAAGACCTCAGGCCCCTCTTAATACCACACTGCAAACATTGCTGGTGTAGGGAACAATGGGCCACATTATTTTTCATCAATTTCATATTCTATGAGTAAGAAGTTGAGTAAATATTCCTGTATTGTTTTGATATTATACATATTAAAGTGTGAAAATGGAAAAATCTCAAGGTTGGAATAAAAAAGATGAGTGGGAGATAACGTGGTTCTTTTCATGGCCAAATGTTACTCTGCATAACCCACAGCTCCTTGGAGACCTGTTACTGTAGAGACTGAGGTTGAGCATAAAACTCTTGTCAGAATTTGAAAGAGCAATACCCATAAAACTAAAATAGAAGTCATGTAATTATAAGTAAAGAGAGTGACGGAGGCTGAGGAAGCTGAAGTCATCTCCTTGGTCATCAAGAGGGATCCGAGGATAAGAGATGATTTTCTTGGCCAAAAAAAGCAGAAGAACATTTGAATCGATCTATTATAGAAGTCCAATATCTGGGAAGATGGTTAACACGCACACATACACGCACACACATGCACACCCAGAGGACCAGGATTCGTGATGGAAGACCGTGTCTTCTGGATATAACAGGGAAGCCACACCCACGGAGCCTCAGCACTATGGCTGAATAAACAAGACCTGAACAGTAGTGACCCAGGTGACATGCCAGCGTGGAAGGAGGATTGTAGTAAGCTCTACCCCAGAGGAAAAGCTAGTCTTCCTCAGAGATGGGCACCTCTCTAGTTATGCAGTCTTAAGTGGTCAGCCCTAGAAAATATACATGCAAGTAACACTGAACAGACTCCACAGGTTGAATTTATGTATTTATTCACACGCGCACACACACACACATGCACGCACGCATGCACACACACACACGCACACACACTCACACACATGCGTGTGTACACACGCACACACACATGCGCGCACATGCACACACATGTACACACACATACGCATGCACACGCACACATGTGTGCGCACACACATACACGCACACATGCACATGTACACACAATGCACACACATGCACACACGCATCCACACATACACACGTACATGTAACAGTAATAAAGAGTAGGAAGGCATGAGTTTGAAAAGGAGCAAGGGGGAGAAGTTGGGAAAGATTGAGGGAGAAAAGTATAGGGAAATGATGGAATTCTATTTTAATTAAATCATAAGTTGAGAGGCAGATGAGTTCAAAGCCAGCCTGGTCTATAAAGCAAGTTCAAGGCCAGTCAAGGCTGCATACATACATACATGCATACATACATACATACATACATACATACATACATGAATGATGAAGAAATTCACTGATAGTGTAGACAGTAGTTATCCTTAACTTCTCTTCCAAAAGTGGAAGAAACAAAGCAATACAGTCCTTGGCAGATACTTTGGAGATATTCTGAAAACAGCATTTTTATGACAGGCAATATAAATAGTCAACTGTAGTGTACCACTACTTGTATTCTAATGCTAAGTGCTGGCCACCAAGAAAGCCTGAGGGACCCTAACCCCAGTTAATTCTGATTGGTGAATAAAGGTGGCAGCAGCCAATAGCCATAGGTGGGGTTTAGGTGTCTTTCATCCCACTACCCTCACACTTGAGACCAGGAGGAGGGAGGAGGAAAGAAACACATAAGCCACCATGGGATAGTAAGACCGTGCAGGAGGGAGAAAGAGAGCCGCCAAGTGAAAAGAGAACTTGGCCCAGAGGGCTGCATAAATGGGTTCAGAGCCGCCGAGATGGAATATAGAAATTAGTAAGTAATAATGGGGTTATGGCTAGAAAGCAGATTCTAACAGCATGGAGGGTGGTGCTGCTTACGGCATATTAAAACATAAAGGCTGTTTGTGCCTTTCACCTGGGAACCTGAATGGTCTAAGGTGGAAAGGAATCCAGTGCCAGGATTTATTCTTTTTTTACTGCGATCAAGAGTTGCACTGAGGCCCTAATAGGTCAGGACAGGTCATTCATCGTTCTGATGAGTTTGAATTATTGTGACAGGCAGGACTGGCTTCTTCACGAATGAACATATTTCCATAAGGGAACCCTCAGACATAATCCTTTAGAAGATGACAAACTGTGCCCACAATGGCACCCATCCTCCTGCCTGATCTATCTTCCCTGGTTTGGGCACATACACTGCTCAACATGGGAACTTGATTCTGAAGGTCTGTACTGTGCTTGCTAGCTCTGTTAGCCCATGTTAGGTGTCAACCCTTTGGTAGTGTGGACAGTTTTGTTTATCAGTCTCAGTGGCAGAGGGAATTGCAGTAGCCTCAAATTCACCTCTAAAACCCCAACTCTCTAGCAATAAAATTTAATGACGATGAAAGAAAACGAGAAGCCACATTAAAGGATAAAGTCCCAATCTGTCCCACCAGTTCTGAAAAGCCTGCTCAGGGACTTGGGCCCCTATCATGGAGAAGGCAAAGAAACTGTTATGTTCAGTATGTATTCACTGCCAGAACTTGTTATGAAATAATAACTCCACTCACCTCATTTAATCCTAGGTAAGTGATATGATCACATTTTACTGGGGATGGGGCTCTGAGGCGAGGGAGACCTCCACAAAGCTGCCTCCGTAGAAGAGACAGAGGAGGGGTGCAGATCCCACAGAGCAGCTCCCCTCTCTGACACCACAGTACGGTTAGCCAAGCCAGTGACAGTATACAACAGAGCATTTCAGACTTTGGTTGTTAGTTGGTTGTTAGTTGTACAACAGGCCAATGATGCAACAAAAGCGAAAAGGTATCTGCATCATATGTTCTGTTTTCTGTCTTTGTCCTTTCAACAAAACTCAGAACCTTCTAAATGTGGGCCCAGAAGGCATTCTTAGGCTCCTGTGAAACACCGCATCCAGTTCATGTTCTTTCCCAAACCAAAACATTACTCTCTGTCCTCATGTGGAATTAAATACCAGTGGGTTCTTTAATTTTCTTTCCTCTCTAAGAAAAAAGAAAAAAGAAGAAAAAAATTTCTTTCCTCATTGTGCTTCTTCAGTCCTTTTACTCCTAAATACTAATTTTGGTTTTCCCTGCCTGGGATTGAACACGGGGCCTTACCCACACAAAGCATTCACTCTGCCACTACATTATACCTCCAAAATTTATTGTAGATTTAAAATAAGAATAGCTGTGCACCAATCCCTTGCTTCTACTGGTGATTCCACACCCCAAAGTGTGGCTAAAGCAGAAGCGGTGTGTAGAGTAGGACCTCTTTGGGCCATAGGAGTGATGCTCTTCCTGTCTGTAGGCTATCAGAATGGCTGCTGTTTTGTGAAGGATGTCTGTGTACTGTGGTTGAAGCTCTGAAGCTGCCATGGTGATGATGCATCTGTTCTTCGCCACAGTCTCTTTGTAATGCTGACTCTATATGTAACTCATTCTCAGACACTCACAGGTGATAGATATTCTAACTGGAAAGATCTCTTTGGCTTTATGAACGTTTAGATACAGAAACCTTAAAAAAATGAGTATATTCCCAGTACCTCTCCTCCCCCCCACCAAAAACCCCCCAGAAATGCTCTTTCGTATACCCTTAGCACTTTAGCAGGTCTCTTTGGTACATAGCAGACCCTTGATAAATCTCTCTTAAATAGGACATTTCGGTTACTACCAGAGTCAGGAGTTGTACCAGAGCAACTACATCACTTGGTGTTTTCAGCCTTTCTAACTCTAGTTCACGTTTGTTTGCTTGTCTGCTTGTCTTTTTCTGTTTGTCTCCCTGACTTTTTTGTTTGTGTATGTACATGTTCATGGATATATTGTGTGGCTGTGTGTAGATGTGGAAAGGTATGAGGATACGTTTCCATTTTTAATATGTATCATCATTTGCCTGTTTGCTTGTCTATATCAGGGTTGTGCTTTGTTGCCTAGGCTGGTCTCCAACTCCTGGGCTCCAGAGAGCTTTCATCCATCTTCTGCTCTGAGCAGATGGGACCCGTGCCTAGTTGATGGTTTTCATTTTGTGATAATTTTAGATCAGCATTTGACAAATGTTTTCCCTAATGGGCCAAATAGAGAGTGTTTGAGAAGGGTGGGTCAGCCATATAAGGTATCCGTTATAGTTGTACAACTCTACAGACCCAGGGTGAAAGCAGTTGTAGGCAACATGGACACTCACAGCACAGTTACAATGTCACTTGCAAAAGAAGTCTATGGGTTGTATTTGTTAAGCAAGCTATCACTTAATCCTCCCTGACTTCTTCTTTGGTTGTGTGTGTACATATGTATATTGTATGGATGTGCACACATGTGGAAGCCAGAGGTGGCTTTTGCTACTTTTCAACTTTTAATATTTATTTATTTTATGCAATATACATGTCTTTTCTTATTATTAATACTGAAGTGTGAGGGATCAAACCCAGGACCTTGAACATGCTGAGCCAGCACTCTACCAATGTGCTACATTCCCAACCCTCGGGAGTCTTTCTTTCTTTCTTTTTTTTTTTAAATTATTTTTTATTAGATATTTTCTTTATTTACATTTCAAATGATATCCCCTTTCCCTGTTTCCTCTCTAGAAAACAAACCCTATTCCCTTCTTCCCTCCCACTGCTCACCAACCCACCCTCTCCTGCTTACTGGCCCTGGCATTCCTTTACACTGGAGCATAGAACCTTCACAGGACCAAGGGCCTTTCCTCCCATTGATGACCAACTAGGCCATCCTCAGCTACATATGCTGCTGGAGCCATGAGTCCCACCATGTGTACTCTTTGGATGGTGGTTTAGTCCCTGGGAGCTCTGAGGGGTCTAGTTAGTTCATATTGTTATTTGTCCTAAGGGGCTGCAAACCCCTTCAGATCTTGGGGTCCTTTGTCTAGCTCCTTCACTGGGGACCCTGTATTCAGTCCAATGGATGGCTGTGAGCCTCTACTTCTGTATTAGTTGGGCACTGGCAGAGCCTCTCAGGAGGCAGCTATATCAGGCTCCTGTGAGCCAGCACTTGTTGGCATCCACAGTAGTGTCTGCTGGGAGTCTTTCTTTCCTTTCTTTCTTTCTTTCTTTCTTTCTTTCTTTCTTTCTTTCTTTTTTTTGTTGTTGTTGTTGATTTAAGTTTTATTGCATTATGATGAGAAAAGATACATGATCTCAATTTATCTGAATTGGTTAACATTTAAAAACATATTTTAAGTAAATAGAATTAAATCACATTCTTGTTTCCCTTTTGTACCCCAACTTCTCCCAGAGACTCCCCCTTCAATACCTACAATACCTTTTTTGGTCATATTCTTTAAATTTTATAAAATATTATAACAATAAAAATGAGTATTATAAAAGCTGTTTGATATAAAATAACAATCAATTTAACAGTCTTATGTAGATGTTTGTCTATAGCAATACTGAAAATATATACCTCTTTCTCAATATAAATTTTAAATAACTCCAAACATATTAACTGTACATTTTAAAATAATACATTACTACTAGTGTTTTCTTAAATGAACATAAATATATAAAGTCTTTTTCTTTGTTTGTTTGTTTGTTTTGTATTTAGTAGAGTTTAAAATTCAAGATTTTAAACTCTGCTAAATACAAAACAAACAAACAGACTTTATATATTCATGTTCATTTAAGAAAATACTAGTAGTGATGTATTATTTTTAAGTATACAGCTAATATGTTTGGAGTTATTTAAAATTTATATTGATAAAAATGTATTTTCACTATTGCTGTAGATGAGCATCTACATAAGACTGTTAAATTGATTGTTGTTTTATATCAAACAACTTTTATAACACTTACTTTTATTGTTATAATATTTTATAAATTTTAAGGAATACGACAAAAAAGATATTGTAGGTATTGAAGGGGGCTCTATGGGAAGAGCGGTGGTACAAAAGGGGAACAAGAATGTGATTCAATTCTAATTACTTAAAATATGTTTTTAAATGTTAACAAATTCAGATAAATTGAAATCATGTAACTTTTCTCATCATAATGCAATAAAAGTTTAAAAAAAAATCTTGGCTCTTACTGTGGTACAAGCCCAAAATAAGAACAATTTTTAGACATTGGATTTCATTGTAATAAGGCTGTACTTCAACGACCCTCATATCACCAAAGGATTTTTTAGCTAAGCTAAGAGTTGACTGTTTTGCTGTGCCAAGGAATGAATTGTAGGCACAATTTTTGGGTACAGACTTCCTGCTATGGTCAAAGCTATTTGATTTGAGTGATTGTCTTCATTCTCAGCCCACAGAGAACAGGTTACATTCATTTAAGAAATGGTGTAGGTATTAAGATGGTCTATCCATAAAGTCATTCACCAACTGTTTCAATGAACAATGGTTCTGCTTGGAGGGTGGCACAGACACTAGCTGAGGGTAAGAATTTGGTTCATTAGCTGTGGTAATTTGGAAAAGCATTCTTCTCAGAGAAAGAGTAACTTATAAAGTCCTCTTCTTCAAACTTGATACA
>NW_022196895.1:6985615-7000762 GCF_008632895.1 Mastomys coucha
ATACTACTAATAGAGAGGCTGAGATAAGAGAAGCAAGATCTCAAGACCATTATGTTGTACACAACAAGGCACTGTCACATACAAACAAGCTGAAAGTGTATATGTATTGTACGATATTGGATCTATTTCTCCAATTACCAAATTAGAGAGACCATTGGATGACAGTCAACAAATTTCTAATTCCCCATATTTTTGGATGTCAATTGATTGGGATATGTTGGTAATATTAATTTCATATTAAGATATTAAGAAAAAGTAATTGTTACTTCCTGTTGTTTTTGTTGTAAGACGTGGAACTAGGTTTGTTGAAAGATTACTTTCTTGCTTCTTCTAGGGTGTAGTTTTGCTCCTTATGTTGATGTTTTCCATCTGTTATCCTTCGTAGGGCTGGATTTATAGAAAGATAATGTGTAAATTTGGTTTTGTCATGGAATATCTTGTTTTCTCCATCTATAGTAATTGAGAGTTTTGCTGGGTATAGTAGCCTGGGCTGGCATTTGTGTTCTTGTAGGGTCTGATGATATCTGCCCAGGATCTTCTAGTGTTCACAGTCACTGGTGAGAAGTCTGGTGTAATTCAGATAGGCCTGCCTTTATATGTTACTTGCCTTTTTTTTCTTACTGCTTTTAAAATTCTTTCTTTGTTTAGTGCTTTTGGTGTTTTTATTATTATGTGATGGGATGAATTTCTTATCTGGTCCAGTCTATTTGGAGTTCTATAGGCTTCTTGTATGTTCATGGGCATCTCTTTGTTTAGGATAGGGAAGTTTTCTTCTATAATTTTGTTGAAGATATTTACTAGCCCATTACATTGGGAGTCTTCACTCTCTTCTATACCTATTATCCTTAGGTTTGGTCTTCTCATTGTGTCCTGGATTTCCTGGATGTTTTGGGTTAGGACCTTTTTGTTTTTTGCATTTTCTTTGACTGTTGTGTCAATGTTTTCTATGGTGTTTTCTGCCCCTGAGATTCTCTCTTCTATCTCTAGTATTCTGTTGGTGATGCTTGCATCTATGACTCCTGATTTCTTTCTAGGCTTTGTATCTCCAGGGTTGTCTCTCTTTCTGATTTCTTTATTGTTTCTATTTACATTTTTAGATTTTGGATGGTTTTGTTCATTTCCTTCACCTGTTTGATTGTATTTTCCTGTAGTTCTTTAAGGGATTTTTGTGTTTCCTCTTGAAGGGCTTCTAGCTGTTTACCTGTGTTCTCCTGTATTTCTTTGAGGGTGCTATTTATATCTTTCTTAATGTCCTGTATCATCATCATGAGAAGTGATTTTAGATCTGAATCTTGCTTTTCCAGTGTGATGGTGTGTCTAGGACTTGCTATGGTGGGAGAATTGGGTTCTGATGATGACAAGTAGCCTTGGTTTGTGTTGTTTATTTTTTTATGCTTGTCCCCCGCCATCTGGTTATCTCTAGTGCTACCTGCCCTTGCTAAATCTGACTGGAACCTGTCCTTCCTGTGATTCTGGTTGTGTCAGAACTCCTCAGAGTCAAGCTGTCTCTGTGATCCTGGGCTTGTTAGAGCGCCTGGGAGTAGAGCTTCCTTTGGGTGTTGTGGGACTGGCTGCTGAGCTTGCACCCAAAGTCTGGTCAGGGCACCCCCGGTCCAGACAGACCAGAAGCAACCCAAGCCACTGGGCTGGCAGAGTTCCTGTGTGCCTGGGTCCTTCTGGTCCCCGTTACTCCCAGTGTTGGGACAGATGTTATGTCCTCCTCACCTCTGATCCCAGGCATGTTAGAGCACCTGGGAGTGGAGCTTCCTCTGGGTGTTGTGGGACTGGCTGCGGAGCTTGTGCCCAAGGTCTACTCAGGGCAACGACTGGCCCAGACAGACCTGGGAGTCTTTCTTAATCCCTTCTCTACCTTGATTTTTGAGGCAGGGGTTTCTCACTTAAAGCTCCTTGCTTTAGCTAGACTGGCTAGCTAACAAGGCCCTGGGATCCTACTGTCTTCATCTCAGTAGCTCTAGGTTTATACACACACACTGCTTATCTCAGTAGCTCTGGGTTTATATACACACACTGCGTTTTCCATGATTCTGGGCATCCAAACCCAGATCCACACTTGTATAGCAAGCACTTTACTGACTGAACCACCCCTAACCTTCTCCTCTGACTTTAACAGTTGAAATGAAATGCCCTTCATAGCTTCCTATCCTGAAACAAAATGACCATGTATACAAGTCGTTTTATTTAAAACCCTTGACCTTTATCACAGTTAATGTAGGTCAGTAAATTTGGTGTATAGGAAGAGGGGAGAGAGGAAGGCTCAGTGAGAGTTGTAGTTTTGGTTGCCCCTTAGCCTAGCTGCTATTTTTCTTGAGATTTGTTGTAAGAAGTATTTGACAGTGAAGGCAATGTACAATTATGGACAAATATTCAACATATAACTTAAAATATTAGTAACTAGGCTGGAGAGACAGCTGAGTGAGTACTGTTCTTCCAGAGGAACTATGTTGAATTCCCAGTAGCCACATCAGGCAGCAGTTAAGTGATCTGTAAATATACCTCCAAGGGATCTGGACATCTCTGGACTTCAGGTCTATCAACACACACACACGCATGTACACACACATGCACACACGTACACACATGATCAAAAAAAGCAGCAAAGGGAGAAGGGTGGGGTGGGGTGGGGGAGTGGCAAGCCAATGGTATCTCTGTGTTAAAGTAGCCATTCATCAGTAGCCTTCTCCCACCCTCAGCACTGTTGGAGCCCAGAGCAAGAGGACAAAGGCAATCCCTTGTAAATGTTTGTCCAGATATTTTAAACATATGGCCAGTGACCAGACCATTGGGAACAGACAGATTGGTGTTGAGATTAGGGTTTGGCTTCCTGCTTTGATAAGCACACCTTCTTCGTGATTCTCGCATCCTCTGGAAGGCCATGCTGAAAGCTTGGGGAGAGATGGCCCCTTAGTCTTCCCAGTAGGGAGCGTATTCCTCCCAGTTTTGTTTTAATTCAGCACCAAGAGAGGTCTTACAGATACTGGAGGAGACGCTCAGTCTTCTACCGCTTTTGTTCCCTCTGGCCTGGGATGCTGTGTGTTGGCCATCAGGGAGTAGTCAGAGGCAAGGCTCTGGTCATGGTTTCTCAAGATACTTCTTTTGAGAATAGTCTAGAAGGGCACAGCCTATGTGGCTGTACTCGCTTTGCTCTGCGTACCCTCCATCTTCTGGAGGAGTGTAGCCAAAGTTCAAGACAAGCTTCCTGTAGAACACAGGAACAGTAGATTGGCTAAAAAGTAGTGATGCTCATTACACAGGCTAGTAAATGGTTTGGTAATATAAAATGCCTTTTTTCCTTTAATTTTTTTTCAAAATTCTATTTATTATCCCCCTTCTCCCTCCCCCCCACACATATGTATATATCTGTGTGATACTTGACTTGAGTGCAGGCACATACATGCCATATTATGGATATAGAGGTTAGAGAATAACTTACAGGGACCAGTACTTTCCTTCAACCATGGGAATATGGGCATCTTTACAAAATGATTTTTAAAATGAGCTTTAGAAGTATGAAGCTGGACATCATGACACATTCTTGTAGTCCTAGTATCTTGGATGCTGCAGCAGAAGGATTTCAAGTTCGAGGCCAGCATAGAAGTCATGAAAAGACCCTGAAAAAGAAGTAATTTTAAAGAGACCACGGTTATATGACGGAAATGCATATAGAAAGAACTGGGGAATAAAAACAGAATCAGAAAAAGCAGAGCAACATGTGTACCTCTGCAGCCTTTCTCTCGGTGTTGCGAGTAGGACCTGGCTTTCTCTGTGTGTTGGTTCAGGGCTTGGCTTTGTTGGCTTCTTCACACATGCTTGTTTACTTTTTTTGGCATGACATCACGTGGAAGTCAAAAGACAATTTGGAAGAGTTGCTTCTTCTCCTTCCATTGTGTGGGTTACGGAGGGTTATAGGGATCAAAGTCAGGTGGCCAAGCTTTGCCTCAAACAGTACTGGCCACTGAGCCATCTCTCAGGTACTAGAGTGTTTCGTTTTATGTAAAGATTCTTTAACTTGTCCCCTACTCAACAAACTTCGTATGGTAAGTATGAATTGTGTTAGTAATTGAATGAAGAAAACATAAAACACCATCCTGTCTTGGCTGAGAACAGAAAATAAGAGCTCTGCAGTTAATGAAAATAATACACACAAAACATAATAAATGCAAAAGCAGCGTTCAAAGAAAATCAAGTTCAAGGAATATGACTAAGTACTAGGGACCATTAATAATTCATTTCTTCCTGTCTCATAAAAATTTCACTCATGTAATCAATGTGTTCTGCATGTGATGTTTAAAATAACCCAGACCTATGGATTCACACCCTGGACTTCCCTGGGCCTGTGACTAATTCCTGTCCTGCCCTCTCAGATGCATACAACAAGACCCAACTCTCCAGGATTCATTAGCAGCTCAGTAGAAGGCACAGCTATTAATGTTATTATAGAGCAGCGGTTCTCAACCTTCCTATGCTGCCACCCTTTAACACAGTTCATCATGTTGTGGTGACCCCCAGCCATAAAATTATTTTCATTGCTACCTTACAACTGTAATTTTTCTACTGTTGTAAATCATAATGTGTTTCCCAATGGTCTTAGGTGATCCCTATGAAAGGATTGTCCAACCCCAAAAGAGTCATGACCCACAGGCTGAGAATCACTGCTGCAGAGTGAGTGAGATGATAGCTGTCGTGAAGAGCTGTTTCGTTCAGTAAATCAGGAAGGAAAGCAAGAATCTGAGGCAAGCAGAGAGCAAGTCTACCACCTTTAGCTTTTACGTTGGTTAAGGGGATCAGTGAAACTAGGGCACAAGCTGTTTTCTTTGTTCCAGTCTGTGTTTAAGTTCAGGTAGAAAAAGATCTGGCTCAAATTGTGGAAACTAGAGGGGGTGCAATATCACATTATGATACTCTGAAGATGATGGCTAAAATTTCCCTCCCAGATCTTTTTGTCTCTGCCAAATGGCAGTGACTCATTTTGAAGGTGGCTGGAGACAGATGTAGAGTTAATCAGAATACGGGTACATACCCTCCTTTATGTGCATGCTCTTGTGCTCTTGGCACTTCCTGAATTTGCTTTCTCTCATGTTACCTGGCAGAAAAAAAAAATGTGCTCTTGCTCCTTGGCTGTTGTAAAGGATGCAGGCAATATTTTCAGTTGTTTTATGGAGCTGAAAAAAAAATTGTCTCCATATTCAAAGTTGAATTGCCACTACTGGAACCATCTCTTATTGCTACGACTTACAAAGTAATCTTACTGTTGTTTCTCAGAAATAAAACGTAAAGATTATTGAGCTGGGCTCTCCCTTCCCCTGCACGTGTGTGGTATATACACGTGTGTGCGTGAATTTACTCACCGATATGAGTGTATGTGGATGCCAGAGACTGACCGATGGATACCGTTCCTCAACTGTGCTCCACGTTTTTGAGAAAGGATCTCTCATAAAACCAGGAAAGGCCAATGACAGAAATGGGTCCATCCACATCCACCTTGGTAAACCAAGCTTACGGTTACTTACAGGAGAATAAATAAAGACTGCTCTCAGCTGCCCGGGAGTCTCAAACCCATACCAGCATGGGTGACAAACCAAGAAAGCTGTATCCGGAGCTGCCTGTGAAATATGCAGCAGTCAGCTGAGTCACAGGCAGTCTCCTTCCTGGAAGTGTTGGAAAGATCCTAAGTCGCCTGTTGCTGCTGCTGCTGCTGCTGCTGCTGCTGCTACTGCTGCTGCTGCTGTTGCGTCAGCTTGGAGTACCTTATTCTTTCCTTCAGGAGGGAGTGCTTTGATATACAAGAAATGGCTACCCACCATCCTCGACACTTTCTCTGGGTCTTTGATTTTTTTCCACCCCCTCTTCCTTACTGTCCCATGAGTCTTGGGGGCTCAAACATAGATGTATGATTATTTTCTTCCATTCACTGATGAACACTGGGACACTCTGCCACAGCAACAGTGTCTTATTTTCGCAGTTCAACTAGTTAATATCTATAGTAACTGCCACCCACTGCAAAAAGAGCATCCTTGCATGACCATGAGTGGCAACTGTAGCAGTCTGTTCTTTTGGATTTAACTACAGTTAAATAAAAAAAAAATACTTACAAGACAATTTTACAGGTACATCCTATCCATATAACAAAACAACAGTACCAAATGTGGATTCCCTCCTGGAGGGCTTCAACCCAATGGGAGACTGGTTGGTTATACCCACAACAGTTGTGTAGCTATGGTGCCAATAGGCATATTTTGCCTGAAGTGTCAGCAGTGTGACATGAATGATCCATAAGTATGCAGGACCATCAATGGCAAATCTTCCCCAATGGCCTACATACTGCCTTCCAGTATTCAAAAGGCCAGCCATGAGGAAGGGAACCTCTAGTTCAGCTTCAGCTTGATTTTTCCATGTTCTGTAACCAAAGCAGTCAGTATCCTCAGTAATAGGGCCTCTCTATCTAGTTCTTGTTTATAACCAGCAGCAATAGCAATAATTGCCTTTGTTGTTTAGAACACCTCACGGACCTTCCAGCCAACCACTAATAGGAAGTTATCCCACCCTTGGCGCTGAGATTTTCTATCAATAACCTGTCTTTTTGTGCCTTTTTCCAACCATGTTTTTAAAGCTCTTCCTACCCCCCATTCTTCCATAGGCTTTTCCAAGAATTTAAGAAATTCAAAGGTTAGATTACATAATGAAACCTTTTTACAGAGGGTAGACAGACTCTCTGAAAGCCTACTACCATCCATTACAAGCAAGTGCCCTTGGTTTTCAAAACTCAGTGGCTGAAAGACTCTAAAAGAAAACAATTAACCAGGTCCAGTACAGTATAAAAAATACCCCAGGGCATATATTGGGGATTATAATGTGGGTAGGAGGCACTACCTTATTTAGCTTGTTTAGTCATCTCCAGGAACCATACTGCTTCTTTATCTTAGGACATTGTCATGGCCACCACACACCTACCTGTCCATGAAAAGCTTGACGAAATGGCTGTCCTCTATTCCAAGAGTCTAGTGTACTCTGGGGACAATCACCAGCCCTGCGATTCACTTCATTTTTATCAACTCTGTTTCCCAATCTTTATTCCCAACTCTCTGGAAACCCATTTTAGACTTCTAAGTGTTTTAGAGGGTCATAGGCATTGAAAATGGTTTCCTGTCAACTTTTTCCAAAGTGGGCTAACATAACACATTTGCACTCAGGTGACCCAGATAGAATACATCATCTGCTCTCTCGTCTCATTCTCTCTCCCTCTTTCCACCTCTCCCTCCCCTTCTCTATTCCTCCTTTCATGTTTCATGCATGCTTGATTACATGGTAACCTCTTCTGCCAAGAGACTCAGCAAAGATCCACACCAGTCCCGCCAGAATCCTTTCTTAAGTCTCCTATGAACACCGCCTTGCCCAGTCTGGTGAACTGACTGTCAAACACTGGCTCTCACATGCTCAGTGGCCTCGGTCATGTGGTCTTCTAGTCTCAGATATTCAGAAGGATGTCAGCTAGCAATAACCACACCACTAACCACTGACTTCCCTCATTTTGCCTCACTTCACTTCCCATGGGTTCCAAGTTTTTATATTCCAGGAAGAATTCTTTTTTTCTTTTTTCTTTTTCTTTCTTTTTTTCTTTTTTTCAAGATAGTGTTTCTCTGTATAGCCCTGGCTGTCCTGGAACTCAATCTATAGACCAAGCTGGCCTCGAACTCAGAAACCCACCTGCCTCTGCCTCCCAAATGCTGGGATTAAAGGTGTGCGCCACTACTGCCCAGCAAGAATTCATTTTTTTAAAAGATATAACATTTTTATTTATTCTTTGGAATCTTATACATGCAAACTATGTGTTTTGATTAAAGTCACCCTATTCACCGCCTCCCAACTTCATGACTCTTTTCTTCTTCTTCCTCCTCTTGCTCCTCTTCTTCCCCTTCCTCCTCCTTCTCCTCCTCCTCCTCCTCCTTCTCCTCCTCCTCCTCTTCTTTTTCTCCTTCATAATTCACTGGGTCCAGCTTGTGTTGCCTGTGTGCTCATGGGTGTGGGACTGTCCATAATAGTATGGTCAACCTATCAGGTGTTATCCCCTTAAAGAAAAGAGAGTCTCTTCCCTGAAATCCACTGCCAGTAGCTCTTCAGCTAGGGGTGGGAGCTCTTGGCATCTCTCACATCTCTGCAGAAATTCCTGCCTACTGGCTTGACCTTGCACAGGAAACCATGACTCCTGTGAGTTTTCAAGTGAAGCTCCAGGAGACACTGGTTTGCTCTGCTCCTGCCTGACCTTCAGCTCTGAGAATCTTCCCACACCTTGTGTAGTGACCCTGAACCTTGGGGACTGGGTTGACACAGATGTCCATTTGTGTCCGAGCATTCATAGATGTTTATTTCCTACAATTTAACCAGTTGTAAGTTTCT
Organism: Mastomys coucha; assembly: GCF_008632895.1. Lineage (NCBI taxonomy): Eukaryota > Metazoa > Chordata > Mammalia > Rodentia > Muridae > Mastomys > Mastomys coucha. The sequence goes on from NW_022196895.1 coordinate 6,994,028, forward strand.
GGATTAACCACCATCCACTGCACAAAGGAACGTCTTTGGTGAGCTGAGAACAGCATTGAACTCTGGCTAGGGAGATATGAATTAGAAGCATTTGACATAGTGTTTATTTAGCAAAATAATAACAATAGGTTCACTACTGGGCTTAAGAACTCCCCAACCCTAAGTTTTGAGCCAGAATTAAAGTGCCAGACATGTTTCCTCCTATGGAGTGGGCTTTAAATCCAATCAGAAAACAGTTGAGGGAATGGAAAAATAGCTCAGCCGTTAAGAGCACTTGTTGTTCTTTGAGAGGACCCCAGTTTGATTCCCAAAACCCACATGTTAGCTCACAACCATCCATAATTCCAGTTCTAGGGGGTTCCCCCCTTGACTTCCCTAGGCGTTAGGCATGCACATAGTGCACAGACCTACCTTTGCAGTACATTGCAAAACATTCTTACACAGAGAATAAAATAAATAAACCTTTAAAAAATTAAAGAAAATAGTTCATTGTCCCCATAGTATTTGTTCCACTTGTGTATGCATGGCACGTCTTGCCATAGTAGTTGTTGCTGTAGCTCCCATGTTCATGGCTGGGTGAGTCTGTTGATGACTTTCTCCTCCAGCAGCCTGCATAGCACCTCTGGTACTGTGAAATCTAGCCACCTGAACAAGCTTTCAGAAAGAGCTCTTTAACACGGATCTAGTTTGTGGTCTCTTTTATTTATGGTCAACAAACTATAAGAAACAGCAAGCCAACACCTCAAATTCATCCTCCCCCTTTTTTCCACTCTTTCTTCCAAATCAGAGGCCAACATGGAAGACAGCATCTGTGACTCTCTCTTCTGCAGCAATCCTTCCTCCGTAATCTTCCACTCTGGGGTCCTATACTTTCAGGGACTGTGGTATACTTCCAGTCCAGCCTCTCTGGGAGCATCCTCATACTCACATGGTGAACTCTATTCATTAAGGAAGTGTGCCACCCCATAACACACTGAGGACTCTGAGACTATTCCCAATGCTCTCCTCTGACAGCTTAGTCTTGATCACATATCTTATACCCTTAACAGAAGCTATGCAACTATGTCTACAGCTATGTGGTACACTGCAGCATACCATGCCATACCACATGGGAAAGGTGCTGTATTGGAGTTATCTCTGAGGATGCTCCAACTCAAAAGGCTTAACTTCAGTTCCATGTTTTATTACCCATAGCACAGACCATGCACTGGACCTCCCGACCTCCTCTTTGAGGCTGTTAACCCCTGTTTGGGCACCAGTTGTGCTGTATTACTTTTCCTGATGAGTCTATTCCCATTCTCCCAAACAGAATAACAACCAACAAAATTATTCTATCCAAGGCAAATGTGGTGAATCAGTGAATTTCCTGGGGTTACTTTAGGAGAATGGGATACTCAGGCAGATGTATCATCTAAAAGCCTACTCCATTATGGATAACAGCTTGGGAAAGTCAACCATTGGAGTTCCCTGGGCAGACCATAACAGGCAGCTACACTGCTGAAGAGTCCCTTCTTTTCCAGCAGCTGAACATGTCTTATATTACCTTAGGGAGGGAACTTGTGAGTTTTGTAAATGTTGGGTTGTAAATGAACCACAAAAGCTTCTTGATGTCCCTACCCAACTTCCAACCTTCCAGAAAGGAATGCTTCCATTGGAGGAAACAGCTGTACAACATAGCCAGTGGTCAAAATATACAATCTGAATCCAATGACCAAAGGGAAAAACAGGTATAATGCTAATTATGAAGGTGAAAACTCAGAAACATAAAAATCTTATGGAGGCCAAGAATTCAAAGACAGCAAGCAACAGCTATGTCCTTAACTTAACTTGGATTCAGTATGGAATAAGTAGAGGCTGTATAAAATAGAATATTAAATATTAATCTACAATCATAAGTTACAAACAAGCTGTGCAGTAATGGTGCATGCATTACTCAACATGCAGCACTCAATAGACAGAGGCAGGCGGATCTCTGTGAGTTTGAGGCCAGCCTGGTCTACATAGTAAGTTCAAGGACAGCCAGGCCTATGTGGAAAGACCCTGTCTCAAATAAAAAAGTTACAAATGAAACACATCAGAGTTAACACTAGAAATAGAAATCAACAATAACTCACCTGGTAAAAATTTCAAAACACCTCTGCCAGCAGCAAGGAAGTAACAAGTAACTTGAATTTTGGCCGCTTTAACCATGAGAAGACGGAGCCAAAGCAAGACACTGAGACTTACTTCCTGTTCTTCCTTGTAAGTGAACTGAATAGAATTTGAATCTAAGCAGCAGAACTGCTGGTTGCATTTATAACTTTAAATATAGCTGTAGCAGCATTCAGGCAAACTCTTATTGTCCAAAGTGTATCTTTTATTAAATAGAATAGAACAAAAAATAATGAATTGATCAATGTACTGAAGAAGTTAGAATTATGCTGGTAATATTAATTAAAAGTAAAACACAGATCCAAGGAGAGTGGGGATGAATGATAAATCTTTAGATCATTTAATTCAAAAGGAAGAAAAAAGCCATACATTCTCATGTTAGAAAATCAAAGTAATGCTAATGAGGAAGTAATACAAACACAAGGGGAGCCAATTGCCAGAAGCCTGAGCAGGCTGATGGAGCTTGCCTGTACTCAGAGCACTTGGGTAGCCTGGCAGAAGCTCAAGGCTACCCTAGGCTATGTAATGAAACTCTATCTCAAAAAAGAGAAGATTCCTATGGGACAGTCCTGATTAACCATACACATAAGTCTTAGACTATGAATAGAAATAGAACACGTGATGTTTTAGGGAAATGCAGTTATCAGAACTGACCTCAGAAAATAATGTAAATTTACCAATTTCAATAAATAAAATGAAAAATTTGACTGACTTCCCCAAAATAACATCAATTTCAGATGTTTACATTGGGATAATTCTATTACACTTCTAAGAAACAAAATTTCCAATTCTATTTAAAACTGAAAGAAAGCAAGCTTTAAAATTCCTTTTGTTAGGCTACAGTGACATCAGTAGCCAGCCTTGACAAAGAGCCCACAAAACAGCTTCGGAGAACTGGGAAATGTTCCGAAAGAACACTATACCATTACCCAGTTGGGCTCATTCTAGGAATTCTAAAATTGCTCAGTTTCCTACATTACTGGAAAAGGTGCCTGATTATCTCCATAGATGTTCAAAAGGCACTTCGCAGATACAGCAACTGCTTTTAGTAAGAATCTCAAGATTGAGGGTTGGGGGGGCAGAGAGGGGAAGAGAATCCATCCCTAAACAACATCATTGAATGTCTACAAGAAGCATAATGTAATATATATATAATAATGGACTGCTATATAATAATGGAGTATGAACCCCTCCCCCATATTTTGATATGTAAATTTTTCCAGATATATTATAAAATCAAAAATGTCATATGTAGAAGAATGTGTGTGTGCTACAGCATCTATCAATACATACCTATGTGTTTGCTATTCTAGGTATATGCCACTTTCTTGCAGGTGAAGAAAGAAGAGCTGGGAATACCTCTTGTTCCTCAGGAGAGGTATTGAATGGAAAGGCATTTGTAGGGCTTGTGTGTATATACCACCTACCAAAATATTAGTTCTAAAATTAATATTTTAAATTATATGTATACATCTCACCTCATTAAGGAAAGAAGAACTCCTAATTTTTCCAGAGAATCATGAATATGTAGAGTATGAATATGTACTTGACTTACAAAAGATCTCTATACTTTATTGTGCTTTTTTAACAAAACAGTTCTATATTTACTTATTTTACTGTTTTATCTGTATGAGTAGTTTGCTTACACATGTCTGTGCACTACATGTGTGTTTTGCCCAGTACACTGAGAGTCAGAAGGACATCAGAACCCTGGAACTGAAGCGGCCTATGGTTGTGAGCTGCCTGTGGGTTCTGAGAACCAAGCCCAGGTCCCCTGGCCTGTGCTCAAACTTAACTGCTGAGCCGTCTTTCCAGACCAAGTGGTCAGCTTTTCACAGTAAATGTTGTATAGACATTCTCCCAGGGCTAGATTATTAATTGCTTGCCTTTTCTTTAATGATTGTGGTTATTGTGAAACCAGGCTATACAATGTGGAGGAGGCTCTCTAGACCAGACCTCTGGTCCCAGCTGTGGTCATTTTAACTTCTTCCTTCTTTTAGAGATTTTCTCTGTATTTACTCTTGACGTCAGATTATAAGCATCCTCATTTTCTTGCTGTCACTGTCCCTGTCCCATCATCCTGCTCTTTTGCTCTGCCAAAGATAGGGATCATGTACACAAACATATTCAAACTGCATCTGAAATGAGAGGAGGTAGGTGTAGGCCAGTACATACTGATACTGGGTGGAGAATAAGTTCCTGTTGAATGTGACCTTTGTCCTGTTGGTTGGCTCTGTTTAAGCTACTTATTTACTTGCTTTCAGACATTGTTTTCAGTAGTCTAGAATTGTGGGTCAATGACCCCTAGTGAGTAAAGTTGTTACTGTACTTGAATGGTTAAAAAACTGGGGCATGCGCTTTGCTCTTTAGCTAGAAATGTGCAGTGAAGTGGACACGGCTCAGCAGTTACGCAGTTCGCCTTTATTGAGCCTTGCTGAAGAACCACTCTGTCGTGTTGTCCTGTGGGAATTCTCTAGGAATGAAAACCTAGCTGGAAGTTAGTGTATGGGAAGTTAATCCAGTTACATTGCTTTTCCTATGGGGAAATTTGACTCATAAATGTGGATGAGGTAGGTTCTTTATTAAATATAGAAGGAATTTATTATTGTGTTATTTAATAAAATAACAGATCAGTGAAATTCTAAGTCGCTGCTAATTCAGGGCTGAAAATATTGTTTTGTTTTGATCTTTACCATTGGAAGTTTCTATATAGTCAGTTTATTTACATAGTGCAAGGGCACGGTTTGGTGTAGGTTAGTTGATGGGGCCCAGCCCCCAATAGCAGTCACTCATCTGACGCTACAGAGAACAGACTCTGCAGTGCCCTCAGCACAGTCACTGAATTTTTGCAAAAAGTCTTAAATAAGATAGCTTGGGATGCCTGGCATGGTGACTCACTCCTTTAATCCTAGCACTCACAGAGGCAGGCAGAAGATCTCTGTAAGTTTGAGGCCAGCCTGATCTACAAAGCAAGTCCAGGCAGGCAAAGCTACACAGAAAAAAAACTCTCTCCAAAAACTGAAAAACCAAAATAATAATAATAATAACAACAATAATAATAATAACAGTAAGAGTATGTTTTGTTAGTATTTTTCCTTATTTTATGTCAAACCTAAACATAATTTATAGTTTTTGAGCTTCTCAGTGACATCACACTTTCTTTAGTAGAGAAATCCTACCCCGTCCTATCTTTTTTTATACCTAGTTAGACTAAGAGAATTCCCATAGAGCTACACGATAATTTTTATATACAGGGGGATAGAAGCTTGGAGGCTGAAGCTTTTTAACAGAATGTTAGTTGTGACGGCTGTGAACAGGCCATGTTGGCTGCCATTCTTTTCTACTTTTGACGGACAAATACCCAAGTACCTGCTAAGCTCCCTCTTGTGCCTCTCTCTGAGTGAATCCTGCAGACTGAGCTGAATGAAATGATCGTCCCGTGACTTAGCACTTTATGGAAAATTATAGTAAGTCATGGAGGTCTGTTGAGAAGTCGAGTCACTTCCCAAATACTCCCCGCTGAAGGAGTGTGAATAAAAAGGAAAACAAATTTCCCTTTCAGTGTTCACAAGTCCCAAGAGAGTAAAAATAGGCTCATGGAGTTAGGCTCTTTCTCTCTTTCCTTCTACCATATTCCCAAAGATACTTCAGGTTCATGAAAGCTGCTTAAATGTCAGCCATCTTCCCATGATCCCTCCACACTATCAGTGCTCGCTTTATATTCTTCTGTGTTGGGGAATGTGCTGAATAATCTGGTAGTTTCCTTCACATGCCACATTCATTTTGTTGACTTTTGTATTGTTTTAGTTAATTATTGCTACAAATCACCCTTTAATCTGATCAAATATATGTTAAACAATAGCATAGGACAAACTAAGGCTTCCTAGTGGAAGGACCTCTGATCATGGAACTCATCAATAAATCAAGTCTTCCGACCTAGAAACTCTCCTCACAGCAAAACCCAAGTGCTGGGCCTGTTCCCTCCCCTCCTGCTCCTCTTCCTTTCCTCCTCTTTCTCCTCCTCCTGCTCTTCCTCCTCTTCTTCCTCCTCCTGCTTCTCCTCCCATTCCTCCTCCTCCTTCCCCTTCTTCTCCTCCTGCTTCTCCTCCCATTCCTCCTCCTCCTTCCCCTTCTTCTCCTCCTGCTTCTCCTCCTATTCCCCCTCCTCCTTCCCCTTCTCCTCCTCCTGCTTCTCCTCCTATTCCCCCTCCTCCTTCCCCTTCTTCTCCTCCTGCTTCTCCTCCTATTCCTCCTCCTCCTTCCCCTTTTTCTCCTCCTGCTTCTCCTCCTATTCCTCCTCCTCCTTCCCCTTCTTCTCCTCCTGCTTCTCCTCCTATTCCCCCTCCTCCTTCCCCTTCTTCTCCTCCTGCTTCTCCTCCTATTCCCCCTCCTCCTTCCCCTTCTCCTCCTCCTGCTCCCCCTCCTGCTGCTCCTTCTTCTCTTCCTCTAACCTTACTCTTGTCTCACACCATTTGGCACATGTGACCTTTTGGCAGACATCTCCCATTCTTTCTTCTCCTTCCTTCCTTCCTTCCTTTCTTTCTTTCTTTCTTTCTTTCTTTCTTTCTTTCATTTCTCTTTTTC
>NW_022196895.1:7005772-7040135 GCF_008632895.1 Mastomys coucha
AGAATATAGGAAATAAAACAAAAACATTAAAGTTGTGTCAAATGAATTTCTTGTTCAGCTGTCACAGTTTCAAATTTCAAGAACAAAATAGGTATTTTAGTAAAAAGCAATCTTTCTAAATGAATTGGTTTATACTCTACCTTTTAAATAATGCACGGTAGCTGACTCTGCATGTATTGGACAGAGAAGTGAAACAATGTCCTGAGGGACTAACCCACCTGTGCAGCCATGTTTATTTTATTTTCAGGTTTTTATTTGGAAAAACAAAACAAAACAAAACAAAACAGTCTCTTTCAAGAGTGGCTGAGGTGTCCTAGCCACAGAGACTGTTGACAATGTTCCATAATATAATGGTTTTGAAGAGGAGAATATCAATATGGTTTCCATATGTAATACTTTGATTTTGACTCTGGATTATTTTTAATTTAGTCAAAATCTCTACCACACACCATCATTCATCCAGTGGAACTTCAGGACATTTTCTCATAACAGAGTTCTGTATTGAGCACATATACATGAATGGATTACCAAAGTTAGATTCCTCCAACACAAATTTCTAATTCCAGTTTTAACTAAGAAAAACCTCAACAAGGGGAAATCACTGCTACTGCAGTGGAATGCATAAACCTCAACATGCTAGGAGGTTTGTTGCTTTAAAACTTGAACTATATTTTCAAAGAAAGAGTTACTATTCATTTCTACTGTACAAGCCATCATGTAGATAGAATTAGGATGCATATACTCAATAAAAGAATAATAAATGCCCATTGTAAAACAAAATAAAACAAAAAAAAAAAACAAAACAATCTCTTTCTGCTGGGTAAATTGTCAGTTCTAGCACTTGTCATGGCAAACTGTCATTTCAGTTTTTACTTAAAGTTAAGCCTGCATCTGCAGTAAAATCAGTTTCAATTCTTGGCTTACTCCTCTATAAAAATTCATTTTTCTTTTACATCCAAGTACTTATGTAGGCAGTTGAGGTTTCCCAGCACTCAGACTTTTGGAAAGAGACAAGCATGTGCACACACACACACACACACACACACACACACACCGACACACACACACTTCCAGAATTATGTGTAGCTCTGAATATAAGACTTTACTGACTCTCAGTGTAAGGCAGCAGCAGCATGCTTTTCCACTAGATCTTTAAGATTAGATTTTTGGTAACTGTTAATAATTTAGACACTTTCTCCCTGCCTTTTCTGGAGTGCTAGTAGTTTAAAATATAGATTAACTATTACATTACACAGGAAATGATCATTAAGATAGACATTAATATTAACTAATATTAATAATAGTTTTGCAGTAATTATAGCACTTGGATGGTCAGGTTCAGGCTGAGAGAGGGAAAGAAGAAGAAGAGAGAGAGACAGAGAGACAGAGACAGAGACTGAGAGAGAGTGCATATAGACCAAAAGTTGATTGCTTTCCACTCTATTTTTTTGGGCCAGGGTTTCTTCACAGAACCTGGAGTTCACCCGCTGGCTAGACTGGCTGATCAGTGAGCTCCAGGGAATTCAGCTGTCTGAGTCCCTACTATTCTAGGATTTCTGAGATGTGCACATAACCTAGTCTGGCTTTTTATGTGTGTGCTGAGAATCTGAACTTCAGTCTTCACGCTTGTAGTTGGCATTTCACTGACTGAGGCATGTCTCCAGTCCAGAGAGTGTTTGTTTGCCTTTGAGATAAACTCATACTGGGTTGCTCTGGCTGACTTGTACCTCCTCTCGCTTCAGCCTCCCCAGAAACTGAGTCTAAGTGTCACCAGAATGCCTGGCTAAGAGCCTTATTTGATTCACATCTGATATTGATAATTAGGTTACTAAAGCTCAGAGTTCAACACTCTTGAGTTTTGAGCAGTATCAAAACTTTAATATGCTTCCCATTCTATTTCTAATTTGGGGTGTTTGAATATTGAAAAAAAAACTAAAGTGATGATTCTTTTGTGAAATACTCCCCAATTTGTTAAAAATTAATTGCAAGGAAAAAATGAAAAGTCCAGGGGTAAATGATTTCCTTCTTGCTTTATCAAGAGTAGAGATGGTCTGTCTTGTTAAAGACCCCCACCCCATTATATTCCTCTTGCTCTCTCTTTTAGCTGAACTTTGAGAGCACTGCAATGAAAACTGAAAATAATTCATCTTGGTGACATAGAACATGGAAAGAAGAGACAGTTTACTAATTAATAAAAATATAGCCAGTTAGAGAAAATGTTTCTCTTTGTCTTCCTGACCCTGTTTTCAAAAGCAAGCCATCAATTTATCACCCACCAGCAGCATGGATTCAATAGAGGAGCATTTGGGTTTTCTCCTTCCTAAACCCTTGCTGAGTTTTTGCCACAACATAAAAGTGGGTCATTTGTACCTAAACCACTTTACTGAGGCTCCATTAATCCTAGCGATGGTGTCTGCACGTGATAAGCAGGACCAGAGGTTACTATGAAGGAAGAAGACACTGTATTTTAAAAACAGATGCACAGATATGTAATGGGGAAAGTAATTTAATAACTTATAAACAACTGTTTAATAAGGAATACCTAATTGAAATACCAGTGATTGGTGTGTCTCAAATACAGGACGGCTTTATGCGATGTTACTCATTAGTCACATATAGTACCTTCGGCATTAAGAGGAATGTTTCCATAATTGGTTTAAAATTTTTAAAAAGATTGTGCGGGCCTCTGGACATATACCAAGAAAGCCTTAATTGTACAAACAAATGGTTTGTTAGTTCAAAATAGGATGAGAAAAGATGACCCAAGGACAAATGGTGTTTGTCTTACGTGACTTCAAGCTTGAAAGCCCTGTCACTTGGATGCTTCTTCACAGTAGTTAAGAAGGAAAACCAGCTGAGCTAAGATGGGAGGGCTTCCCTGCTATTGGATGTGGAAATGAATCATCTCAAGACCTTGATTGTTCATAGTTCTAGAGTGTGTTTTGTGTTTTATAAAATAATCTCCTTAATATGTTCTTCTCCATCTGAACAGAGCAAGAATTCTGGAAGGGCAAGACCGTGTTGACCTCTGGTGCTTGCCCTGTGCGGTACAGGTTCCAGAGGTCAAACTAACTACAAAGTGTAATCATTTAGTGTGCCTTGCTACCTTCTAGGTCCCTCTGATAACCACACGAGCAGACTTTGCTTGTGAAGAGGAAAGAGTCATGACTGAACACGTTAGGATGGCAAGCAACCCAGTCTCTTTCTAGCAGAAACAAGTTGAACTGGGAAAAGCGAGGTTTGATTCTTCAGCTCTGCTCCAAAGCTTCCTCGGCTGGGAGCTTGCATGCTTGCCTGGATGAACTTTATGAATCAGGTATCTCCTTCCATGTAGAGGTGACCCCTGCAGCCAGTAGTCCAATAGTATCATAAGACAGGATCAAGCAGAATAAAGTCCTTAGCGCATAGGAACATCACGTGACGTTTAACCCAGCCTCTGCTTATCTCTTCACCATAAACCGAGGGTCTGACAATAATGTAGTTAGAAAATGTGAATAAACAAATGAATCTAGCTGTGCCCCCTTGTACTGAGTGAGGTAATGTTTATTAATATATTTATTCCTATGTATCACTCAGTTTATTCAGTCAGTGATCTCCCTATGGCTTACAGTAGCTTTGGCAACCCAGACAGCAATGATTTCTGAAGTACACTGTCCTTTACTCAGTAAAGACTGGGACACTAGCTGCAGTCCATATGTATCTCTGCAGAAGCCCTCTGTGCCTTTCTACGCTCACCTCTGCCCTTCTGTGCTACTGACCCACTTTTTATAATCCCCCTCCTTTTGACTGCCCCTTCTCTAGAAAAATACTTTAGTAACCAGTGTTTAGTAATGCTGCGCATTTTCTATTCAGTCTTTCCATGTGTGAGCATCCTCTGATTCAAAATTCCAGACAATGCTTCTTATTGTATTGCTGACTAGGTCCACCAGCCTCTTAGGAACACTCACCCTCGGGTGAGCTGGTTCTAATTAGGGCTCCCGAGAGCTTCCTTCAGAGCCAAACATCATGTTTTAGCCAGTAATTAACAATGATGCTTTATCTCATAGAGCCATTAAAACTCTCCTGCTGTTCGTTTTTCAGGTGCCAATGAATTGTTTTAGGTTTTATAGCTGAAAGTCTAGTTGATAAGTAATATTTAATGGCATTTAATGCACTCTTCTCTCCCAGGTAAGAAGCAGTTCAGACTGACTGCTGCAGGTGAATAAGAAGAGGCTTGTACCAGGAGTTAGAGCTCTTACTGCTTAGTGGTCTTGGGTGATTCTCCTATGCTTTTGGTACCTTCTTTTCAGAACTCTGAACAGAATCAAGGTGTGGTGAGGGGCTTAGCAAGCACCATAATTGACAAAGTTGACCCATCTTTTAAGGTAGATGTTGAAGTACAGTTTGATCTAATAAAACATTGAAGATTGTATAATTTTTTATTTTTTTCCCTTCTTATGGATGTGCTTAGATGATTCTTACAAGTAAGCATCATTTTCAACTTTTCATCTTTTAATCCAAATATGTGGCTTTTGAGCTTGCAGACTGCAGACACATCGAGAGTTAATAGTGCCTACTTGCTAATGCGCCACTTTCCCTGGGGCTTTCAAAATGAAGGTTCCCAGGTCCTACCTGTGACCAGGAAGGAGTCTGTACATAAAAATTGTTCTTTGGGGCCACCCTGAGCCATATAATGAGGACTTTTGAGAGCTATAGCTTACAAATCAGTGGGAGTTTCTGAAGATTTGCTCATTGGCTTCTCTCTCCTGTGTGAATATCTTTGCCCTGCTTTGAGATGACTTAACAGCTCATAGTAAACATTTGCATTCAGTACTATAAGGTAAAATGTTTTGTGCCACAGTTAGTAAAGTATCTGGCTTGTCTTAGTGAGTGACCAGTATATATTGGAAAATAATTCCTATTTCTGAAATCAAAATGTGCTTTGGAGATAATGATGTAAAATTGTCGAGAGGCTGAAAGTGTGGACTTTTGGAATTAAACCCCTCTCAAGCTTTCCATGGGGGGAAAAAATTTGTTCTTTGGGTGTTTTTGAACTAGAATTTGTGAGAGACATTGATTTAACTGATTCAGAATTTAAAGTATGACTCATCAGCTCTTGGATTTCAAAGGTAAAAAAATCAATAGCAATTCTAACTAGATTTTGTGTTTTGTTATATTGAAGTTAATATGTGCTCTAGTTGCTAGAAGGAAAGAGAGCATGGGTTCTAGTCTTTGTTTTTCTAGCTGCTGACAGATCATTCTTGTTCAATACTTACCACCACCTTCAGACCAGCACAGTACCTTTTGGAGCCCATGTCAAAACACCCAGTCCGCTGTGGCTCCGCCATCCATGCTGAGTGGCTTTTATAACTGTGACCACTTGTTTCTCCGGGCTCTTCCTTCCTCAGATTCTCCTGCTACAAAGCAAAGAACACTTTTTCTTCCATCTTCTGGTACTAGCCCATGCATTTCACCAATCTAGGAGGCCCCCTGTTGCGCTTCTCAGAGATGACTTTCCAAGGTAGTTGACAGAATGAAAGCTGGCAAAGGGGAACCCAGTCCATGTCTTTGAGTGAAGTGTTGTCCTTTGAGGTTAAGTTTTTATTTGTTTGTTTTGCATGCTAAGGATTTCGTCTAGAGCGCCATGCATCCACATTAGGCTTTAGATTTATCTTCCTAGAATATCGGGAGTTGGAGGTGTAGTTCAGTGGTGGGTGGTGTGCTTTGCATGTGTGTCGTCCCGGGTTCCACCCTGAGTGGGGAGGGACGGAGGCAAGGAAAGAAGGAAGGAAATTTTGAGGTTGAAATGGTAAATAGTAAAGTCAGAATTTATTTAGTTGTATAGAATTATATATTGGGGAAGGTTAGAGATCCTGTATTCTTTTAGTCTCACCTCTCTAATAGACCAGGAATAAGTTATCATTGTCTAACAGTCTAAACTCAGAGATGTCTAGCCACAAAATGTCAGTGTTTATAGGAGTGAACTCACATCTAGCCAGTATGAAATTTGTCAGTGACCTCTTGATTTAATTTGGATGATTCCATGTGCTCTTTTACTATTAAAGAGAAAGGCCCTGTGTCGTTTAGCTTGGAGAGCACAAGGCACAGAGTTTAAAGGATATGGGCTTGAATGTCATCACTGCTTTCTTAAGTAGATCACTCTCCCTTTATGGCTCTCATGTACTAAAAGCAGTGGCATGTCCACATGTTAGCGTGATGATGCTGAAGCAAAGCAGAGGGACTCTCCCACGCTGTGCTCAGGTGCTCTTTAGAAAGCTTTGGTCATCTCTAATGACAGTTAGGAACACTTTCTCAGCTTTAGACCAAGGTAGTTGGTAAGTCTATTATTTTATGTTTTCTTTGATCAATGTAAGATTATCATGTTTTATAAACAACCCAGGATACTATCATTATATCTTCACTTTCATTCTTACTGTCTTTTACAGTAGACACTTTGTTGACAAGCCCCACAGGCACTGAAATGGTATGAGCTTATTTGTTTATGTGTGTAGTTTTACTTGCTTTGTCTCAGTTCAAGCCACAATCTCCACCCTTACTCACAGCCTCTGAGCTGGAGGGAGGTAATGGGTCGCCCCAAGCCCCATCACAACAGACAGCAAGGGATAGACTTGACTATCAACTTTGCTACGTCTGCATGTGGTGGTCTGATAAAGAAATAATCTGCAACCCTATTTTAAAAATGGGGAACAGAGCTAAACAAAGAATTCTCAACTGAGGAATATCAAATGGCTGAGAAGCACCTAAAGAAATGTTCAACATCCTTAGTCATCAGGAAAATGCAAATCAAAACAACCCTGAGATTCTACCTCACACCAGTCAGAATGGCTAGGATAAAAAACTCAGATGACAGCAGATGCTGGAGAGGTTGTGGAGAAAGAGGAACACTCCTCCATTGTTGGTGGGATTGCAAGCTGGTACAACCACTCTGGAAATCAGTCTGGTGGTTCCTCAAAAAATTGGATATAGTATTATTACCTGAGGACCCAGCTTTACCACTCCTGGGCTTATACCCAAAAGATTCTCCAACATATAACAAGGATACATGCTCCACTATGTTCATGGCAGCCTTATTTATAATAGCCAGAAGCTGGAAAGAACCCAGATGTCCTTCAACAGAGGAATGGATAGAGAAAATGTAGTACATTTACACAATGGAGTACTACTCAGCTATTAAAAATAATGAATTCATGAAGTTCTTAGGCAAATGGATGGAACTAGAGAATATCATCCCGAGTGAGGTAACCCAATCACAAAAGAGCACACATGGCATGTATTCACTGATAAGTGGATATTAACCCAAAAGCTTGGAATTCCCAAGATACAATTCACAGACCACATAAAACTCAAGAAGAAGGAAGACCAAAGTGTGGGTGCTTTGGTCCTTCTTAGAAAGGGGAACAAAATACTCTCAGGAGGAAATATGGAGACAAAGTGTGGTATTGATGGGAGGAGAGGCCCTTGGTCCTGTGAGGGCTCGATGCACCAGTGTAGGAGAATACCAGGGCAAGGAGGCAGGAGTGAGTGAGTGAGTGGGTGGGTGGATGGGTGAGTGAGTGGGTGGGTGGATGGGTGGGTGAGTAGGGGAACACCCTCATAGAAGCAGGGGGCGGGGAATGGAGTAGGGGGTTTCCAGGAGGGGGGACTGGAAAAGGGGATAACATTTGAAATGTAAATGAAGAAAATATCCAATAAAAAAGAAAAGAAAATACTGTTTTTAGGGTTGAACTATTAAAAAAAAAAGTGCACGAAGAACGCCAGAGGAATAAGAGCCTAGCTCTTCCTAAGGGCAGGGACCTCATTTAACCTTATGTGCAGGCGCTCCACATCTACTGCCCTGGGTGATTTAAGCTCGTTTCAGGTTCATAGCTCACTGCTCATTTTAAGGAGTGTAGCTCGATCATCACACTGCCTCCTTGAGATGCCTCTAGGGCACAGCACAGCTCAGCTACTTTGGGTCCTGCCATTTGGCTCCCAAGAAGTGAGGGAAGAGCAACTGACAAAGCAGAGGGAGGTACAGCCTCTGAGAGAATGCAGTGGCTGCTGTGGGTTAGGCTGTGGGATGAAACTGGAAATGTCAGAGGCCACACCTCTGGCAAGGGCTCTCCTTAACAAGCTTGTGGTAGGAACTTGGCTGTGTCCTTCCTTCACAATCAGCCTTTAGTCTTGTTACCTAAGTGTTCCTCTTGCTATCAAATGCCAGGAACATCGACTTCTGATCGTTTTAAACCCAATATAGGGTAGGAGACAGCAGATCGATTTTTTTGAATTTAGACTTAGGTAATTTCCCCAACATTTTCTCTTGAATAAGTCAAAATGTTCACCTGGCTGAAAAGTCTAGACATGGCTAGCCAGTTAGGTGTAAACTGTAGCCACCATTCAGTGTAGCCCTGCTTATAATTAAAGTCTGACAATGCAAAAAGGTGGGAGCTTTTGTTCTCAGTGTTAAAAATCAAATAAAACTAGGATCTATGATGAGAAATCTCTTTTCTGAAAATAGAAGTTACAAGTGAATTTTCTCATTATTATTACACTTTAATTTATACTTTGGGGATTCTTTAGATTGTTAGACACAGGGTTGGAGAGAGGGCTCATGGTTAACAGTGTTAGCAATTCTTCTAGGCTCCAACCAACAGTTTACCTGGCGACAAACCAGGTAGGCCTGGCTTCCTACAAAAGGGACTGTTCGGCCCTCCTCTCTCTCTTATTCTCTTACTCTTCTCTCTCTGCCCCCTTTCTCCCTCTCTCACCATGTGTTCCTGGCCTGCCTCTTCTCTCTCTCTCTCTCTCTCTCTCTCTCTCTCTCTCTCTCTCTCTCTCTCTCTCTCTCTCTCTCTCTGTGTGTGTGTGTGTGTGTGTGTGTGTGTCTCTGTGTGTGTGTGTATGTGTGTCTGTCAGTCTCTCTATCCCCTTCTCAACTCCTCTTCCCAAGTGCCCTAAATAAGCTCTTTTTTTTATACTATACTCCCGAATGGCTGATCCCTCAGGGGGAAGGGATGGCTCAGCATGGGCCTGCCAGGGCACCTGGCTCCATAAAACATATCCTGATCTCTTTTTATAAAACACAATAGACAGCTTATGTTGCTCTTGTAGAGGACCTGGGTTCTATGTCCAGCACTTACACAATGGCTCATAACCACATGCAACTCCAGTTTCAAGGGATCTGACCCCCTATTCTGGCCTCCACAGGCACCAAGCACACACATGGTGCGCATACATACATACATACATACATACATACAGGCAAAACAAACACATAAAATAAATCTTGAAAAAGTTTAAATTATCAGACCATTTATGTCTGTGTGCTTATGGGGAGGTCTCACCATAAATTTATCAAGTTTCACAATGAATGTATATATGTACATATGTTGTATGTATGTTTCACAGTGAATGAAGTCTATGTAGATACCTGGAAACAGTGACTGAAAGGTCACCTGCTCTAGTATTACATGTCTTCTTATTACTGTTGGAGAAGTTTGAATTTTTCTAATCTGTGTCTACAACAGCACTCTTGAGTAGAGTGAGCACAGAATGAAATATTAATATCACCAATTTAAAAGTTCCTACAGACTTTTAAAATGTTGGGAATATTAAAAGAGGAAAAAATCCAGAGAGTCTAGTTTGTGTATTTCTGTCATGAACATACTAAGTTCAACAAGTACTGTCAGAGTCTCCTCTTTTAGGTCTCATCTCAGATACAATTTAGATAAATTTAAAAATAATAATGACCACATTTAAACACCTGGGCAGCTAATGAAGAAAATTCTTAATGTGTCAAAATGGGGTTTTGTCTCTCGGCTCCTCTGTTGCCTTAAGCTGATCTGTTCAGACTCTCAGATGCAGGCATTCACAAAGCAGGCTCCCCTTGGAATACTGTCTTTTGTCTACCAGGCCCCCACTGCTGCCTCAGCTCATCTGGTATCTTCACTAACGTGGCTTGTCCTCCTGGGCTCTGCAGGTAGCTGTGGGCCTTTAGGACTCTGGATTTACAGCAGGACTCAGCTCCCTGGCTGCTAATGAGGAGAGCCACAGGGATTTGGGGGGTTTTGTTGTTGTTGTTTTTTATTTTTCTTTTTTTTTCTTTTTTATCTTTCAAAAGAGTAGGTTTGCTAATAATCTTTGTTTCCATTTACTTTAACAGTTGGTTTACTAACTGTGGTGCAAAAAACACAAATATTTTTGTTGAGGTAGAGTGCTTCATCTGCCAGACCTCAGTGCTAATCTCTGGAGTTGTTTATTATTGAACCCGGGAAGAACAAAGCGAAAGCACTGTTTAAACTCAGCCAACTGGCAGTTCACCTTCATCTGGTTTTGCTTCTCAAGAGATTATTTTTTCTCACTATTTTAGTTGTTTTTCTTTAAAAAAGAAAGAAAGGAAGGAAGGAAGAAGAAAGGAAGAAAGAAAGAGAAAGAGAAAGAAAAAGAAAGAAAGAAAGGAAGGAAGGAAGGAAGGAAGGAAGAGAAAGAGAAAGAAAGAAAGGTAGAAAGAAAGGAAGAAAAAGGAAGTGTAAGGATAGAGCCTTGCCTTCTGCTGCTCAGTTCTTTAGTAATCCTGACCAAGCCACTGACACTCTTTGGTTTCTTATTTGGAAAAAAAAATGCATAGGGGTAAGAGTGGGAGGATGATGGGAGGGATGGGGACATTGACTTAGCAAGGTCTCTACCAGAACTACAGGGATACTCTATGTTCTTCCTGGTTGCTTTTTACTACTTAAATGAACTAAATGTCCCATTCATTGATTTTTTTTTCTTCCTTCCTTTCTTCCTTCCTTCCTTCCTTTCTTTCTTTCTTTCTTTCTTTCTTTCTTTCTTTCTCTTTCTCTTTCTTTCTTTCTTCCTTCCTTCTCTCTTTCTTTCTTTCTTCATTTCTTTTCCCCCCCCCTTTGTTTTAGTTTGGGGTTTTTTGATTGATTTTTCTAGACAGAATTTATCTAGGTAGTCCTGGATGTCCTAAAACTCACACTGTAGGCCAGGCTGGCCTCAACCTCAGAGATCTGCCTCTGCCTCAACCTCAGAGATCTGCCTCTGCCTCTGCTTCTGGACTGCTGGCATATATTAAAAGCGTATACCACCGCTGGTGCCATGGATTTTTTTTTTTAAAACAAACTTGCAGCTCATAAGAATATTTTAACTACCAGACAAAACAATAACTAAACATTAAACAAGAGGGTCCTCATGCAAATTACAGATAGTGCCTTGTAGATTATAAACCAATTTTACAGAGAGAAGTGTTCGTTCGCTCCCAATAGGAGAACAAAGAACTTGTGTTTCAATTGTGAGCCAGAAGGCAGTGGTCTTCCAGGACTCATGAAATCATTAGATCTTTAAACATACAGGTATATCAGCAATTATTGGGTTCAAGACCTTAAATTTTGCTCATGAAGGTTCAGGAGGCACACAAATACTGAAAGGACTGATCGTGGTCACTATCCCAACTTCAAGACAGAATGGTCTTATCGTGGGTAGAGAGTCCTCCCTGTCTCAGAATAAAATCCAGAATGAAATGCTGATGGTAGAGGGCAGGTGGTGAGTTCCACTAAGGCTGCAGAATCATGCCAACCCAATCCCACAGATGTTTAGTGAAGATGCGCCGTAAGACGCTATGACACAGTGAGACTACTATAAAGGATACGGAGCTCTTCTTGTCAGAGTCTCCAATGTAACCTGGAGATAGGACGGCTGTGTGTGTAAGTTTACTAGGTCTACAACAAGAAAAACCACAAACAAGATTTCAACTACAAAGAGAAGATGGGTTTAAGTAGAACCCTGTAGTATGAGCTTTTCTTTAGCAAATCCAGGGTGCTCTGCAAGCTCACAAACAATTAGATCAGGTTAAGGGAAAGAAATGAACTAGCAACAGGGAGAGCAGTCACATTTGGGCAAGCATTCCCAACCTCGAGTTGTTGTCACTGCTGGAGAAAAGTCTTGGTCCTTATGGATAGATAACACTGCACATTGCACATCCCTAGCCTTAAATTCTATTAACTCTTATCTTCCGTTTGGCTGGTGTGCTTCTGTCCCCAATCCCCCAGTCAGCCCTACTGCTCTTTGCTCAGCAGGCCGCTGCTCTCACTTCATGGAACCCCTAAAGGGTCTCAGTAATTGCCTTGACTTTGACACCAAGTTGTTTGTTTGTTTGTTGGTGGTGGATTTTTTTGTTTTCTAATCTCTATCCTTGCCTTAAACTTCACCTTAAACTTCAGATTAATCAAATAACTCCTGGCTGTTTCCATTCGCATGCCTCACAGCCATCTCAAAACCAATGTCTAAGAACGGAATTCCTCTTCATCGTGTGTTCAAAACTTCAACTTCCTCTCTAGGCAGAGAAACTGCTCTAGTCCATCTCAGTTTTCATGTAAATAAAACTCCCTGGCTGGAGTGTAGCAAATGCAGAAAGTGTGGAGTTGGCAAAGGGTGATTATCCAAG
This sequence comes from Mastomys coucha, assembly GCF_008632895.1. Lineage (NCBI taxonomy): Eukaryota > Metazoa > Chordata > Mammalia > Rodentia > Muridae > Mastomys > Mastomys coucha. Next base: position 7,018,200 of record NW_022196895.1, read on the forward strand.
GCAGTATGCCCTTTGTTGTGATGTTTTAAAAACACATTTGATACAGTCACATGAGAGATAGCATAGCTGAGTGGTTAAACATGGCTTTGAAGTAAGCCAAGTTTGTGTAAGATTCCTGGCACCACCACTTATCAGTCAGCTATGTACAAATTATTAAACTTTCTAAAACTCATCTGAAAAATAGAAACAACAGTAATTCTTAAACCATGAGGTATCCTGGGGATGAAATAAGACACCCCAAATAACACAGTGATCATTGGTTCCCGTAAGGTCCGGGAGACAGAAATCATTTCCAGTTATACACTTCAGTATCTGCAGGACCTGACACAAGTCCTCAAAGTGTGTGCTGAAGGAGCATTGATGTAGCAGTCTAGTGTGAATTAAAGCAAGAACAACCTTATAAAGAAAACAGCACGCGGAGAGAGCGAAAGGCTTCTACTTTTTAACAATTTATGTTTTCCTCTGTGTGCATTGGTGTGTCACCCCTTGCATGCCTGTGTGGGGCTGTTGATTCCTGGAGTTACAAACAGTTGTGAGCTTCCACATGGGTGCTGGAAATTGAATGTGTGTCCTCTGGAAGAGCAGTCAGTGCTCTTTATCACTGAGCCATCTCTCCAGCCTTGAGAGAAAATCTTTATTCTCAGTATTCTATTTATTTAAGTCCTAGATATTTCTTAACCCTACCCCAGCCTTCATATCCTAACTGTGCCCATCCGGGATTTGCTTCCTTATTCACACTTTCTGTCATATAAGAATCGATTCCAAGATGAGAAGAGAACATGGTTTTTTCCCCCTGATGCACCCTTTGTAACTCCTTTAGCTCTCAGGATGCACACTGACCTGGGACCTGGGCATATGTCCATCTTCCTCCTTTATCACTCCCTCTCCTCACGCTGGGGTTGAGCAGTGCTGATGGGTTCTAGTCTCACTCTGCTGTTTCTTTTCTTCCTGCTTTCACATTTACCTGCAAACCATGGGACGCACTCAGTGACCTCACAAGCTTCGTTTCCAAATGGAGCTTCGTCAGTGTATAGCTTTCACCTTGCCCCATCTATGAATGACTTTTCTCCTCTCTCTTTTCTTTAAGGTAAGGACCTCACCTGTAAGTATTCCTCCTATGGCTTACTCCTTTCTGCCAGTTCATCTTCCGTTACGTGCCACAGTTGTTCTGAGCAAGGGGATTGGTTATGCGCCATGCCCATATCCGTTCATCTCCTGAGAGCTCTTACTTCGCCCTCATGAGGCCGGCCTCCTTTCCTACTGCTCTTTCTGCATCTCTTCTGGATTTTCCTCGTCCTTTGATTTTGAAACTGTCCTGCTTCTCATGGCTTACTGCTTAACGTGTTTTCACTAACTAGATCAGTACCGGTATCTTCTAGCGGTGTGGTTTTGTCTTCAGGCTCTGTGTGTGCAGTCTGGAGCCCTGAGCTCGGTCCTGAATTTCTATCTTCCTACTGAAAAGATTTCCTCCCTCTTCCCTTCGCCCCTGATTAAAGAAATCCTTAGCCCCTCTGCCTACACTCTTGCCCAAACTTCTGGTGCTTGGTTGGTTGGGTTTTTCTCTACCAATGAACTCTTTTTCCAGCTCTCAAATAAATTTTTAATCTCTAATTTACACATTACTGATAAACTTATCTTTTTTTAAAAAAAAAAATCTGATTGTTAATTTCAATTTTTGAAATCTCTTTGGTTTTTCTCCTCCTTCTAGGATGAAATTTAGGTTCCTAATTTGACATAGAAAATTCTTTACAGACCAGCCCCACCATCCTTCAAAGTTTTCTTTGGCTCTCAAACCCACCCACATCCCACCCAGGAGTCAACTCCTGGGACAGTCACCTTCCAGGGAGTCTTAAGTATGCCACTCCTATGGCAGTCTGTTCTGGTGGCCTGTGAGGCTCTCCTAATTCTGTTTGGTGAATTCCTACCCTATCTTCTCAAGCCGCCATGTTCCCTTTTTCTGGTGTTATCTCTGTACTCCCTGAGCAGAGCTTGCCTTCACCTCTAGCTTAGGATCTCCAAGCTCAGTAGGTGTCATCAACCCCTCTACAGTTCAGTTAATTTCTAGGTGAACAAATACATGAAATAAGAAACTAAGAAAAACTTTACTCTTAAGAACACAGATTCCTAGGGGAATATCAGTTTGAGCATATTGTGTTGACATATTGAGATATAAGGGCTATCAGGACAGAGGCCATGTTTTGTAGACATTTAGACTTTAGGAACAGCAGCTCAGAACAGACTGTCTAGATCGCCTTGCTGATAGTGTGAATGCAGCTGTCACAAGCCGACACAGTAAGCAGCATCAAAGTGGATGACCCATGGCAGAACAATTCTTAGTAAGCAGGGAAGGGACCGACAGCTGGAACTGCAGGTTCCCATTGGCTTCAAACTCATCTGGTTCTCCTCCTCCTCTGTTATTTGAGGTAGAATGTAGCTTCTTTACCCCTTCCCCTTTTATAAAAAGGCTTTCCAAGACAGGGTTTCTCTTGTTTTGCCCTGGCTGTCCTGTACTCAGTTTGTAGACCAGGTTTGCCTTGAAGTCAGAGGATCCACCTGCCTCTGCCTCTCATGTGCTCAGATTAAAGGTGTATACTACCACTGCCTGGCCCTGCCATTTTCTTAAGTAGTGAGAGACGATGAGTAGGAGAGATACATACATTTTTGTCCACCTCAAAGAAATACCAGTAAACTGACACAAACTTCAAGCTTCTTTTTAGCAAGATATGATAAAATTCATATATTATTCCAGAACTGGGGAAGTTGAGGCAGGAAAAATGTGAGTGGGAGGCCAATCTGGCCTATATAGAAAGGTTCTATCTCCAAAAGTGAATAACAAACAAACTAAAGAATTTTTTGTTAAATTTTTTCTTAAGACTCACTGTGTATTATTTGTATGAGTATTTTATTTGCATGTATGTGCAGCGCATGGGCTCCTGGTTCCCACAGAGGCCGGAAGATGGTGTCGGATCATTTGGAGCCAGAGTTGTGAGCTAGTCACCGTGAGCGTGCTGGGAATCAAACCCTGTCCTCTGAAAAAGCAACAAGACTCTTCTTAACCACTGAATCACTTCTCTTTATCTTGAGGGTTTTGGTTTTCTTTTTAAATGGAAAAAATAACATTAGGATAAGGATTTGTTTATTCAGACCTCTTTCTCCCCTCTGTCTACTTTGTTTGGTGCATCTAGAAATAACTTCTTGCAAATCAAATTTAAGAGCACATTAAGAAGATCACACATCACAACCAAGTTGACCTCATCCCAAGGGTGCCAGATTGGCTCAGCAATCCAACCAATGTGCTGCATCATATAAGTAGAAAAGTATTTGACAAAGATTTACAAAATCCTGATGAAATTCAGAATAGATAGATAACATAATAAAAACACTAGTTACAAACAGCCGAGAAAGAAATTAGAAAAATTGTCACATGACTTTAGAAAAAGAAAGCAAAGCCTAACCAAGAAGATAAAAGAATTCATGAAAACTTTAAGATGCTGAAGGAAAAATTAAAAGGCACTGGAGGTGGGATGTTTCTGGATTGGCAGAATTAACCTTGTGAAAATGTCCGTGCTTACAAAAAACAGTGTACAGATTCAATGTGATCCCATCAGAATTTTATGACAGTCTTCACAGACTTAGGAAAAAGAATCCTAAAATTGCATATAAAAAACAAAGGGGCGTGGATAGACAAAGCAAACGAGCAGGAAGAACACTTCTGGATGTAGTGTTCACAATACATGACTTCAAATTATGCCATAGAGCCACAGTAGCAGAGGCAGCTTAGAAACGGCACAAAAACAGACATGCAGGCCAATAGAAACTAAACTAAAATAAAATAAAATGCCAAGAAATAAGCACATGCAGCTTGTTGCCATCTAATATTTTGACACACAAATGTATCAAAAACATAATATAAAAAATGGCAGTTTATTCAACAGATACTACTAAGAAAACAGAGTATCCATCAGCAGGAGATGGAATTAGTTCTAATCTCTGTCCCTTGCACACACACACACACACACACACACACACACACACACACACAAATGTCATTTCAAAATGGATAAAAGATAGGAATTTAAAGCTTGAAACACTGAAGCTAAAAAGACTGTTCTCAGAAGAGAAGTCACATATAACCAGCCAATATTATAATAAAGAGTGTTTAACATTGGGGCTGACCATGTAACGCAGATGTTAAAAGTCCTCACTGCCTTGCCTCTCACCCACCCCAGTTCAGGCCAGAGCTGCCTGGAACTCCTGCTCACGGGGCATCTGACCGCCTTTTCTAAACACCAGATACCTACACATGCACATACCCTTACCACACACACAAACACAGTTAAAGAATAATAGTTTTAAAAACTGTTTAACACCATTAGTTACCACAGAAATGCAAATTATATCTATTTTGAGATCCCATCCCCTTCAGAACAACTAGAAAATTCAAAACAAAACAAAAACAAACTAAACAAACAACCCTAAATGATAAGAAGTGCTACATAGGGTGTGAGGAAGAGAACCCTTATCCACAGCTATCCACTGTGGAAATTAGTGTGCAACTGCCTAAAATAAAATAAATAAAACTACCCTCTGAGCCTGCTCTGCCACTCTTGCGCATCTATTCACAGAGGCACATTATTGATGCTGTATCAGTAATAGGAAATGGAATCCTTTAGTATATATTATGCTGTTCTAGCATTTAAACCCAGTGGCTTGCTCTACTATAGAGTTGCATCTCCAGCCCCTTAGATAATTTGTATAAAATAGTTTCTTAATAATTTAAAAATAAGTTCAAATCATGAAGGCAACAATGTTCTTTGGTATTTTAGAATTTTTAACTTTAATGCAGTCTTTCTGGACAAGCCTCTTTTTTAGCCAGTCACATATATAAATCATTAAAATATTTTAGAATACCATGACTGCATACTGTGTTGGAGAGTATCATAGTAGATACTGTGAATTTAATCACAGGCAAAATCAGATAAGTATATCTCCCGTTTTTTATGATGATTAAAATCTAATAGGGAATATCAACCCCGGTTAATCACACTGATTATTGTACTGCTCAGAAGTGAGGGAACTGTTAGGAGATGAGCAAAATTCTGTGAGGACTTTCAAGGCAGGTCTGAGTGGATGAGATCTAAAGAATGAAAAATTTAAGGAATCAAAAACAACAACAAAAATGCAGTGAGGGAAGCTCGGTCACTGTGTCCGAGCTCACTGTTAGAAAGAACACCAGCAAGGTAAGGTTGCTCACTGAGGAGAGCGGCTTTAGCCCAAGAGCGTTGTAGAATCTGGAAGGTTTTTAGCAAAAGATTGACATGGTTTTATTTGCACATGGTGCTGAGAAGTGAATGGACAATACCAGACACAGATGAGCACAGTGACCAAGGACGTTGTCGTTGGCTCTTGGCAAGAGGTCTCCAATCCTATCACCAGGGTCTCTTGCAGAACTCTGTATTTCCTGACAGGAAAGGCCCCTTCCATCAGGAGGAGGAGGAACCTGCTGCAGTGCCTTACATGACCTTGGAAATTACACATCATCTCTTGTTCAGTATTTTGACAATGGCATTAGTCAGGTTGATTCAGGGAGAAAGAGGCTTTCAGCAGGAGGTATAGGTAATTAAGGGACCCTCAGCTTCCCTGGACAACATCCAGTGGAACTCCATCACTTCCCTGCTGCATAGTGAGTGAAAAGGAAACTGAGAACCAACCTATAAATGGAGGAAAACTAGAGATGGAGTCGGGTAAAATTTAGAAGAGAAGAAGGAAGCTTCAGAAATCTGTCAAGGGCTGCAGAGAAGGACCACTGGGAAAGGTACCTGTTGCCAAGCCCAAGGACCTGGGTTTGATGTGTGATCTCATGTAGTAGGAGGGAACCAATTCCAGGAAGTTGTCTGCTGAGAGTCGGGGGCCTGCTGAGACACGTATATACCCATGTATGTGTGGTAGCATGCATGTGCACACACACTAGTGGTGTGTGTGTGTGTGTGTGTGTGTGTGTGTGTGAAAAGAAGTCAAAAGGAAATGTGAAAGGAGATGAGAGTTGTTTGTTAAGCTTTACTGACATGGATTTTCATAGCCAAAAGCTTTCTTCACAATACAATAAGGTTTAATAGGGTGCTGACTCATCTCCCCCAAACTAGTTTTTATTAAGATTTATTTTATTTTTGCCTGCATGTATGTGTGTCGGTGCAGTATGTGTCTATAATGCCCAAAGGATCCCTTGAAACTGGAGTTACAGACAGGTGTGATCTTCCATGTAGGTGCTAGCAACCACGTGTGGGCCCTCTGTAAGGGCACAGAAACTCTGAGCCGCCCATCTTCCTAGCTCCTGTCACTTGTGTTTGAAGAGTTTTCTCTTCCTTGGCAATCTTCATTCACTCACAGATGGTCTAGTAAAGCTGCAGAACTCTACTGATGTTTTAATTAGAATTCCCTTATTATTTTGTTTGGGAAATACACAACTTTATAATGATTAGGCTTCTCTTTAAGAAACACAATATGCTCCTCTGTGTAAAAACTTTCACTTAAATTACCTAATAAAGTTTGATAATTTAAAAAAGTTACAGCATATCTGCTTTAAGCATGACTCCTACATATTATTTTTCTGGTTGCTCTGAACAAGTTCTATTCTCTGCCTCGGTGAGACCATATTGTTTTCAGTAAAAGTTTTATTTTTTTTTAACTAACAAATAAAACATTAATTTACTTATTTATGCTATGTAAGTTAATGTTCTGATACATATATGTTGTAGAATGACTTAAACAAATTAAATTTTTGTATCTCACCTAGGTAAAGTAAATTTAAATCTAACACCTCTGCCTCCTAAACACTGAGACTACAAGCTGGTTCCCGTGCTGTCTGTGCAGCACTCACGTGCCTTCCAGCACTGCCAGGCCTCATGCTTCTGTGGCCAGCATCTTACCAACTGAGCTGTCTCCTTAGCCTGGTTTCATTCAGTGACTCTGTGTGTGTGTATGTGTGTGTGTGTGTGTGTGTCTGTGTATCTGTGTGTGTGTGTGTGTGTGTATGTATGTGTATCTGTGTGTGTGTGTGTGTGTTTGGTTTGGTTTGGTTTGGTTTGGTTTTTTTGGTTTTTCGAGACAGGGTTTCTCTGTGTAGCCCTGGCTGTCCTGGAACTCACTCTGTAGACCAGGCTGGCCTTGAACTCAGAAATCCGCCTGCCTCTGCCTCCCAAGTGCTGGGATTAAAGGCATGCACCCGCACTGCCCGGTGTGTTTTCTTTGTCCATTTAGTCACTGGCAAACATTTAGGACGATTTCATGTCTGCTACTGGGAACAGTGCTGTAACAGATTGGACATACAGATACTTTCATTTTCAATGGGTATGTAATAGTTGCCCTATTTATCTACAATGGGAACATTCTAAGCCCCCAATGAATGCTTGTAGTGAAGTAGTGGTGGGTGAGCTCTATGAAGACACTCCTTAGCTTACCATGAGTTCATATCAATACAACATTGCAACTTGAAAATGTATTTAATACACATAACCTACCACGCATCATGTTCAAGAGGATAGTAGGCTCCATGGTGTGTATTGTTTATGCTGGTGATAGTTAACTTATTGGAAGCAATGCTTCCCCGCCTCTGCCCAGCATCGCAACTGTGCATTATATTGTGCCTTACTATCCTGAAAAATTTAAAATTTTTTAAAAGTTTGAAATATAGTTCCTGGTACATAAATGTTTTTGTACCTTTGTAAAGTAGAAAAAATTATAAGTTTAGCTGTCATAAATTGGAGGTCAATGTGCACACTCTTTTCTATGCAGACCTACCTAAAGGGAAGAATAGGTTCTATATAAGGCACGTTCTAAGTTTAACAGCCTCATCGTAAGCCAGTGCCGTTACAACCACTGCATGTGATGACAGTTGCTTACATCCAAATAACAGGAAACAGCACTGTGGTGGGATGCCTCTCTGAGCAGCTGAGGATGGCTAGGTGGGGTGGAAGCTCTGGCTTCATGTTTTGGGGGAAGTGCCGTGCTGTTTCCCACACAGTTCTGCTAATTTATGTTGCCAGCAGCAGCGTGCAAGCATTCCGTTTCCCATGTCCTCTCCAGTGTTGGTCATCATTTATCTTTGGGAAGGCAGCCATTTTGACAGGTGTGGTTACTTCTTTCTGCAGTACTGATTTGCGCTTCCCTGGAGGTTAGTCATGCTGGCAAGTCACACACCTTTGACCATTTGTACATCTTCTCTGGAGAATCATCTTTGACTATTTTTGTCAGTGTCTAGATTTTTACTGTCTTGATTAAATTTGTTCCTGTTGTTTTATATTGCCTTTGTAGGAGTTGAAAATTGAATTTTGGGAACAGTTTCTTTTGTGTTCCTTATGTGTTTGTGGTTTAAGTCCTTATTAAAGAATGATTTACAATATCTTCTCCTGTTCTGTAAGCTGCCTTCACTTTCTCCCTCCATTTGCTCAACAAAGTTTTTTGTATGACATAATCCTGTTTATCAATTTTTTGCTTTTATTGTCTATGCTTTTAAAGTCATGTCTGAAAAACTATAACCCAGATCCATGTCCTAAAGGCTTCCCCAGTGCTGTCCATTTGTTTGTTTTGTTTCTCTAAGATGGGAATCTCACTATGTAGCCCTGGCTACCCTGGAACTTGTGGTGTAGAGCAGTCTGGCGTCCAAGTCACAGAGAATCTGCCTGCCTCTGCCTCCTGAGCGCAGAGATTAAAGCTGTGGTCCACCAAGCCTGCCTAGAAGGTAACTTTGGAAGTTTCAGGTCTTCTATTCAGAGTTGATAAAGCCATTTTGAATTGCTTTTGTTGATCGTGTGATTACAGTATGTTTGTGATTTCATTGCATGCTGAACATCCAGTTTCCCCAGCAGTTTATTCTGTATTCTTTCCGTCTTTGCTGAGGATCAATTGATAGTGTGTAAATTTGTTCTGGAATCCTCTATTCTGTTCAATTAGTTTGTTCTTCTGTCAGTGTGGATATTTTCATGCCAGCACCATGCTGTTTCAGTCTCCACAATTTTGAACCCAATTTTGAAACCTGATGGCCTGGTTCCTTCACGATTTTTGGTTTTGTTCTTTCTGTCCTTTTTGGGGTGGGTGGTAAAGGGCAGTTTCAGAAGTCTTTAACTATTAAGTGTCTATTGACTCCATACAAATATTAGGATTTGCTTTCTATTTTTGTGGAAATTATTGTTGGAATTTAATTGTGGCTGCATTAAATCTGTTTCTCTTTAGGTAATGTGGGTATTTTGATGACACTACTGTTCTAATCTTTGAAAATCGGCTGTTTTCTAATGTATTCACATCAGTTTTCTAATGTGTTCACATCAGTTTTCTAATGTATTCACATCAGTTTAATTCACCAGTGTGCTGTGGCCTTTTATTTTCTACTTCATTGGTTAAATTTATTCTTAATTTTTTAAATTTACTTTGTTGACGTTACAAGTTAAGTTTTATTCAATGGCAGTGTACTATTAGCATATAGTGATGCTACAAACTTTATATGTTGATTTTTTATTAGCTTTACTATATACTAGTTTGAACAGTTTTTTTGTGGCATCTTGGGATATCCCATATAAAAGATCATATCATCTACAACGAGTCTATCATTTTGTATTTAGTCTAGAAGTGTGTTGCTTTTAATTCCCTCTTTGAAGAAGTCAGTCAAGCATTAGAGATGGGATTTGGCTCCCAGCATAGGCGATATTCACTGTGTTCAGGGTGTCTAACTGAGAACCCCAGTCGAGCCTTGTTGGGCTCAGTGTGTGCATTTGGAATGCTCTGTTTTTCTTTCTTTCTTTTAAACATATATATATTTTTTTATTTTATGTGCATTGGTGTTTTGTCTGCTTGTAAGTTTGTGAGGGTGTCATATCTTGGAATTACAGAGAGATGTGAGCTGCCATGTGGGTGCTGGCACTAATAAACATAGTAAAGCTAATTTTTAAAATTAACATATAAAGTTCTTAGCATCACTGTGTGCAGAAAACTGCCAGTAATGAATGACTTGAACCTGGGTCCACTGGAAGAGCTGTCAGTGCTCTTAACTGCTGAGCTGTCTCTGCAATCCCTCAGAGAACTTTCTTTGCACATTTCAAAATAGCAATATATATTTTATAGTATGTCTCCAGTATTGTATTTGGCTGTGTTTCTTTGGTTGGTTGATTAGTAGGTTTGGCTTTTTTTTCTCTTTCTCTCTCTTTTTTAGACAGATTCTTGTTGTGTAGCCCAGCAGGCTTTAAATTTGTAGTGATCTTTCTGCCCAGTTCCCCCCACCCTCATGCTGTCACTACAGGTGGGCATCATCACACTTGGCATAGTTCCAGTTTTAGTGTTGGCATTTTAGAATGTAGTTTCATTATTTGAGGAACTGTCTCATTTCGGGTCTCTTCTAAGCCATGATTCCTATCAAACGGGAGCTGCTTTTTTTCTTTGAGGTACGAATAGCACCAGTCTATTGCACTGAATAAATATTTAATGGAGATTGAATGTTTCCTGTCTGGTAGATCGATTACTTTTGTCAATTCTCTAAGGAAAGCACTTTTTTTAAAAAAAAAAATGCCTTGCAGTAGGCTAAGGAATTTTCTTTCCTTGGTATTATGGTTTATACAAGGTGGGTTTTTTTCCAGTGTTATGTAGTTTCATGACCCTTAGGCTTTTAGTTACACTTTTATTCTCATTTAATATGTATGACTAGAATTTTATGTCATCTCAAAATATAAATCTCAGAATCATTGGTCTAGTAGCATACAATAAAATTATTTCCTAAAAGAATTGAGTTTTTTTAGAATTTTTGGTATTTAAGGCTATGAAAATGAAGTATAAAAATGTTTGAGGTAGAGTTTTAATAGAAAATTAAAACTCCCAAGACAAATTATTATTTACTGTTAGTTGACAAATATATGCATTTCTTGAATTAGTCACATTCTCATTTAATTATTAGCCAGATTTTTTTTAAAGCATTAGATTTAAATTAAGCATATTTTCTCTTTGGAGTGTCTGTGAAGTCAGTAAAAGAATTAGTAGTGCTCTGTGCAGCCCTGTTTTCTGGATGAGGTATGGTGGACAGAATCACCAATTTAGCAAATCTGACTATGGCACAAGGAAAGACAAGGCACAAGCCAGGCGGTGGTGGAACACAACTTTAATCTCAGCAGAGCAGGTGGATCTCTGTGAGTTCAAGGCCAACCTGGTCTACAGACTGAAAAATCCTATCTCCAACAAACAAACAATGAATGAATGAATGAATGAATAATGAATGAATGAATAATTAACTAAATAGATACAGGAAGGTACTAGTTGGGAAGAAGAAATCAGCAATAATGGGTGATGGATAAGAGTATGAATATGATATAATACAATCTATAATACATGTAATTGTCAAAAATAAATGAATTTAATAAATAGAAAGTTTTCACTATAGAAAACATTCTGTATGTGTTGTCAGTATGGTGTTCAGATGGACCGTTTCAGAATAAGCTATAAAATGGAAGTCATTTAAATAAAAACAGAAAAATGAATAGACAGAAAAAGTATATAAATGCTTTATATAAATGCTTTCTATTTTTTTGTTTCTGAGAATTTTGAACATAATTGTCACACGAGTAAGACACACCTGGTGATGAAATGTCCTCTATTTGTATGAAATAATCCCATAGTGATTAGCACAGGACAACCTGATTTAAATGATCACTGCTGTTGTTCAGAGCTCGTCTTCTTGAGGAAGACTGTGCATCGGCAAAATGATGATACATGTTTCGTGACAAAGTGATAAAAGTCAGCGGAGTCATAATGAATCTCTTATCAGTTTTTAGGTCTTTTTGACCCAGGAGTTTGTATCCTATGAAATCTTTACTTTTTGGAATTCATTAAAATATTTTATAGCGCACAGATTTTAATTAAATTGATACCATACTGATGGAAGTTGGATAACATTACCCAGAGGGAAGAGGTAGGTTGGGAAATTGGAAAGAGCTTAAGAAGTTCTGCTAACATTTGATGCAAGTGAGAGGAGCAGCTACATTTGAGAAGTTTCTTCCTGTTCCGAGCCTAGAGCAAGGAGAACCTGCCCTTTATCCACAGTGTCTGCAGTGTTCTTCTGCCTCATGATATCATTGCCAAGAAAATGTGCCCAGATCCTAAGAGGCACATGCTCTTGCCTGCCGTTGAAGCAGCCTGTGGGTTGTTTGTAAGGCATTGCAGATCCAAGGCTGCAGAAGTGACGGGGGACTTTGGGGAGTGCTCCTGTCCAGGAAGGGAAGCTTCCTAGACATTACAGCTGTTGTCGAGGAGCCAAACGGAAGATAAATCACCACTGGCCACCTCTTATTGAAATGCTTCAGCCCTGGCCTTTAACTGGAGGACTCACAGGGTTTTGAAGTGCAAATAGGATGGTGAAGGATAAACCCTTTCAGGACCTCGTGTTGATGGATTTTCCCCCTGTGTGGGTTTCTAACCCTGACTGTGATCTGGAAGAGACCCTGAAAGAAAGAAAAGTCTTCCTTTGTTTTTGATCAGTCAAGCAATAAGAACTTTCCACGGGGGTGTGCTTCCCGCGCTGTGCATGGGCCTTGTCTCAGGAGAAGATGATTTAATTGGATCTTTTGGGAGCCCTTTACAGAGGTGCTGTCATTTGAAGATCACTTCTTTCTTGCTACTAATGCCCAAGTTTGAGGGTACTCAAGGACATGATGTTGTAGGAGAATTATGTTGAGCCAGTTCAGAGTGGGACAAAGTCTTTTACAAGATGGTAGTCACTCCATAATTCCAAGTTGTGCACATTCATTCTGTTATTTTGTATATATTTTTGCCAGCCTTAAAAATAAAATAAGAAATTCTGAGAGTATTTAAAAAAACTGTCATGTTGTATTTGTAAAGATGCCAAAGTAACAAAATAGGAGACACAGAAATGTTTAAATAAGAAGTGTTGATTCATAGATCTAATTCTGTTTATTCTCCACATGATGTAAACACAATGGATAAAACATCATGGATCAAATGGATCAAATATCATGATGATCTTTAGAATGTAAAGATGAGAGGAATCATTACAGACTACAAACTCAGCCCAATTTTAGCATAACTTAAAGGCCTTATATGTTTTAAAGAAGATTTTAAAGAAAAATTGTAGTATTTTACTAAGCAAATATTATTTTCTTTGCTCATAGTTCATAGAAATGCTGTTGATGAGCCTGTCCTTGGACATTCTGGGTCTTTAGATGTACCATAGATGTTTGTAGTATTTGTCCTTTTTTTTTTAGAACAACATGTATTTTTCTACAATAGAGGCTTACAACCGTGTCTCTTGATATTTGTTATAAAAATGGATTGTTAATCTCCATAGTTGACATTGATCACAGTGTTTAATTGAACCTCTAAATTTCTTCAGAATTTCCCCATCCTGCTATTTAAATTTCAGAGGTGTACTTATTCCAATTGTATTTGAAATAAGGACAAACCCCCAGACTCTAGAGCGGCAGACTCTCCTGTATGTAGAGCTTCCCTGGCGCTGGTTTGCTGCTGGGCGATGTTCACATGACCTCTCCTTTGTTAAAAGAGAGTCTGCGGTCCTTCCCAGGATACTCTCCTGTTCACTAGCTTTTTAAACCCAAGTTGGAGGTTGTCTGATTAATGAATGGTGAGCTTTTCTATTCTGAGCTTTGCATATTGTTGGCATTGTGTCACATGTTGCTTTTTAATTTCTGATGTGCTTAATGTGTTTTTAATTTGCAAAGCATGAGTGTTCCTTTCATAGCAATAGAATAGAGTCAGCATTTCTGAGTCCAGATATTGCTTTATGCAAACAAGAAGAGTCAGACTGAATTGAAGCCCTGGGTTTCCTTCAATACACATGTCAATGAATCTCACTTTGAATATTGTTGAATAGAAGAAGACACTTGAAGAAAGGCTTTCTTCTCTCAGACCATCTCTTGCCTCTTGGCCAGTGAATTGCCCCAATATAAAAGCACTGGGCAAAGTGAGTTACAGAGGGAAAAAGCAATCCACAAATGATCACTCCTTCTGCCTTTGATTGTGTCGGATTTTGTTGTGTGTGTGGCAATTGTTTTCTTTTTCACTTAGAAGAGGTTTATGGTCCGATGCCTGTCAAGTCAGAGCCCGTCCTAAGGTGGCGGTTGTATTTCTCTCTGAGTTCCTGGAGGTGATAGCAGTCCTTTGTTCAGCCAGCAGTGTGCTTGCTCTGGAGAGCATCTGCCACTCCACGCATTACAAGATGGATGGGTCTCCAGTGAACTGCTGGGTGAAGCAAATGGTGAAAACAAGAAAAGACAAGAGGTTTCGGGGTCTGCAGAGGACAGACAACAAGGAAACACTTAGAAATCAAGAGCAAGCTGAGCGACAAAGGAAGGGAGCAGGGATGAACCCATGTTGCTCTATAAACATCTTGGAGCTCCAAATCTTTCAGTGGCTTGTTACAGTGGTCTGAGGGAGTGATCTACGCCATGGTAACACGTTTGTGTTTCTGATTTCCAGAGAGAGAGAGAGAGAGAGAGAGAGAGAGAGAGAGAGAGAGAGAGAGAGAGAGAGAAACTGTATGTGTGTGGGGGGGGTGTGAGTCTGTGTGTGTGTGAGTCTGTGTGTGTGTGAGTGGTGTGTGTGAGTGTGTGTGTGTGTGAGTGGTGTGTGTGAGTCTGTATGAGTGGTGTGTGTGTGAGAATGTGTGTGTGTGTGTGTGTGAAGTATTGGGAAAGAACAATAACGGTAGGGATGACTTATGAAGATTTGGCTTTAAAAATGTAAAGATTAAGCTAAAAATCAAACTTTTAGCCATTTCAGTTTACTTTCTCTCTTTTGATTTTCTCTCCTTTCTATTTTATAAGCAACTGACAACTTGAAAAGTTTTGGCCATGCACCAGATATCCTCAGTGTTTTCTAAAGACTTTTGGCACTTCTACAGGGGGGTACTGAGAGTTCTGTCTTAATGGAGGCTGCGGGAGTGGGGAGGGGGGTTAAGTTGGTTTAAGTTATCTCCAGTTTCATTTAATAGGTTGTGTGATGGAAGAAAAAAATATATATTTTTTTTTATTGATCTGTCTGATGTTGGAGGTTTGTATTGTACTCGTTTTTTTGTTTTGTTTTGTTTTGTTTTGTTTTTGGTAATGGTCGCAGTGTGTAAATCCTTACTCATACAAAGTCCCTCCTGTGGGATAAGAGAAGGAGGTCTGCTAGAGATAGAAGAGGGAAGAAGAAAGAGCAGTGTACCCAGAAAACAAAAAAAAAAAAAAAAGATTTCGTCAAACTTTTTGTCATTTGTCTAGGAAAAAGTCATCATTCGAAAGGCAGAGAGACTGAGATGGTTGGAGCTTTAGCTGTACAAATGGTGGAGGCTGGAGCACCTCCTCCTCCGTGGCGTAAATAAGAGATGAAAGCAGAGGAGTGACACAAAGGATCAGGTCCTTTAAGGAAATGTGTGCAGCCTGAATAGGGGTCTGTGGCCTGGGGCCAAAGGTCTCAGCTCTGAGTGTAATTAGAAGAAAATACAAAAATGTCATTACTAGCAGGTGAACTGTGCAGCACGTGGCTAAAAATTAGCAATTTTAGACTCCAAAGCTATTGGAATTGGATTATTGACCTTTTTAAAAATCATTAAGGTACTTGTGGAGTTGGACTGTTGTTGTCAGCAGTAATGCGGTTTGACCTCATTGACCATATGGGGTAGTCTTGGGTTTGGATTAGGTAGGAAGGCTCGCGATTCTGAAAGATGCTATTTGTGCATGTGTCAGTGGGAAGTGTGCGAACGTGATTATTCTTCTGTGAGAAGGCATTCTTCCAATAAGGAGAGGTTATGATAAATATTTTTATCCCCAAATCTGAAATGTTTCTTTTTTTGCCTTTCAAGTTGACATAAAAAGAAAAGGACAAACAGATTTTGTTAACATGACTTCAAGTATTTTAGTGTTATAATATGTGTACCATACTTGCTGCAGTAAGACAGTTTTACAGAACTAAGACTCTTTGGTTTTCTTTTTTAGACACAGTAAAACTTCTAAGTTATGTATAAAAATTAATGGCAAGTTCCTTTAATTCATTTAAGGCCTTTGTAGCTTTATCTTATTTTTCATTAAATAGTTTATATCAACCATAATCTATTTGGCAGAGAGAATAATAGGCACATTATTCAACCTACTGTAGATAATTAAAGTTAATTTGACAACTCCTAGAAATGCACTGCTCAGAGAGGTGGGAAACGGCTTTTCTTGTCCTGTAATTTTTCTTTCTGAAATCATTACAGACTCTCAAAAAGAAGAAAAATATTATTTTGGTTATTAATTACATTTGATCTTCTTGTATTTCTTTGAATAAATTATTTTTAGACAAATATCAAGGATTGTAAAATTCCCAAATGTCTTCAGATACGAAATTTACCTTGTATTAATTCCATTTCCAAGATAGAAGTGTTCTGTGGACTTTTAGCGTTTCGGTAACACTGGTCAAACTTGCTCAGCTTGCGCTAAGGGAAGGGATGGAATTTAAAAAATGATTCCTTTTGAATATATTTGAATATATATTGGAGTGCAGTTATTCGAGGGAGTTCAGGAAGAGGAAACATCTTCGCTTTTTCCAGTAACAAATACAGTTAGGTAGGATTTCAGTGACTTTATAGAGTTTTAGACTGTTACATTGTAAAATAAGAGGCCCTTGGAAATAACTTGTGGTTTTTTTGTTTTTATAGGTGCAAAGAAACTTTAAGAAACTTCTAATCTAGAACAAGCTCCCAGAGATGTTGAATGCCTAACTTAACCATGAACATGATTTAAAAATGTTAATATATGAACCAAGGTATTGTATGACCATATTCTTCTTCTCAAACTTTTCATGATCAAATTCATTTGAGGAAGTTGTTACAGTTTAAATAAAGCTATGACATTTGATCCTTACGCTAAGCCGATGTTATATAGAGCCCTCTCTTGTTCTTATCCATCCTGTGTGCTTACCTCCACTTCATCTTCTCTACTCCTTCAGTAGAACTTACTCCAGAATACATTTTTTTCTCCCAGCTAGCTCTGTATTTCCTATCGACGTAATCTGGAAAAAAAAAAAAAGATAGATTCAAGGGCTAAAGAGAAAGCTCAGTGAACAGAAGAGCTTACACTGGGTCAAAGTACTCACAGTAGGTCGAAGTGTTCGCACCGGGTAGAAGAAGTGCTCACAGTAGACAGAAGTGCTCACTGATCACTTTCCTAGAGAAAGTTTTTCCTTCATCTACTTTAGATGCTCCACCTGAAGGTTGGTTCAAGAGACCCAAGATCTCTTAGAGCCCCGGTGGAGTCATGCACATGACTTCCACATGCATAGACATGCACGCACATGACTTCCACATGCACAGCATGCACGCACATGACTTCCACATGCACAGACATGCACCCACATACACATAAATAAAAATAGATCTCTTAACTTCCCCCCCTCACCTTGTCTTTTATTTATTTATTAATTTTTTTATTATTCTTTGAAATTTTCATCCTGTGTGCAGCATGATCATGCGTACCCTCAGCCCCGCCCATGATGCACCTTTTGGTTCCTCTTTGGTGATTCTGATTTTCTTTCAAATTGTCTGATAAGAGACTTCTAGACTCTCACTTGTGCAGAAATACCCAAATTGTATTTAGAAATCACATCTATTTAAAGTTTATTTCACATACTAATGTTCTAAGGCATGTGTTCCAGAGGTTTGCTAGGGTGTGTTGGCTTTATTTTTAGAAGACCTCTAGCTCAGGGAGAAAAGGGATACAGGCCGTCTTCCCACAGCAAGGACAAACATGTTAAGAATTGAGAATTTAGGGTGAAGCTTGGCTTTTAGAAAGGATATGCCCCAAACTCTCTTTCCCCTTTGGAAGTTGTGGTGTGTTTAAATAGCCTGGTGTTTTCAAGGAAGGCCAAAGATCTCTTCCTCTTTTATGACCCGGCTGTATCCCTTTGAGGCCAGAGAGAACAAGAGGGTCATTGCCACTTCGCCCTGGCCCCTGTTTGTTCCCTCCTGATGACCAAGAAGACACTGAAACCCAGTCTTGGCTCAACATCTGGAAAGCAGTCAGAGAGAGGGCGGAGGTAGGAGAGCAGGAGGACTTGCGTTCTGTTTCACCAGGTGCCAGGAGGAAGCAACATTAGACTTTTTGATAAGGGAGGCAAATTCTGTGGGCCCTGGCGTTGGGCTTCAACAATGGAGCAGGTCAAAGGACAGCTGAGCCGGGTCAGGGAGACACCATGGGGTGTATTCTGTTACTTAGTAAAAGGAGCAGCCTCCGAAAACCTTAAAGGATTCCCTTGAAAAATCTGTGTTGTGAGAAGGTTTTATGAGTCTCATGGCAATAACTCCTGATTTATCTAAGGAGTGCTAGCCTTTGTCTAATGGAGGGATAATCCTCACCAAATGTTGGCTAGGACTCAGCAGAGGGCTGAAAGAACAGTTAGGATCTCAAGTGGACTTTGCTTTCCAGAACGTTCATCATTTTAATGTTTCTGTCGCAGTAAAGAATTTTGCACTGTTGAAATATAGCCTTTTCCTCTTCTTGCGACAGAAAGCAGTTAGGGGAATGCCGGGGCAGGGAGCCGGCCACATTCACTTCAAAATTAGTCTATGTGCTTCAGACTTTTCTTATACATAGAGAACTAGTAAATCGTTTTCAGATATCAAAACCTGCTTACTCTAGAATGTTATCTTTAAATTTTTTTCATTGTACTTATAAAGGGCTTACATGACATGAATTCTGTTTCTGGCTCACAGTTTTAAAAATTTTTTAATTATTATTATTTTCTGTGTGTACATATAGCTCTGGGGATTGAGCTCAGGGTTTCATATATACTAGGCAAGCACTCGACCACTGAGCTACAGCTCCAGCCTACAGACTTTTAATTTTAATTGTTAATAGTTGACAGAAGGGAACTATGAGCTGATGGCTAACATCAAATCCTCCACTTTTTCCTGAAAAAAAAAAATGTTTTTATCAGGAATAAAAAAAAAAATCAATGTGAGAGTCACTAATAAAAATGTTCTGTTGTGTAGCCCAGTGGCAGAGCGCTTGCCCAGCATAAGTGATGTGCGGGGCTCTAGCTCCAACACTGACAAAGAAAGAAGGCAGTACAAGGGACAAGGGACTCTCTCTTCGAAAGCAGTTGGAGAAGTGGGAGGGGTGTGTGTGGAGTGTGATCTCCTTGCTAATACCTTTAAAGATGTTAGCCTCCTGGCAGACAGGTACTGACAGTATTTTGATATTCTACTTTATACATCAGGCATATGTACATGTATACAAAGAAGGCATATGTGTCAATATAGAAATAATATATTAGTACTAATATATTAAATATTAATATGGAATAATGATAATATAATAAAGAAAAATCATGTGTATGATATGCCTTGTTAAACATTTTTGCTAAGTTGTAAATTAGTTGTTGTGATTGCTGTATTTATTAACTACAGGCAAACGGCGTTTTTCAATCCTTTTTTCAATAATGAGTCCTATTCAGGAAACAAATGTACGAGTGTCTATTTTCTCAAGGTTAAAGTGCCTTTCAACAACTAATTTAGAAACCTGAGTGTGGTGGCTGATAATTGCCTAGAGAAAACACACAGCTGTTTAAGTAGCATTGAAATTGCAGTGAATCTGACAAGAGCGGTCAGCAGAGTTAATTAGATAAGGAAAGACTGATGGGGGAACATGTGGGGGTGGGGAGGAGAACACGGGTTGGGGGGGTATGGGGGAAAGGAGGGGAGGTCACAGAGGGCCGGGGGACAAGGTAGGGAGACAGAAATAGGGATGTGGCGAAGCAAGAGCTCTACACAGGGTCAGGAGGGTCACTTGCTCTTCTCTGTGAAACTGTGTACCCCCTCTTTTAGTGTTTCCTCCAAGTGAAAACAGGTTGTGTTGCTGCTTCTCAGTTGTACAATGCAGGTGCATTTGTACAAAGCCCCAAACTCACATATGTTGGAAAAAGGCAGCTGTTTGATAATGTCTCTAAGAAGAATGATCAAATTCTAATTCTGAACCACAGTTCAATTTGCTGGCCTTAGATGTACTGTATTTTACTATCCTTACTTGGAACCTGGGTTTCTCTTCCCTCTTTGCACTGTTTAATTCTTTCCCAGGTGCATACTAAGGGGACCCTGTTTCTAGATTAAATTACCTACCCTTACCTCAAACCAAACAGACTGTAGAAGTCTTCAATGTGTCGTTACTTATACATCCAGTGGGTTAGTGCTCATAGCTCACTTTCTAAACAGTCTTTTAAAAATCAGATGGGGACAGTTAAATAATAGAAATTAAGCAATTATCTTTGCCTTTGCTGCTATACTTTCAAAAGTATCAACTGACATTTAGAAAGTTGTTTTAGTATTATCTTTCAAATTACATTTGCATTTGCGAAATTAGTTTTTGCCTCTGGCGCTTTATGCAGATTTTAATCCCCACAGGAGTGGATTCTCCAAAATCACAGAGGTTTTGAAATCGTCCCTGACAGTCCCGATGGATGTGATGACCCACACATCGGAAGCATTTCTCATTATTTAATGTTTTCTGTTCCGGATTATTGACTTTTCCTCCTAGTGAAGAATCGGTCTCTGGGGACGTGGGTGAGGAGCGCGCTGCATCGGACGCTCTGCTGCTTTGAGTGCATGCAGGAACTATACCAGTTCCAGAGTCTTGACAAGATGGTTGTTTTCTTACAGAAGAATTTCTGGCATCTCAGGGAAGAAAGTAAAGATTTTGAGTAGGAACACTGTATCCCTCTGTTACAGATTGAAATAGTCCTGCCTCATCTTCCTATGCCAGCCTCCCTAATTGCTATGAAGTCACTGAGTGGATCACAGTAATCCTGTCTATGGTTGAGGACAATTGGATGACCTACCGAAAATAGTAGAATTTATAATTAAGTTACTAAGACTGCTTTAAGAAAATACCAGTACTTTTGGCTTCAGAACCTGTCAAAACAGACATTCCCCCATCTAAAGGTACAAAAGACTAAAGCATTGTCTGTTTTATCTCTCATTAGTTAATTTATTTATTTGCTTTACATCCTGATCACAGCCCCCCTCCCAGTCCCAACCTCACAAGCCCCCTCCCTTCTCCTCAGAGAAGGGGAAGCCCCCCTTGGGTACCACCCTACCCTGGAACATCATGTCCCAGCAGGACTAAGCACCTCCTCTCCCACTGAGGCCCAACCAGGCAGTCCAGCCTGGGGAAAGGGATCCAATGGCAGGCAACAAAGTCAAAGATAGCCTTCACTCCAATTGTTAGGGGGCCACATGAAGACCAAATGTGTAGGAGACCAGGTCCAGCTCCTGCATGCTCTTTAGCTAGTGGTTCAGTCTCTGTGAGCACCCTTGGGCACAAGTTAGTTGACTTTGTAGGTCATCTTGTGCCGTCCTTGACCCTTCTGCCCTGTTCAATTCTATGGGGACTCTCCTGCAGGACTCCCTGAGCTCTGCCTGAGGTTTGGCTACAGGTCTCTGCAACTGTGTTTATTTTCTGCTGGATGAAGCCTCACAGGAGACAGTTATGCTAGGCTCCTGTTTGCAAGCATAGCAGAGTATCATTAATAATATCTAAGTTGTCTCTTTCCCTAGGGATGGGTCTCAAGTTGGGCCAGTCATTGGTTGGCCATTCCCTCAATCTCTGCTCCATCTTTATCCCTGTGCATCTTGTAGGCAGGACAAATTTTGGGTTGAAGATTTTTGTGGGGGGTTGATGTCCCCCCCCCACTGGAGTTCCCATCTGGTGAAGCACTGTCTTATAATCTGATTGCTTTTTCATATCTTTAGCAAAAAGGATGGATTTGAAAATGCAATAAAACACATTTATTTTGAATGCATGCTTTGCTTTGTGCTATATCAGAATTTACTTAAAAAAAGATAGTATTGTGTCAAATCTGGTTAATATACAATTAGATAAGACACAAAAATTCAATCTGTCTCCCTCCCTCCCTCCC
>NW_022196895.1:7040244-7041732 GCF_008632895.1 Mastomys coucha
TCTCTCTCTCTCTCTCTCTCTTTCTTTCTCTCTCAATTCTGGTTTCACAGGATCTCTATCCCAAAAACTCACAATCAAGTAAGGGAGTTAAACAAATACTCAACCCAGCTAATACAAGTAATTAAGGGTAACAAATGTCTATTTAAAAGAATAAACCCAGTTGAGATCTAGCTCAATAGTAGAGCACATACTTAGCACACATAAGGACCGGGGTCAATCGCCAGCATCAGTAAATAAGTAAACAATAAAATGCTAAGACCGCCCAAAGGAGAGCCAACTGCGAAAATGCGCATTTTTATTTAGTTTGAGGTTAAAGGCTCTATATGATCTTAAAGGAACTTTGGTGTATTTGTTTGAGAGCCACACATCATCTTTCTCAGTCTCCCCTAGTTATAGCCTTAAACCCATAATGAATATGTTAGTAAGAAACAGCACAAAATCTACAGCGCAACAATGCTTCTTTTCCTTCTGAAAAATCAAATCGTATTGCTGGAGGAGCTTGGGAAAGATGTTCAAGCTCATTACCAAGCCCTCTGACCCTGAGCAGTAGCTGTCTCCCAATCATTGCCTATGTCTAGTAAAATGGTTACTTGGCACGTGTAGCTGTTTAAATTAAGTACAGTTAGGTACAATGTGAAGTCACAATAGCCACATTTCAGGTCTTGGCCATCACCTGTGGCTTACAGACACTATGTGTTGGAACTGAATACACAGAACATTCCTGTCGGTCTGGGATGTCTGTTGAGTAGCACTTGGTGTCAAATGTTACTCAGGATTTTTCTTATCTGATATAAAATGTTCTAATGAATTACATATAATGGCAAATAGCAGCTTTTGGAGCTTTTATATTGATAGTTATATGTGACTGAAGCAGAGACCTAGAACCTGCTGTGGCACCTAACACACTCAAAGGAGTGTTTTTCTTTTCTTAGTAATCCTAATGTAGTCAATGCTGAGACATTGAAACAAAAGGCAGCCTTCCGCAAAACTAAGTCTTTATGCACATGGTCCTATAGAGGCACGTTATACAAGAGCTTACAGATTCAAAATGCCATTTGGTCTCATGAGAACCAGGAGATTGGCAGTCTTGCCCCCATTCCACAAGTGAGAGATGAAGTAGGCAGTGCCACCCAGGACACTATAGGGCAGGAATGGACTTCAGAGCCTGTGTGTTTGATTGCAAGGGTCTCAGTAACGAGAGACGGTAATGATGGTTAGTGTCAAGTGTGGAAAGTGCATGACAATGTCTGTAAGGACAGAGGGAACAATCTAGCAAATTGCACAAAGCTGTCTCTTTTTGTGTGCTAGCAATAAATTCTGCCTTTAAAATAATCTCAAAACAGAAACAACAAAAATCCCATATGGTTCACCACACTAAAAGGACATGCTATCTTCATCTCTCTGTGTCTCTTTTTCTCCCTCTCCCTCTCCCTTTCCCTCCCCCTCCCTCTCCCTGTCCCCCTCCCCCCTCTCCCCCTTTCCCCTCTC
>NW_022196895.1:7041760-7077434 GCF_008632895.1 Mastomys coucha
TCTCTTCCCCCTCCCCCCACCTCTGATAGTCACTATATAGCCCAGGCTATCCTGGAACTTGCAGTAGATGCCCCAGAGCGCTCTACAGTACAGGTGTGCACCACTGCACACAGCTGCTCTCACCCTTTTCTGTTTCAAACAACATGTTAAATCATGAAAAAATATGTACATTTTTTTAAGTTTAAATTTGAATCGTGCTTTAAAAGTGGAATGGCTCTGTTCATTGGCAGAGACCTAGTTTTGATTCTGTTGATTCTGCTTGTTCCTTTGCGGTTTCATGTGATTCGTCTGTCAAGCGGTTCTCTCTGAGACTTGGCTAGACTGGTTTCATGTCCTGGCTGGACACCTTCTGGGTGGGATGTGTGCTTCGTTTAAA
Source organism: Mastomys coucha (assembly GCF_008632895.1). Lineage (NCBI taxonomy): Eukaryota > Metazoa > Chordata > Mammalia > Rodentia > Muridae > Mastomys > Mastomys coucha. Next base: position 7,042,137 of record NW_022196895.1, read on the forward strand.
CTGTCTCCTTGGCAAGGCTCACCGTTTCTCACTACCTCACATCAGGACTCTGCACTTAATCCATGGGTTCAAGAGGACAGCTGATTTTTCCCATTACAAAGCTCCCCTCAACCTTCTACCCAGTGGTCTTGTCTGATAATATTGCCTCTTCAATCTCTATTAATAGTTGCAAAGTGATTGTTTTATACTTCTAGTATTCTAGTATTCATTTATTAGCTGAAAATATTCATTTAAGAAATTACTCGCTAACAACCAGGGTTACTTTGAAAGGCAGCGATAGCACCGTATACGCACCCCTCAGCTCTCTGCTCTTTACATTTTTAAATATAATGCTGTTTCCTTTCGCACCAAGTCTGAACACATGTGTCCAATTTAGTACATGGTTGTAAAGCTCCATTTCCCAATTTTATGCTAACTTAATGTCTTTATTCAGAGCATTATTTGTTTGCCTTGTATATATGAATCTGGTATTTACTTCTTTTTTTTAAAGATTTATTTTATTTATTTTATGTGTATGAGTGCACTGTAGCTGTACAGATGGCCATGAACTGTCATGTGTGTGGCTGCTGGGAATTGAACTCAGGACCTCTGCTGCCCTACTCGCTCAGGTGTAATTCACTATAGCTGTCTTCAGACGCACCAGAAGAGGGCGTCACATCTCATTCCAGGTGGTTGTGAGCCACCATGTGGTTGCTGGGATCTGAACTCAGTACCTTTGAAAGAGCAGTCAGTGCTCTTATCTGCTGAGCCATCTCACCGGCCCCTAGCATTTACTTCTTAAACAATCAGGGAACAGAGTTAAAATTTTGTGCTTTGGGAGCTGGAGGGAAGGTTCAGTAGGTAAAATCATTTATATCACTCACATGGGAGCTCACTACTATCTGTAACCCCAATTCCAGAGGCCTGCTCCGAGCATGTACGGGTGCCCATATGTTTATGCAGGTAAAACACACACACACACACACACACACACACACACACACACAAAGAGTATGTTACCTTTAATTTAATTCAAAATCCCTCCTGGAGAATGCAGTTTCTAGGACTTGCAATGACAGCTGACTTGGAGTTTTAGGACATAAGCATCTATACAAACTTTCCCTTCTCTTGTCTTTGGCATGTGCTGGTACAGACCATGGGGAACTCATATGCTGGGCAACTGAAATCTGCTAGATTTGAGGAAGCTCTACACAAGTCCATAGAAGCCTCACTCAGATGTAGTACTGCAGTGCCACGGCCAATCTTCTCCCAGCTCTACTTGGACCCAGACCAGCACCCTTTCCCGTCTGCAGGTAAGTTTCTCAATCGCAGGCATTTCTAGACTCCTTTTAAAAGAAGTGGGGATTCTAAATCCTGGGAACTCAAACAAATGTTAAAAATGCTAGTCTCCCCCCTCCTCAGAGATATATTTCAGATTTCTCTTGTAATCAATTTTCCATAAGCTGCTGCTTCTTCTTCTTCTTCTTCTTCTTCTTCTTCTTCTTCTTCTTCTTCTTCTTCTTCTTCTTCTTCTTCTTCTTCTTCTTCTTCTTCTTTTTTTGAGACAGGGTTTCTCTCTGTAGCCCTGGCTGTCCTGGAACTCACTCTGTAGACCATGCTGGCCTCTAACTCAGAAATCCACCTGCCTCTGCCTCCCAAGTGCTGGGATTAAAGGTATGCACTACCACCGCCTGGCTTAAGCTTCTTTTTAATAATTAAATTTTCATTGGTTTCCTTGCTTAAACAGATGTCAAACCAAAGGTGGAAGATCTAGATAAAGACCTAGTACATCCCTATACTCAAAATGGCAGCCTGGATTTTTCTCACAATGTAGCAATGAATGAAATGGAAGATGATGAAGATGAAGAAGAAATGTCTGACTCAAACAGCCCACCAATTCCCTACTCACAAAAACCTGCCCCGGAAGGATCTTGCACGACAGATGGTAGGTTTGCACTTTTGAGCTCCTTTGGACCTTGTATTGTAATATCATCTGATCTGTTTCCTTCCATGTGGTGTTCAAGGCTGGACACCAGGCACTGAAAGAACGAGTGGTTATGTCCTCTCCCCCATGGTCTCTTAAGGGTTCATAACAGTTGTCTACCGGAAACACAAGTCCTGCTCTTGAGATGAATACACTGAGGTTCATGGTTGAACTATTTCCCTGAGAGGATCTGTGCTAATGCAAGTTCAGACATAAGAATTTACTTTCTCCTGAGCTTTTATTAAAAACAGTGTGTCCACCTCCAGGTAGACATGAAGATTCTAGATGTCCTGACTCTACACCTGCTTATTTATGAATTTATTTATGTATTGTGTGTGCGTGTGTTATATGTATGTGTGGGGGTGCTCATGAGCCATGGCATAGTCATGGACAAGAGGACAACTTTCAGAAACAGGTTCTCTCCTTCCTGTTTGCTGGGCATGCTGGGAATGAAACTCCAATGGTCCTGCTTGCCAGCACCTTTGCCTACTGAGCTATCTCACTGGCCTTACAACTATACTCACTGCATGTAGACATAAAATAGAAATCTTTTATAAGTATCGTATTGTTTGCTTCTCTGTCTGTCTGTCTGTCTGTCTGTCTCTCTGTTGTTTTGTTTGTTTGTTTGTTTGTTTTGTTTTTTGGTTTTTGGTTTTTGGTTTTTTTTGAGACTAGGTCTCATTATGAAGTGTGAGCTGGTCTGGAACTCACTATAGAGTATGCTGGCGTCCGACTCACAGAGATTGATTTGCCTGCCTCTTCCTCCCCAGTGCTGGGATTAAGCTGTATAGCACTACACTGCTGATGTCATTCTGTTTGTTCAAGTCAGCTTTATTTCCAACCACACTTTTAACCACATTTTAAATGAGGGAACCCTGGTTTCTAATGTTTTCATTGTTTTGTGGTTTCGGTGAGATCCCAACTTAATTCTACCTTCTTGCCTCCACATAGTTGTGGAGTTCTGCTTGTCCACTTAATTAGTGTGTGGGATGTGGTTTTTATATTCAGACTGGCATTAACCTGCATAGTGTCAGAGCATGAAAAGCTTGAGGAAACCAGGAGGCTGGAAAACAAGAAGCTTCCAGATCTCAGGACAGAGTACAGTTTCCTGCCAAAGCTTGGAGAATGAATAATTTGATGTAAATGACAGCCTTACCCAGGTAAAGCCAGAAAAATTGTTTTTCTTGTTTGAGAGTTTGTTTTCTTTTTTTTGGTTTTTTGAGACAGGGTTTCTCTGTATTGCTCAGGCTGTCCTGGAACTCACTCTGTAGACCAGGCTGGCCTCGAACTCAGAAATTTGCCTGCCTCTGCCTCCCAAGTGTTGCAGTTAAAGGCATGAGCCACCACTGATTTCCTACTTCCCTGAAAATTTGACAACTCATAGAGGGATCCAGATCCTCTTGGCAGAGGGGAAAGAGACCTGAATTATCCTCCCATACCCCACAAGTATCCCTAGAAGGAGTGTTTATCAGTGTTCTTCAAATTAGGTCTGCCCACAGTGCATCACTTCTTATATGATTTGCCTCCACTTACAAGTGACTCTTTACCCAGACTTATTATGATGGACCCTACTCACTCATTACCGATGTGCCAGCCACAGTCTTTAAACCCATGGAGATGTGAACTCTGACGGCATTATGTTGCTTTTTACTTGACTTGTACTATTATTATGCCTTTTCCTTTCACTGAGTAGTCAGCTCATCAAGTAACAAGTGACATTGAACAGTGCTTAAATGATGGCATCTCATTGAGAACCGAATTACATGTGATAATTAAATAGAGCCAGAGTAAAAACTTAGGGGATGATTGTGAAGCAAGCAAATTGTCTTCCGAAACATAGGGAAGAGAGTTTTTCCCTGTCTTCCACTACATGGGTTATGTTTTCAGTTTCACAGTAGTGTTATTTATAACCAAGTATTTTGAAAAGGTACCAAGATATAAACTTGATGACCCCCTCAAAAACAAACAAAAAACAAAACAAAAAAAAACATGCCTTTAATCCCTGCACGAGGGAGGCAGAGGAGGTGGATCTCTGTGAGTTGAAGGCCAGCCTGATATATTCAGTGAATTCCAGGGCAGCCAGAGCTCCATGGTGAGAAAACAAATTGACAAAAAACCGCACAAGGTTAGGAAACGGTCTGTATATCTATGTCAAGGTCTCACTCTAACCCAGGCTAATGTTTAACTGAAGCTGTAGCTATAGAATTTGGGGTGATCTTTCTACCTCAGCTCCAAAGGAGCAATGGTGATTTTAAAGGTAAAGGCGGACAATTTTTCTGAGAATAAATAAATGTCCCCCACCAAAGTAGAAGATTCAAATCCAACACATTCTGAAAACAATTCTGTACTCCAAATTCCTACGTCAACTGCTTCCGATTCTTATAATTCCTGAGCATTGTTCATACCCCTACTTAACTTCCCCTTCATTGTAAGATGGCATTTAAAATAAAAAGCTATTTATAACTTGTAATTTTATACTTCACCCAGTGTTGGCAATTTTGCTTGCTCCAAGAAAGTTCTAAGAATCTTCTTACTCAAAAGGAAAACAATCCCAAAGTTGTACTCACAAAACCAGCATTGAAACGGGAATGTAGCGACTGTGGCCTTGTTTGAAAATACCACCTTCTAGCTCCTGGGAAACCCCTATTTACCTAAGGCTTAAGGCCCGTAAAGCTATTTTTAGAGGCAATTTAGATAAGCAGGTACTTGACATCTGAAGGGCTGCCGAGGCTTGCCATTCATAGGTAAATTTTGGTTGCTAATTTCTTATGTAAATTATTAGAATAGAGTGGGCTCCTACCCTGCTGGGAGGCAGTTGATTGTCTGTGCAGGTGAAGAGCAACCGGATTTTCGGCCTCTGAATGCTGCTTTGATTGCTTTAGTTTGGATTTACTGCTGTGTCAGTAAATGCTCCTTTCTCTCCTTTTTTATTTACTCTGGAGCCTTCAAGTTGGAGATAATGGAGGGCACAAATCTCTTTCTATGAAGTGAAAACCTTGGCTATTTAATTAGGAAAATGCAGATGGAGTCTATAAAGAAGGCCCTCTGCTATCACCACCACTGTGTTTTAATTAAAATCATTTGTCACAAAGGAGGGTAGGCTCTTTTGCTCTCAGAAGTGAAGTGATTCCAAGAGCAAGCTTGTGAAGCAAGTTGTCCACCCACATAAGTAACTGTCCTCCCTTGCCGTGGACGGTAGCAGGCGAGGCTTCCGTGGGGTGCTCTGACAATAACAGCCGAGGCTTCCGTGGGGTGCTCTGAGGTGCTCTGCGGCTTCTGGAGCCATTCACCATCCTCTCCCTGTCTCACAGGATAGTGGGACCTTGTGGGTCTGGAGATCCAGTCACATTTCATGGATTCTATCCCCGACAATGAGTTTAGGAGAAACACTTTAAGAGATGTTTGCAGAAAAACACCAGGGCCTTGGCAGGTGGACTTTGAAATATTTAAGAGAATTACAAACTGAACTGAGTAACTTTCCGTTGACTCTGACCATCTCTGGCCATGAGCTGACTTCTTCCTGAGCTGCTCGGGCCTCACCGTTCCCTTCTTTTCTTAGTTCGTCCTTTCTTTTTAATTAAATTGCCAGAGGCTTCTCTTGGCATGTAACTAGAAGATAAGAAAAGTACTTTCCAAGACTATTTTTAGGAGCAGTTTTACACTTATAGAAAATGCAAGCCAGTCGTTCCATTTGTATACATATGTTCTGTGAACAGCATCGTATAGGAAGCACATTTGTTACAATTAATAAGCTAGTGCTTATATTTTTTATTAACATTAACAGTCGGGCTGGAGAGATGGCTCAGCGGGTAGGAACACTCACTGCTCTTCCAAAGGTCCTGAGTTCAAATCCCAGCAACCACATGGTGGCTCACAACCATCTGTAACGAGATCTGACGCCCTCTTCTGAGGTGTCTGAAGACAGCTCCAGTGTACTTACAAATAATAAATAAATAAATCTTTTTTTTTTTTTTAAAAAAGAAAGTTTAAAAAAAAAACATTAACAATCAAGGCTATGGTTTGCCTTGGTTCCTTGCTTTTACCTAATGTCCTTTTTTGAGTCATGATCCTATATTACACCAGATTTAATTGTATTGTCTCCTTAGAGTCCTCTTAGATGTGACATCTTTAAAAGTTCTTCCCATCACATTATTCCAGGAATGCCCAGTCAGTACCTCCCACACCTGCCTGGGTGCTGAGCTTAGTTCCTGGAAGCAGCGCCTTCTCACACCTGCGCACCACAGCCTGTGGGCAGAGTAGCTTTGTTTCTTTGAAGTTTTACCTCGTAGGGATTAATTTCTTCTCCACCATTTATTCACCCATTCACCCATTTATTCCCATCCTTATGGACATTTATTTTCTGTTTTGTGTTATACACAGTACTGCTGAATGTGTTGTAACTTAGAGTCCCATTTTCAGACATTGGAAGCTTTCTAGTGATTGGTTCTTGCAACCTTTTTACATCCACACCCCCTTACATTTTCTCTTTTCTCGGGTATTAAAAAGCCATGAAAGCATGCTTCTTCCAGGGCCATTCACTGTTTACTGATCATCACTTTTACCTCTGTCTTCCCACTATAAACAGGAAGCCCTAATCTATAATACTAAAAACTATTCATACTTCTTCATGTAAGCAGATTCTGTAATTTTTCTTTTCAGAAATCACTTTGAAATAATAGTTCTTTCATTTATAAACAAAACAACAACTTCTTTGATCACTCCCCACCAGTGCCTTCTCAACTCGGTTTAGCCAGGCACCCCTTACCCTCTTTGCCTCAGTGCCTTATTGAAAATCTCATCAGAAGTGTCACTCTTTGACCTGGGTGAGGGGGATGGCTCAGTAGAGTACCAGCTGTATGCATGAAGGCCCAAGTCCAGACCCTCAGCACCCACATTTTTAAAAGTCAAGTTTAGTCAGGTACACATCTCTATAATTCTAGCAGAGTAGCAATGGAGACAGATGGATCCTCTGGGAGTCACTGACAGCCAGTCTATCCAATTGGTAAACTGAAGGTGTTCTGGGGAACCCTATTTCAAAATACTAGTGTGGACATCAAAACTGAAGAAAAACGCCTGGCATGGTCCTTTGGCATATAAGGGGGCGGAGGAGAGAGAGAGAGAGAGAGAGAGAGAGAGAGAGAGAGAGAGAGAGAGAGAGAGAGAGAGAGAGAGAAGAAATGTTATATTCTAAACATAGATCATTCTTGTAGTTTGTAAAAACTTTCCAGACTGACAAACTCTTGGTCTCAAAATCCTCAGCCTTGAGTCATAATAGGTGTATTGCCACCACTGACAGCTAAAGCCTTGAATTTGAAGAATTCATTAGTGTGAATGAGATAGGTAGATGATTGCATACTCCATGTTTGGCAAGGATGGGATATTAAATGCCCCCACAGAATTCAGCCTAAAAGGGGCACAGTGGGAACAGGTTACAGAACTGACAGTAACAAGCAAGAAAGATTATAGTGCACACTGCCTTTGCTGCACTGGAGTCAGGGAAAGCTTTAGGCACAGGCCAGAACACTTATTCTGTTGTCATTTTTGAGACCTATTTATTTTTTATTTACATGTCTGTCTGTCTGTCTGTCTCTGTCTCTCTGTCTCTCTGTCTCTGTCTCTGTCTCTGTCTCTCTCTCTCTCTCTCTCTCTCTGTGTGTGTGTGTGTGTGTGTTTGTGTGTGTGTGTGTTAGTTTAAGTTTTATTGCTGTAAAAAAATACCATGACCCAGGCAACTCATGAAGGAAAACATTTAATTAAGTCTGGCTTACAGTTTAAGAGGGTTAGCTCATTCTCATCATGGCAGAAGCGTGGCAGCATCAGCCAGGCATGGTGCTGGAAGAGTTCTACATCTTGATCCTCAGGCAGCAGAAGATGCGTCCTGGATGAAGCTAGAGCATAAGGAGACCTCAAAGTTTGCCCCCACAGTGACATACTTCCTCCAACAAGGCCAGCAACTTCCTCCTAATCATGGGCCAAGCATTTAAACACATGAGTTTATGGGAGTCATACCAGGCTACTCTTGAATTCAAGGTCTTCCTGCCTTTGTATCCAAAGTTTTAGGGTTTTAGGGCTTGTGCCTTTACAACCAGCAAGAGATTGAAAAGCTAAAAGCTGAAGTAGCACCTGTGTGGGGGTTAGAGATCTGGCTTGTGTGTGCTCTCGGTCGGTTATGGTTGCGAGGCCTCAGGGCATCAGGTTAACCTTCCCAGACCCTTCTCTCATTCACACACTGAAGAGGTCAGAACAGGTAGAGTTCCCAGTCGCCTGAGTAACAGATCACTTTTAGTAATGTAGACACTTTAAACTTCCTTGAGCTTTCTGAAATAATTCTGCCATTGCATGGCACATGCTAAAAATGTTTTATGTATATGTATACTCTGTCACATACATATAGCCTGCATGAAAAAATTGGGGATCAAATAAAAAAGGTGGTTGTGAGCCTCCATGTAGGTTCTGGGAATTGAACTCAGAAACTATGAAAGAAAAACCAGTGTTCTTCACCACTGAGCCATCTTTCTGACCCCCTAAAAATTTTAACTTTAACTAGAAAGCACTTATTCTAGATTGACCAATATATTATTAACATATTTTTTATATTTGTGCTATACAACTGTCTACAGTTTACGATTCAATAGTTGTAGTTGAATTAACTGTAAGTTAGATATATTTAAAAAAGAGTATGCTTGTTGAAAATTCAAAAATAACAATTTTTTTCCTTGTTTTAGGAGAGACAAATGGATTTAAATGTTTTCAGCATTTAAAAAACACTCAAAACCACTCTGCCTCCCGCAACCCCAGGTGTGGCTGTAGACCCCATAACACACCGGGAGCACTAGGCGAGGGCGCTCACTGAATTGTATTTCCAGCCCACAGACAACACCTAACACCTCAGATGTGGGAGTTAGATATTTGGGACTAGAGGGATGTAGAGATTTATTTCCACAATTTTATATTTTTGATCTATATGATAAAATTTAGGCTGGATTGTAATTATTAATTTTTTTATCTTTGTAACATTAATTCGTAGTGCTTGAGAGGAAGAAGTTGGTGGATCTCTATGAGTTCAAGGCCAGCCTGATTTACATAGCAAGTTGTAGGCCAGCCAGAGCTACTTAGTGAGATTCTGTCTCAAAATAAAATAAAACAAAAATGAAAATTTTTTGGTATCTAAACTTACATTAATGCATTTTATATAATTTTATTGATTTTGTGTATGTATATATATATGTGTGTTTGTATATGTGTGTTGCATGTTTGTGATATGTCTGTGTGTTACTAGGAGTTAAACTAAGGCCTTGCACATGTTAGGTGCATTCTATACTAAAGTATATTCCCATTCCTAACATTATAATTTAAAAAGTTTATTTTTTTATTTTTTTATTTTATTTACTTTGTTTATTCTTTTTTTTAAACAGTGGCTTTTTTATTTTAGATTTTATTTATTTATTTTATGTGTATGAGTACACTGTAGCTGTACAGATGGCCATGAGCCATCATATGGCTGCTGGGAATTGAACTCAGGATGGCCCTGCTCTCTCTGGCATAATATACTGTAGTTGTCTTCAGACAGCACCAGAAAGAGGGTGCCAGATCTCATTACAGGTAGTTATGAGCCACCATGTGGTTGCTGGGATCCGAACTCAGGACCTTTGGAAGAGCAGTCAGTGCTCTTACCTGCTGAGCCATCTAACCAGCCCCTACTTTGTTTATTCTTGAGAATTTCATACATGTACACAATGAGATACAATTTACTCCATTCTCTTACATTTCCCCACTGTGTCCCAACTTCATGTCCCTTCTCTTTTTTGGGGGGTGGGGTCTGAAAACTCATTAAATTCAGCTGTAGTGCTTCCCATATGTGCTGTCAGCTGCCAGGCCTCCTCATTATAGAGAGACGTCTGAATGAAAGAGGGAGATAAATTCAACTCTGTATACCCAATATTTGGGTGCATTAGTAAAATCAATTTTTCCTGTTTATCTGAGCTTCCCACTTTATCCAGTAGCCCATTATACATATGAATTAAACAGTATATCAGTATAGATGAAAACAATTTGAAATTGTCTAAAAGGTGAAGACTACACTGTCATAACAGGCTTTGTCTCAGTGAGCTATGAGCTCACGGGACTAGTTTCACTCACTCTACATGTGGTGGATGAAAGGCCACCTTCTGTTTTACAGTAGGGAATTACAATCATCAGTTGGGTTTTAGGAGATGAAAATGATGCCTATTTAAATTTCACTCACAGAGAGTTAGTAGGACCATGAGATAGCTTACAGGGTAAAAGTGCTTGCCATGGAAGCCTTGATGCCTAGAACTTAATTCCCAGAATCCATGAGAGGGTGGTTAGGACAGAAGAAACTGCACAAAGTTGTTCTCTACCTTCCAATGCATGCTATGGCACATGTAAGCCCCCATATCATACAACGCATATTATAATGATGATGATGATGATGATGATGATAATAATAATAGTAATAGTAATAGTAATAATAGTGCTATTATTACTATTATTATTATTAAAAATAAACTTCATATGTAATTCCCGAGTATCTTAGAATGTTGTTTCGGATCCCCACACTTATGAAAGTCACATGTTAAGTAACAATGTATTGGGTGACCTTAAGGTTAATTTACTTTTTAGAAGATTTACTTTATTTTTAAAATGTGTGTATGTGTGTTGATATGTGCACATGAAGCCAGAATTGGACATTGGATCCCCTGAAGCTAGAGTTAAAGACAGTTGTGAGCCACCCAGCATAGATTCTGGGATCCAAACTGTGCTCCTCCCCAAGAGCATCAAGCACTCTTGACCTCTGAGCCATCTCTCCAGCCCCAGCCTTAAGGTTTTATATAATGACAGTGTCCTCAAAACCTTGCAGTAGTTTTGTGAGTTAGTACAGGCTGTGGTTGCCATTTCTTTCTCAGTGACAAAGGCACTTCCTAGAGATGCAGTCCAGCTAATATCCGGTCACAAACTTCTCATCAGTTGTTAATACATGCTGCTTAGCAAGGCAGTTTATGTCCCACTCCTTGAAGCAAGTCATACTTAGAAAGAAGACCCCACTCCCTGGGGGATTGTGTTCTAGGTTTATGGCTGATTAGTAATCTCTTTGATGAGAAATATTGAGGCTCCTTTCAGTGCTTTCAGGTACTTACTACTTTAGTATTTTGTAATTTTAAAAAATTAAGTTTTATTTACATTGTATATACTCTATATCTGTTCCCTGGAGCTTGACTTACAGGTGGTTAAGACCTTGTTCCATATGGGTGCTGAGAAGTGAACTCAAGTCCTCTGCAAAAGCAACAGGCACATTTAATCACCAAGCCCTCTTTCCAGCCCCTAGTATTGTATACTTTGATGCAAAAGCCTGTGCCTCCCCTTAAACAGAGTATAGCCACACACCACCGTACTTAGTTCTTAGCTTGTCTTTTCTTATATAACAAACTTCCGTGTCTTATAGCCCTAAGTTTTACTGGACTCCTTCTCTAGCCTTGAAGACATTCCTTACCTACTGGAGACCCAGTTTCTCCGTCCTTGGCAAGGAGGTAATACACTCCTAGAGCTGTGGAGAGAATCGTGCCTGTCGGTTGGTAGCACTCCTCAAACACAAACATCTGCCATCAGCAACAGGATTGTTAATTCCCAACTCTCAAGCCTTTTAACCTTGTTACTCAAGGACCGTACGAAGCAGATATTTTTCAGAGAGTTCTGTGTGTCCATTGGCTCCAAAAAAAAAAAAAAAATTGTTTGTAAAATGAATAACTTACATTCTTCATGCATACAAATAATTTGTTTTTCAGATAAACAGATGACCGTTTAACAAAATTGTTAAGGAATTCAGTGTAACTTTTAGATATTACTTATGTCAAGAATTCTAAGAGTTGAGTTGAGTTCATCAGTATTAAAGAGGATCTGTAAGTCTGAAGTGGATGAGCAACATTATTTTGATCAGTCTGGTCTTCTGTTGACTTTCTAATTCTATTATGCCTGCTTTCAAGTCTTTTAATTTAATTTAATTTCACTTACTCATGTTACACCCTGTTCACTGACCCCCCTCCCAGTCGCCCCCTCCCACAATTCTTCCCCCATCCCACCTTCCCCTCTCTTCTAAGTGGGTGGCGCCCTGTGAGAATCCTCCAACCCTGGCACTTCAAGCCTCTTCAAGGCTAAGCACCTCCTCTCCTACTGAGGCCAGACAAGGCAGCCCAGATAGACGAACATATCCCACATAGAGGCAGCAGCTTTTGAGAAAGCCCCCATTCTCTGTTATGCTTTCAGACAGGAACATGCTGTCCTCTGAGAGACTCCACCCAGCAGCTGACTCAGACAGATACAGACACCCATAACCACAGCCAAACAGTAGACGGAGCCTGGGGACTCTTATGGAAGAATGGGAGGAAGGATTGTGGGCCCTGGAGGGGATGGGAACTCCACAGGAAGACCAACACAGTCAACTAACCTGGACCCTTGGGGATCTCAGAGACTGAACCACCAACCAAAGAACATACATGACTGGACCTAGGCCTCCCAGCACATATGTAGCAGATGTGCAGCTTGGTCTTCATGTGGGCCCAGAACAACTGGAACACTTTTTTAACATTGCAAATGAATTCAGGGATCTGCCTGCCATTGTAAACACAGACAATAAACTTAGCTGGGTGGGATCCTGTCCTGGGATTACCATTCTGACCTTGCCTGGACCTTAATTTGCTCTGTCCCAGGCTGACCTTGAACACAGGAATCTGCCTGCCTTTGTATCTGCCTACCTTTCTATATTTCTGACAAGCTAGCTCATAGTGCCTCTGTTCTTATAGGTACATGAAGTCCTTCATATAATTCATATTGCATCCTTATATTTTGCATAATTGAGAAATTACATATATATTTTATAGAACATTTCATTCTTTTTTATTAAATTAATTTATTTTTATACTCCATATTCTATTCCCTGCCCCCCCATCCACCCTCTGAATGCTCCACATCCCACACCTCCTCCCCATTCCCCATCCCCATCTCCACATGGATGCCCCCACCCACCACCCCACCTGACCTCTAAACTCTCTGGGCCTCCAGTCTCTTGAGGGTTAGGTACATCATCTCTGAATGAACACAGACCTGAAAGTCCTCTACTGAATCGTGTTGTGTACTGTACTGTGTTGGGGGCCTCATATCAGCTGGTGTATGCTGTCTGTTTGGTGGTCCAGTGTTTGAGAGATCTCATGGGTCCAGATTAATTGAGACTACTGGTCCTCCTTCAGGATCGACTTTCTTCTCAGCTTCTTTCAGCCTTCCCTAATTCAACAACAGGGGTCAGCTGCTTCTGTCCATTGGTTGGGTGAAAATATCTGCATCTGACTCTTTCAGCTGCTTGTTGGGTCTTTCGGAAGGCTGTCATGATAGGTCCCTTTTTGTGAGTGCTCCATGGCCTCAGTAATAGTGTCAGGCCTTGCTTGGGACCTCCCCTTAAGCTGGATCCAAATTTGGCCTGTCACTAGACCTTCTTTTCCTCAGTCTCCTCTCCATTTCCATCCCATGCATATCCTTTTGGGTCTGAGTTACCTCACTCAGGATGGTATTTTCTAGTTGCATCCATTTGCCTGCAAAACTCATTCTTAATAGCTGAGTAGTATTCCATTGTGTAAATGAACTACAGTTTCTGTATCCATTCTTCTGTCGTGGGGCATCTAGGTTGTTTCCAGCTTCTGGCCATCACAAATAAGGCCGCTTTAAACATAGTGGAACATGTGCCCCTGTGGCATGGTGGGGCATCTTTTGGGTATATTCCCAGGAGTGGTATAGCTGGGTATACAGGTAGATCTATTTCCAATTTTCTGAGGAGCCTCCAGACTGATTTCCAGAGTGGTTGTACCAGTTTGCAATCCCACCAGCAATGGAGGAGTGTTCCTCTTTCTCCATATCTTCTCCAACATGTGTTATCACCTGAGGTTTTGATCTTAGCCATTCTCAGGGTCATTTTGATTTGCATTTTTTGACCACTAAGGAGTTTGAACATTTCTTTAGGTGCTCCTCCGCCATTTGAAATTCTTCAATTGTGAATTCTCAGTTTAGTTCTATACTCCATGTTTTTTTATTGAATTGTTTGGTTTTTTGGTGATTAATTTCTTGAGAATTCTACCAGACCTTCAAAGAAGACCTGATACCGATTTTCCTTAAACTATTCCATAAAATAGAAATAGAAGGAACACTACCTAACTCGTTCTATGAAACCACAATCACTCTGATACCTAAATCATACAAGGACCCAACCAAAAAAGAGAATTTCAGACCAATCTTGCTTATGACTATCTATGCAAAAATACTCAATAAAAGTCTTGCAAACCGAAGCCAAGAACACATTAAAACCATCACTCACCACAATCAAGTAGGTGTCATCCCAAGGATGCAAGGCTGGTTTAATATACAAGAATCCATTAATGTAATCCACTACATAAACAAACTCAAAGAAGAAAATAACATGATCATCTCCTTAGTGCAGAAAAAGCATTTAACAAAATACAACGCCCCTTCATGTTAAAAGTATTGGAGAAATCAGGAATTTAAGGCCCATACCTAAACATAATAAAAGCAATTTACTGCAAATCAATAGCCAATATCAAATTAAATGGAGACATACTTGAAGCAGTCCCACTGAAATCGGGGACAAGACAAAGATGCCCACTCTCCCCCTATCTTTTCAATATAATACTCAAAATGTTAGCTAGAACAATAAGACAACAAAAAAGAGATCAAGGGGATACCAATTGGTAAAGAAAAAATAAAGGTATCACTATTTGCAGATGATATGATAGTATAAATAAACAGCCCCAAAAATTCTACCAGAGAGCTTCTCCAGCTGATAAACAACTACAGCAAAGTGGCTGGATATAAAATTAACTCAAGTCAATAGCCTTCCTTTATATGAAGGATAAACAGGCTGAGAAAGAAATTGGAGAAACAACTCCCTTCACAATACCCACAAATAATATAAAATATCTTGGGGTAACTCTAACCAAACAAGTGAAAGACCTGTATGACAATAACTCCAAGCCTCTCAAGAAAGAAATCATAGATCTCAGAAAATGGAGAGATCTCCCATGCTCATGGATTGGCAGAATTAACATAGTAAAAATGGCCATCCTACCAAAGGCAATCTATAGATTCAATGCAATCCCCATCAAAATTCCAACTCAATTCTTCAAAGACATGGAAAGAGCAATTCTCAAATTCGTCTGGAAAGACAAAAAAACCCAGAATAGCAAAAACAATTCCTAACAATAAAAGAACAGCTGGGGGAATCACCATCCCTGGCCCCAAGCTTTACTACAGAGCAATAGTGATACAAACTGCATGGTTTGGTACAGAGACAGACACATTGATCAATGGAATAGAACTGAAGACTCAGAAATAAAACCACACACTTATGATCACTTGATCTTTGACAAAGAGGCCAAAAATATATAATGGAAAAAAGAAAGCATCTTCAATAAGTGGTGCTGGCCTAACTGGCTGTCTGTATGTAGAAAAATGGACATAGACCCATATTTGTCACCTTATGCAAAGCTCATGTCCAAGTAGATCAAGGACCTCAACATAAAACCAGATACATTGAATCTAATAGAAGAGAAAGTGGGAAAGAGCCTTGAACTCATGGCACAGGGGGAAATTTCCTAAAGAGAACTCCAATGGCTCATGCTCTAAGATCAAGAATTGATAAATGGGACCTTGCGAAACTGAAAATCTTCTGTAAGGCAAAGGACACTGTCAATAAGACAAATTGGCAACCTACAGATTGGGGAAAAAAAATCTTCACTAACCCCACATCTGATAGAGGGCTGATATCAAGTTTCGATGATCCAAAGCATGGCAGATTCATATTCAATCATACAGTATTTTAATGGAATTTAATTTTTTCCATTTACTAACTGATGGCATCCAATTATTTGTTGGCTTATAGTATAATCATGATATGAATTAATGCTCATAGGATCTCACATTTCTTCGGAGTTGGGTTATGGGTAATCAGGATAGAAATTTCTCCAGATTTATATGTGGAAAGTTGGGTGTTTGTCTGCCACTTTCTACCAACCTTCTGTTGCCAGTGACAGAACCGCAATGAAACCAGCTTAGGCAAAATGAAGAAATTATTAGAAGAATCCAGATGCTAAAGATCACAGGACTAAACCACGGAAAGTGACAACACAGCTGGGCTTCAGGGATAGTCACTCTCAAACCCACCTGTCCAGCTTTCTGTGGCTGTGACTTCTCTCACAGGTCAAGAAACAAGGGAGGTGCCAGAGATCAAACTGGGTCATGCCTCCTTAACCCCAGCTCCATGTGGAGAATTCTTATACAAAATCTTTGATTGGCCAATTTTATCAGATGTCTGCTTCTGGACCAATCAACTATGACCAGAAAAGTGGGCTATTAAAGTAGCCCAGCTAGAGTGGAGTTCCAGTGTTTGGTCAGTTGGGAACATCAGAGCTCTAGAGAGAATGCACATGTTAGAGTACAGAGAGGGCTCTCCTAAAACAGCAGGACTGGAGCTGCCTCTTTGGTGTTGGGTTTGATATTACTCACTTAAATTTTCTTCTAACGAACTCACCATGAGTTCTCTCCTGCCACCCCGCCCCACGCCCCCCCACCTGGGTTTTTGAGACAGGGTTTCTCTGTTGTAGTTCTGGCTGTCCTGGAACTCACTGAATAGACCAAGCTGGCCTCAAACACACAGGAATCCAACTGCCTCTGCTTTCTGACTGCTGGTATTAAAGGCATATGCCACCACTGCTTGGCTCAATGTGAATTCTTAAAGGAAAATATTCTGTTCAAATTTGTCTCTTTAGGCCTGTGAAGCACTTGTTTATAAACTATGAAATACTGAGTGAATGCGGCAGTCCATTACAAACTGATTACATAAGTACTTGTAACATCTTGGCTTATCTAGTGAAAAGTCTGTTCTGAATTCTAGTTCTGACCAGTTCCCTGATCAGTCACCAAGCTCTGAGCTCCAGTCTCTGCTGCTGTGATATGGGGGAGCATCTGTGTTCAGTGACTTGGATTGTCCCAGTTAGAAATAACTTCATCTTGAAAATAAAGACTTGGCTAGGGAGATGGATCCTTGGGTAAAGTGGCTGTCCTACTCATGTGAGGGCCTGAGTTTAGAGCCCAGGCATCCACCAGAAAGATGAGGGAGTATCTGTAACTCCTGTACTGGTGGGTTTAGGGAAGTGAGGGAAGGCACCTAGATGCCTGGAGCTCTAGGCTCAGTGAGAGACTCTCTCAAAATAAGGTAGAGAGCAGTTGAGGTAGACACCCGACATTAACGTCTAGCCTCTACAGGACCTGTGCACACACATTCACACTCACATATGAGTACACCAAACACAAATCTACAGAGAGAGGGGTGGGGGAGAGAAAGTGGTGCGTGAAAACTTACCATGTACATATAAAAATTATACACTTTCCAAGGTTGGTTATATATTTATGATCACCTTACTTGTGGGCCAGAAAACTTGAGTTGTCATCTTGATGGAACCAAACAGAAGGGGGATAGATTTGTCTTCTTGGTGGGGGCCATGGGCTTTGAGTCCTTAGAAGTGATTGCTATAGATAGCTCTATTCTCCCAACAGGTGGATAAAGAGATATTACCTTCCCTAAGTGCTCTGCTGTTTTCTTCTTACCGTTTCTAGGGTTTTGTCAAGCTGGAAAGGATCTGCGTTTAGTGTCACTGTGCATGGAACAAATTGACATCCCAGCGGGGTTCCTGCTGGTGGGGGCCAAGTCTCCTAACCTCCCTGAACACATCCTAGTTTGTGCTGTGGACAAGCGATTTCTACCAGATGACCATGGGAAAAATGCACTTTTAGGTGAGTGTTTAATGCCTGTGAAACTCCTTCTAGAAGGAAGGAGTTGAAATATATGTTTACTAACCCTTATTTGAGAATTTTGTATGTGTGCATGTTGTCATTGAATTAGTGGGAGTTTAAATGGTTTAGTTTCAAACAGGAAATATTTTTCTCTCACGAACTTAAATATATTTTACTTTTTTATTGTCAAAAACAGGCATGCAAAACTTTTTTGAGAACATTAAAAGGAACATGTAATTTATTAAAATTTAATATTTTAGGCCTAAGAGTATTTGCTTAGCACATGTAATGCTCTCAATTTCATCCTTAGTCATGTAAATTATTTTGTATTTTATTAAATAAAGTGAAGTTGACTCTCTCTAATCACTGATCTGAACCTGATGTCAATTCCCAATTATTTGTTTGTGACTTATTTACTTTGTAAGGTATCTGTGAATTTTCAATACTACCTAATACTTTATAAGTATGATTAGTTTGGATGTAAAATGTCCCCATCAGGAGGGAAATTAGTGAGGGACATAATAATCAGAGTGATATATATATATATATATATATATATATATATATATATATATATATATATATATATATATATATATATATATATATATATATATATATATATACCATCCATGAGCTCTTCTGTTTGAGCGCTTGGTGCCCACTGGGTAGTGCTGTTCTTAAGGGTTAGGGAACTTTTAGGAGGTAGGGTCTAGTTGGAGGGCTACTACAATATAACGAGCAGCCTCACACTCCTGCTGCCCCAGCTTGGAGCTGCTCCAACCTCTTTCTTTCTTCCTTGTCATGATGAGCTGCGTCCGTGAGCCTTAAGCAAGAATAAACACTTCCTCCCTGGTGCTGTTTCTGTCCCCAGTCTATCACAGTGACAAGAAAGCTAACAGATGCCTCTCATCTTACATTTAGTATCAATTCACCTAAAATATAACTAGGAAGGGAAGGGTATATTCTTAAGTAGTGATTGATATGGGAAGGAGGGCAAGCCCATTGTGGACAGTGCCATCCCTGAGCTGGCAGCCCTAGGTTCTATAAGAAAACAGGCTGAGCAAGCCATGATGAGTAAGCCAGTAAGCAGCATCCCTCCATGACCTCTGCATTAACTCCTGCTTCCGGGTTCCTGCCCTGTTTGAGTTCTTGCTGTGATAGACTATGATGTGGAAACAAGCCAAATAAACTCTTTCCTCTCCAACTTGCTTTGGGTCATAGTGTTTCATTGAAGCAATAGCAACCCCTAACTAAGACAGACAAGATCTTACCATGTAGCCCTGGATGGCCTGGAAATCTATATAGACCAGGGTGGCCTCAAATTCATCAAGATCAACCTGCCTTTACTTCCATAGTGCTGGAACTGAAGGCATGTGCCACCACACCTAGTTTGTCTTTATTTATTTTGTAATACAAAGACAAGTAGATATATGAGTTTGTTGCTGTTTATCTAGAGGTTTTACTTCTCAGAATGCCTTCTATTTAGATGGAATCATATCTTTAAAGTGCAACTATCAGAAGAGGACAAAGAATTAAACTACTGTAATGGTTGTGAGGTGATTTTTGTTTTAGTTTGATGCAGCCATTCGCATTAGACAAGATCAGAAAGCCTTGAAAATCTTGAATCACAAACTGTCCCATCACATGCTATAGAGCTCCCTTCCCTTCCTCAACACCCACCTCTTCTTTTCTCTTTCTTGACAAGATCTTACTGTGCAGCCCTGTCACTTGGAACTTATTATGTAGACAACAAGACTTCCACTTGCTTCTGCCCCTAAGGGCTAAAATTATATGAGAGCTTCTTAAATTATAGTCCAGAGCCCTCTATTGGCTAACATATACTGGTCATTTTCACATTTCAAAGGTGTCAAAAAATATATATTAGGCACAATTGCACATGTCTATAACCCCAACACCAGACAGTAAAGCAGAAGGATCAAGAGTTCAAGGTCACCCTGGGCTAATAGAGAACTAGTCTTGGTCCTCAGTACTGAGCAATAAAAAAAAAAAATACATTCACTATTCTTTAAGTGAAATTAAGCATATAGTTTAATTAGAAATCTAATAGTAAAGCTTCCTTATTGTAGTAAATTAGCAAAGAGGGTCCAATCATCCATTTGATCATTTCTTTACTCAGGTGTACTTATTCAAAATGTATTGTGTAATAAAAACTAAGCTAAGCTCTGACTTGGAGGCACAAAAACTATAAGGGACAGTCCTTTCATTCATTTACTCGTTGTGATGTAGAACAATTTAGGAAACATTTTAAAGCATTTTAAAAGCATTATAGTCTCTTCTATCAGAACAAATGAGGTGAAGCTCTGATTAAAAACCCTGAAAAATGTCTCATAATCCATCAAGGGTGCTTTATAAGTAGGGGATCCTCATATACAGAAAGCACTGTCAGATTGTGTCCATTGGTTGAATGGATAGACAGAAGGATAGGTAGATGGATGGATGGATAGAAGAATAGATGATGGATAGATGGACAGATGGACTGGCAGAAGGATGGATGATTGTATGGATGGGTGAATGGGTAGATGGATGAATGGTTGGATGGATGGGTGAATGGACAGATGGATGAATGGTTGGATGGATGGGTGAATGGGTAGATGGATGAATGGTTGGATGGATGGGTGAATGGGTAGATGAATGAATGGTTGGATGGGCAGATGGGTGGGTGGATGAATGGATGGGTGACTATAGATACTTGGTGAACTACACAGTCAATGATTTTTATTTATTGTTATTGGCCTATAGCTTAAACAAATTTAGAAATGAACAAATATTATCTAATATAATCCTTCTCTGAATACATTCTAAGTCATTTATAAGTTTATTTTAATATTTATTACTTGATAAAATGACACCAATAAACTATTAATTAAGTTATTAATTAAGCAGAGGTTGTAATTATCTCTTATTCACCATTCTCCTCTAGGAGTTACCAGGTGTTCAGTAAATAATTGTTATAGAAATAACTTGGGTGGCCCATTTATAAATGCTTTGAATTATTGGTATCCTCCAGTAGAGATATTATAAAATGTTCTTTTTATCTTTGTGGCCTTTCTTTTCTTTCTTTTTCTTTGTTAATATGTACCAGGTTGGTTTAGGGGTTTGAAAACCCTGTCAGCTTGCCTGTAGTCATGTTTTCAGTTATTGTGGACAGGTGCAGGGTCTTTTTACAGGATGGAAGGCTCCTTGTCCTCCCCCTTTGTCTCATTCATCTGTATGACTGTGCATGTTTCTGTCCTCACCAGATCTGAGGAAAGGAACTCACTGTCTTCCTGGTCATCCTTTCTTTTTTGTGTTAAAGGGGCTAATGGCTGACTTTTCTTAAAGTAGTGCATGGCTTCTCATCCTCCCAGCCTTCTCCATTTCCTTTTCCACATCTGCTCTACAGGCCATTGAGAGTCTTATTTTGTGGACTGAGCACAGGGTCCCCAATGAAGGAGCTAGAGAAAGGAACCAAGGAGCTGAAGAGGTTTGCAGCCCCTTAGGATGAATAACAATATGAACTAACTAGTACCCTCAGAGCTCCCAGGGACTAAACCACCAACCAAAGAGTACACATGGTGGGACTCATGGCTCCAGCTGCATATGTAGCAGAAGATGGCCTAGTCATTTATCAATAGGAGGAGAGGCACTTGGTCCTGTGAAGGTTCTATGCTCCAGT
The DNA here is from genome assembly GCF_008632895.1 of Mastomys coucha. Lineage (NCBI taxonomy): Eukaryota > Metazoa > Chordata > Mammalia > Rodentia > Muridae > Mastomys > Mastomys coucha. The sequence goes on from NW_022196895.1 coordinate 7,063,646, forward strand.
GTAGGGAATGCCACAGCCAGGAAGCCAGAGAGGGTGGGTTGGGGGTGGGGGGTAGGGGGTGGGGGGATGGAACAGGGTTGTTTTTGTTTTTGTTTTGTTTTGTTTTGTTTTGTTTTTCTGGAGGTGAAACAGGGAAAGGAGATATCATTTGAATGTAAATTTAAAAAATCTAATAAAAAACAAAAAAGAGTTTTATTTTGTTTAATTAGTCCAAGGGATTGTTCAGACTTTCCATATAAAAGAATAAGACGCTCAGGTAAGTCAAGAGAGGGTGAATGAAGAAGAAATGGGAAGTTCAGAGAGCCTACGTCTAGCTCTTAGAGGAACAGAAGTGTCTGGAATAGCTTAGCATCACATAGCTCTGTCCATGCTGCACCTCCTGGCTGTACTCCAGCTGCCTGGTCACAGCTCTCGGCTTATTCTCTCCAAAATTAGAATTCATGTGTACTTGAGATGAGCCACATACGGATTCCAGTTTTACAAACCTTTACAAATCCAGGGTCCAGTACTGTCTAGATAAAATTCTAGAGGAGACATTCTAAGCGTCTCATATTGGGTCAGATACTTATCCTATGCTCATAGTTCATAGGTCTGTGAGACAAGCTGCTGTGGTGAGCTAGGCCGGGAACAAAGAGTGGGAACCACAGACACCTTAAAACAAGAGCTTTGTTAGAATAATAATCTTCAAGGATTTTATGATTAGATCATTTTTAAGAAATGAGAAATAAAACCATGATATTTGAAATTCAGGGTTTTATTGTTGCTTATTCATATACAAAGTGACAGGTTTCCTAAAGATGGAGGCATATTATATTCTTTGCCATCCAGCTAATTGTTCTCCCCTCAGCAGGATCTTAAGAAAGGAGCCTGCAGCATGAAAGCCTGAGGAGCTTTAGGGGGAATCCTTCCTCTTCCCTTTCCCTTTCCTTCCTTTCCTTCCTCCCCCGACTCCTTCCTCCCTCCCTCCTTCCTTTCCCTCCCAATGCTGGGGCTCTAACTCAGGGCCTTCCTCGGCTAGACAGGTGTTGTCACTAAGCCCCTCAGTGCCCACCCGTCCTTCCTGTCTTTATGTACTATCTAACTTCTGTCCCCTGATCCTTCCCAGTCTGTTTTCTCAGCCATTGCCCTGTTAGAGTGGTGTTGACCTTATTCCCAGTCTTTTACTGTTATAAAAATGGCTCTGCAGTTGTTATGGCTTGACTGAGTTTCATGTGAGAGCAGCATTGGAGCAACCTTAGAGTTCCTGAATTTTTGAACAGAGAGTACCAGCTTACAAGCATTTGCAATTTTGTCTGAAGAATTTAAAATCAAAGGGGAAAGTTGGGAGTGGGGGAAGACTCGGCTGAAAACCTACCACTGCTTATTTTCTCCCCTTCTGAAGTATTTCCTAAAAGTTGGGAAATTGTTGGCTCCATAGACTATGAATACTTTTCACATGTACAAGTTGTGTATCAACTTACAAGGCCACTAGTAACATTAGCTTCCCCCATTTCAGGGTTTTCTGGAAACTGTATCGGTTGTGGAGAAAGAGGATTTCGATATTTCACAGAATTTTCCAACCACATTAACTTGAAGCTTACCACCCAGCCGAAGAAGCAGAAGCACTTAAAGTACTACCTAGTCAGAACCTCCCAGGGCGTGTTATCAAAGGGACCGCTCATCTGCTGGAAAGGTAATTACATTCCAGGAGGGGGAAGGCCGGGAGAGTCTGTGTGGGCGACAAGTGACCCTTGCAGGGTTCAGAGTACAGGTGTGGGACACATAAATAGCTCAAGTTCAAAAGGCTGCTCAAAAATGCAAAGCCCTTTGGGAGGTTGTTTGACCTGCCCCTTGTTATAATTAAGTGAAGCATCTGAGTATAGGAGAGACAGGAAAGTGCAGATCTCCAGATCTGCGTCCAGAGAAGGTGTGCAGCTCTGGGGCTGGGAAAGGCACTCCTGTGTGTCTTTCACTTAGAGAGAACTTGATGTAAAAATGTTCTCTTTGCTTTACTTCAGTTTGTTAGTAGTTCTTGCTAATCTATGTTTTTCTATTTCTATTTCACCAAAACATACCCAAATAGCAATTCAGTCTTCTAGATACCTTGGGAAGTACATGATTGAGTTGGCAGTTTTGTTTCTTTGGAATTAGCAACAATTTAGCTAGCTAATCTGTAGAAAAGCCACATCTTCCTGTACTTGGTAGGCATTGCCAGTTTTAGCGACTATCCTAATGTAATTTCTTTGATGCTGAGAATTTTTTCTCCATAGAATAATTGTCTTTATCATTCTTGCCAACACGAGAGTTTTACCTGACTTTGGGGTCACAGAATAAATCCAAATTACAGTAGCACATTTGTCTCTGAATCCTCTATCATAATTACTTTGGCTGCATTTGAGGTGGTACTCACTATATAATGCCACAAGAAATGGTGTTGCCTGTCCCAAGCCATCGCCATTAGAGATTAAGTCTTGAAAGCACTGAATCGTAAGAATATCATTCACAGCTCTTTATCCTGGCAAAGTCTACAGAATTCTCCCTCTAGAAAGTCTTCTTGAATACCAGAAATCGTAGTTAAAGAGCAAAAAGACCAAGGCAAGAATCATTTCTTTACCTTTCAACTTTTCCTTTAGCTTTTGTTTTCTTTGCATAAATACACTTGACTTCTTGGTGCCCAAGAGTTCATGATCCTAGTGAAGAATAGCATTTTCATATTGCTTGATTGATAATTGATTGATGTGTGTGTGTGTGTGTGTGTTCATGTGTGTGCTACCATGACACGTGTGGAAGCCAGACGACAAGCCTGTAGGAATCTGTTGTCTCCCTTTGTTGTGTGGGTTCCAGTAGGAATCTGTTGTCTCCCTTTGTTGTGTGGGTTCCAGGAGCTGAGTCCTGGTGGTCAGCACTTTTACCCTCTGAGCCACCTTACTTGGCCATCTTTTTTTTTGTCTTTTAAATACTGTTATTCACATGTTCATTTTTTTTCTTTTTTTATTAGATATTTTCTTTATTTACATGTCATATAATTTCTCCTTTCCCAGTTTCCCCTCCAAAAAAAAAACCAACAACCAAAAGAACAAACCCCTGTTGCCTCCCCCCTCCCCCTGCTTGCCACCCCACCCTCTCACACTTATTGGCCCTGGCATTCCCCTACACTAGGGCACAGAACCTTCACAGGGCCAAGGACCTCTCCTCCCATTGATGATCGACTTTGCAATCCTCTTACTATACACATGCTACCAGAACAATCAGTCCCACCATGTATAGTCCTTAGTTGGTGGTTGAGTCCCTGGGAGCTCTGAGGATACTAGTTAGCCATTTTTTAAAGTGGTCTCATATTTATAGCAGATTTTCTTTTGGAACTGAAATTATATACTTATTTATATAAAACCACATAATATCAATACACATCTATGCACATAATATGCATAAGATGAAATTAAACTTCATGCCAAAATACAATCACTCTTTTCAGAAAGCTGCTCTTTCAGTCCTTGCATATGCCACGTTACCATGGAAACTTTCCTTAGGACCCTTAGCACCCTGCTACAACCGTTTACATTTCTACTTCACACACTACTTTGTGAGACCAGCAATCGTATAATTTAGTTGGAACCTGGTGACCGAGCGACTGTCACAGGGTCAGTACACAGTACAGTTAGAGTCACATCGGAGCCTCAGTACTATCACTTAATGCAAAACTTGCCATTGTATTATCAATAGTCATTTTGGGTACCACTTACCTGTTTCCTTTAATAAGAACTAATAATAATAATTTCCTTCTAATTTGTCTCTTCTTATCTATACAGTTTTTAGTTTTCTTATGTATGAATATTTATTAAGATTGAGTGGAAATGTCTGAAAGCAGCCTAGGTGGCTTCAAAGTTACTGTCATACATTTAAATAAACTAGGAACAAGAAGTTACCTGTGGGCTGGAGTGATGGCTCAGCGGGTAAGAGCACTGACTGCTCTTCCAGAGGTCCTGAGTTCAAATCCCAGCAACCACATGGTGGCTCACAACCATCTGTAATGGGATCTGCTGCCCTCTTCCGGTGTGTCTGAAGACAGCTACAGTATACTCATATACATAAAATAAATAAATCTTAAAAAAAAAAAAAAGGTTACCTGGCATCTAAAAAGCTTAATATTTTTATAAATTGACATTTTACCCTTTATTTTGCCCACAAAACTAGTAAAACTGTGTTGATTATTGGTATTTTTGTGTGGGAACTAATCCGTGGGCCATCAAACTGATTGTTCTTTGCCTTGAGCACAACTTAGGGAGACTGTTGTTCACTAGTCTGGACAGGGCTGTAACAAAGCTGCTGCCATTCAAGAAGCAAAAACTTGTTTCACTGAATCTTATGGATTGTGTCCCCATTGCCTGCTAAAATAGAAACTAGCTTCTTCATATCGTGTGCTTTTAACCCCTTCTAGAATGTAGAAGCCGACAATCCTCTGCTCTTTGCCACTCCACTAAGCCTATTTCTTCAGTGTCATCATCAGCTGTGGCCCCAGAAAATGGAACAGCTAACGGATACAAAGCAGGCTTCACGGCAACAGGTAGGAAGCAATTTGATATCGTAAGGACAGGTGTATATTTAATGAAGCATCTTTAAACTTTCTTAGCTGGCTTGAGTGAGATGTTTTCAGATAAAATACTCTCTATTATTAGGATGCAGTTTGAGCTACTATTAGAATTAGAATTAGAGTTAGCCAGTGTTGAGATGGTAAGTCTTTGGAGGACCAGGACTTAAGTCTCAGTGATCTGACCAATATTAGACAGAGAATGGAGAAAAGAACTAACAGGTGGAGGAAAATTTAGGCTAAGCACAGGATGGGATGCCAGGGGACTCAGATGTAGAGAGTATGTAGAAATCAGATACCACAGGCTGTGTGGGGTAGCACATACTGGGGACACACTCATGACGAGTAGAATCCTAGGTAGAGCTGTGTTTAACCCCTAAGGTAACCCTAATCCATCAGAGTTCAGGGAATCCCATAGAAGAGGAGACCCAAAGAGCACAAGAGACAGAGGGATCAAAGACACGAAGGAAACAAGGTTTCTAAAAGAAAAAAAAAAAAAGAAAATCAGAAACAAACAACAGAAACCCTGAGCTAACTGGAGAGAATAGCAGACTAGCTGGTATAAAACAGGCTCGTGGGTAGACTGGTACCACCATGGATGAATCCAGGGTCTAGTTTTTAATGCCAAAAGACAGAAGCTCTGGTACAAACATCTAGATAAAAGTCTTTTTTTTTTAAGTTTAAATTCTTTTTTTTAATTAGATATTTTATTATTTACATGTCATATGATATCTCCTTTCCCAGTTTTCCCTCTGAAAAAAAAAGGAAAAAAAGAAAGTAATAATAATAATAATAATAATAATAATAATAATAATCCCTGTTCCCTTCCCTCTCCCCCTGCTCACCAACCCACCCTCTCCCACTTCCTGGCCCTGGCATTCCCCTACACTGGGCCATAGAACCTTCACAGGACCAAGGGCCTCTCCTTCCATTGATGGCCGGTTAGGCCATTCTCTGCTATACACATGCTGCTGGAGCCATGAGTCCCTAGATAAAAATCTTAATGCTTGAAACCTCTAGTATATTATCAAACCTGGACACCAGAATGGGTGGCTGATTCGATGGTGGACTGGCTACAAGGACAGCTTCCTAAAAACTCATCTATTATACACCACTAGCCAGGACCTGAGGTCCCGGTAAGCCTTCAGGCAGAACAAAATGGCCCATGCTGAAGGCTGATTATTTGAGAAAATTACTCAAGAGTAACATAACTGGGTCTTAGGCAATAATAAAAGTACTCTAAGAGAGTATATGAATTATTTTTCAGTTCCCTTGTCTGTATTCTTAGCCATCTGATATGTAATTTCATATGTGCTAACCATTGTCTGCTTCATCACGGGTTAAAAATAAAACCAAAAAACACAAAAACTAGGGAGTCTCCTTTAGCAATGTACCATGCTACTTTCGAATTTCATGTGAGCCTGGGAAATTATTTACTAAGTTGAAGTATTAGAGTATGTCAACAAGTATAATGAGGCCATAGCAAAATCTGGCTGAACCTGAAGAACCATGTTTCTGATCCTGAGCAACATTTAACCTCTCAGGATATTTAGATAGAGGCTACTACCTAAGACAACAGACCATTCCTTTCTAAAATACATGAACATCATGTCACTAGCTATTCGGGAAAGAAAAAAGTTGGTATTTGGCTCTTGGCATTGAAAGACCAACCTTCATTATATCAGCAGTATGCCTGCATAGCTATCCTAGAATATTATTTTAGTTATTTGATGGGTTTTATGGAATGTTATCTTGCCTTAGACCTTGGAGATAGTAAAATGAAAAATTAAAACTATAGCGTTAAAAATTAACATTTACTTCCTCCTAATAAATGTACATAAAGTGTTCATTACATTCTAAGAACCTTATCAGATGTCGTGAGGCAGGGTTCCAGTATTTGACTAACAACCCCCATGATTTAGAACCACTCGTAGAAGGGATTAAAAAACAATAAACCATGCTGGCTTTTCTACAAGGTAGGCTAGATGTATAAATAACAAGTTGTTCCCTGGAAATATTAAAATGTCATAAGCGCTGATATAATATTAATTAATCGTACCAGGAAATATGTTTTGAAAACATTTTTTGTTGTTCTGAAAGAAGAAATCAGTCTTTTGCAAAGATTTGGGCTTTAGTCAAGGATCCTCTGGTGTCCTGGAAGCAAGGAAGAGAGAGAAGGGTCACGGTGGCCAAATGTTATTTCAGTATTCCTGGGTAGAGGGCAAGTGATAACTTGACCCTGAGATTCACGCTTAGCAGATGTAGGTGCAACCCAGATAGTTTACTAGAAGACAACAGTCTTCTATAAGGTGTCCTATGGAAGACTTGCATAGTGACCCATTTACATGTATAGATACACCAACCATTATTCCTTCCAACACAGACTGGCTAGAGCAGGCTGTAAGGATTTCAGGTTAACATTATGATAAACATTAGGTATAAATTGTTTTTCTGATTCATTAAGATTCACCTATTGATAGATGATTGGACTGCTGGTTGTCAGGGTTTCTTAGCCTGAACTGTGAGTACATATTGTGCAAGGGTTAATTTATTACCCACATGGCTCTGTCTTGAGTCCCACCCACCAAGCTTTGGCTGTTCCAACTTGCACTACTCATCCCCACATATCTCATACAACATTTTGTGTCATTGGTTATTTAGATTCTAGTCACCAATCCCAGTGGATTATTTCACCATCAAAGGTGGCTATGTCTTCAGTTATCTACATCCTACGCATCTGTCTCCCACACATATACACTGTTTTAATCGGGACAAGAATTCAGGAACAGATAAAGAGACACTTTCTAACCAACAGTCTTAAAATATCTAACTTTCTTCTAAAAACTTTGCTGTTATAACTCTTGAAGTTAAGCCAAGTAGCCAAGTTAATTTTGTGAATGGTATAAGATTCTAAGTTGGTACTTTATATGTGGCTTTCCAGTTGCTCCAGACCATTTTATTTAAGATAGAAAAGGTTTATTTTAGTTTATGGCTTTTAAGGCCTTAGTCTATGGTTGCTTGGCCCCATATGGCTATACAGAATACCACAGCAGTAGGAATAGGTGGACAATAATCACCCATGAGCCCCTCTAAAATCAAAAATAAATTACATACTTTAAACTTTCAGTGAGAGAACACAGAGAGAACATTCCTATTCCAAAAGGGAAGAATCAGACCATGAGAAAAAAAAGTCAAAAAAAAACAAAAAGATTGAGACACAATAAGGCAAACACCAGATCCTGCAGCTCCAAGTCTGATCATGTAAGCACCGGCAGGTTTATGCAACCCTGCCCTATGGCCTTGGCTTTTACAAGCTGTATGGCTTCTGTCATGGATTGGGTCCACCTTGCTTTCAGCTTTCTTTATCAAATATTCTTTATGTTTGGCTTGCTAATATCCTTGAGTCTCTATTGCAGCCATGGATTTTTACCCTCATAATTTTATATAACATTATCTCAGAAGCTTCTCGCAGGGAATCCAAACCTGCTATCCATTGCCTAGACCCACAGACTGCTATCCACTGCCTAGACCCACGGACTGCTATCCACTGCCTAGACCCACAGGCTGCTATCCACTGCCTAGACCCACAGGCTGCTATCCACTGCCTAGACCCACGGGCTGCTATCCACTGCCTAGACCCATGGGCTTTTCTCTAGGATCTTAGAAACTACTATGACCACAGCAACCCTTGTATTCTTTTTTTATATAAATTATATACATCAAATATAATTTATGTTAATATATTATAAATATAAATATACTTATAAATATAAATCATATGGATTAAATATTAATTATATACTTTAAATTAAAATTATATACATTAAATATAAATTATACAGTATAAATGTCAATTATATGCATCTAAAATAAATTATATCCCTGAATATGATTTCTATATGTTAGGCTTACATTATATACAGAGAGTAGAAATCATATAATTAAATATTAATTATTTTTATTATATTCAACAATATATATTTTTATACCAATCATAAAATTGGTAGACATATTATTAAATGAAAGTAAATAGATAAAGTCTTTTTGCTTGCTTGTTTGTTTTGTTTTTAGTAGAACTTGAAATCTTGGCTCTTACTGTGGTACAAGCCCAATATAAGAACAGTTTTTAGACATTGGAGTTCACTGTAATAAGGCTGTACTTCAATGACCCTCACATCACCAAAGGATTTTACCTCCATCGTAGCTAAGCTGAGAGTTGACAGTTCTGCACCAAGAAATGAATTGTAGGCTCGATTTTTGGGTACAGATTTCCTGCTATGGTCAAAGCTATTTGACTTGAGTGAGTGACTTCATTCTCAGCCCACAGAGAACAGGTTACATTCATGTAAGAATGAGTGTGGCTTGCAGGGTGGCGCAGACATTAGGTGAGGGTCTGGTTCACTGACTGTGATGATTTTGAAAAGCATTCTTCTCAGAGAAAGAGTAACTTATAAAGTCCTCTTCTTCAAAATTGATACAATAGTTATAAATATCAAGCAAAGCATTCATTCTCACTCTTTGTTGTTCTCTTACAAGCTACCTCCCAAATTAATTGTCTACATTTCTTTTAGCTGTATAAATAATTTTGAAATATGTAAGCTGATCTGAAAACCATAATATAGTATAAAAACATCAAATGAACAATCCTACTAATAGAGAGACTGGGATAGGAGAAGCATGATTTCAAGACCATTATGTGGTACACAGCAAGACACTCATGTACAAACAAGCAGAAAGTGTAAATGGATTGTACAATATTGGACCTATTTCTCCAACTACCAAATTAAAGGGACCACTGGATGAAAGCAAACAAATTTCCAATTACTCATATTTTTGAATTTCAATTGATTAGGATATGTTGGTAATATTAATTTTCATATTAAGAGATATTAAGGAAAAGTGATTGTTACTTCCTGTTATTTTTTTTTTTTGCTAGAGGTAGGATTATGTTTGTGTGGGTTTGTTGAAAGATTACTTTTTTGCTTCTTCTAGGATATAGTTTCACTCCTTGTGTTGGTGTTTTCCATCTATTAACCTTTGTAGGACTGGATTCGTGGAAAGATATTATGTAGATTTGGTTTTGTCATGGAATATCTTGTTTTCTCCATCTATGGTAATTGAGAGTTTTGCTGAGTATAGTAGTCTGGGCTGGCACTTGTGTTCTTGTAGGGTCTGTATGACATCTGCCCAGGATCTTCTAGCTTTCATAGTCTGTGGCGAGAAATCTGGTCTAATTCTGATAGGCTTGATTTATATGTTACTTGCCTTTTTTCCCTTACTGCTTTTAAAATTCTTTGTTTAGTGCATTTGGTGTTTTTATTATTATATGATGGGAGGAATTTCTTTTCTGGTCCAGTCTATTTGGAGTTCTGTAGACTTCTTGTATGTTCATGGGCATCTCTTTCTTTAGGTTAGGGAAGTTTTCTTCTATAATTTTGTTGAAGATATTTATTGGCCCTTTAAGTTGGGAGTCTTCACTCTCTTCTATACCTATTATCCTTAGGTTTGGTCTTATTGTGCCCTGGATTTCCTGGATGTTTTGGGTTAGGAGCTTTTTGCTTTTTGCATTTTCTTTGACTGTTGTGTCAATGTTTTCTATGGTATCTTCTGCCCCAGAGATTCTCTCTTCTATCTCTTGCATTCTGTTGGTGATGCTTGCATCTATGACTCCTGATTTCTTTCCTGTCACAGACTGGGTTGTTTCAGGAACCCCTTGTTTCATGAGGTGATAAAAGTTTTGGTCTGGTGGGCAAAGAATTTGGCGAGTGACAAACAGAAAACGACACAAGGAAGTGTGGTATCTGAGTGCAATTTGTACAAAGTAGAAATCAGGCTTATATAGTATATAGAAAACAGGACAAACGACAGAAGACCCGTAGGCAGGAGACGGCTACATTAAGGTTAGTGAGAACAAGCAGCCAGGTGCAAGGTAGAGGAGCAGTGGTGTCCTTCTTCTTGAGCTATTTTGGTTGCCTTAAGATAAATTTTCTGGGTCTGTCTGAGGCAAGTAGCTGAAGGTCATATACTAATATTTTTTGGCTGTAACATAGATAATTAGTGACAGAAGCCCTATAACTTCTCTCTGATAGTAAAACAATTTTGTCTTGTGTGGGACTGCTTTGATAATAAGTGCCTAACTGCTAGCACTAACTCTTGAGACACCCTGTCTGGTAAGACAGCTTCTTAGTAAAAATTCCAAGCTAATTATAGCTAGGAAATCAATTAGGATTATTGAAACACTGTGAAGGCCAGGAAATAATGTTTAATCTTAGTTTTAGCTACTAACGAAATATTTCTTAGGGTACCTTTATGCCTGAATAAAGAAAGCACACAGATCTCTCCACAGACTTTAGCAGAGACCAATTTGAAACACACCTGAGCTAGGAGATGTCAGCGACTGACTACCTCAAGAGACTGACTCCTTTTGAAGTGTATGCCTCAGGTCCATTATCAGGGTTTTAGGCCTGTCACATAGACACAACTGAAGTAGACAAGTTCTGTGTGGTACTTTCCTAGGTTTTATATCTCCAGGGTTGTCTCTCTTTCTGATTTCTTTATTGTTTCTATTTCCATTTTTAGAATCTGGATAGTTTTGTTCATTTCCTTCACCTATTTGATTGTGTTTTCCTATAGTTCTTGTTTTTTTTGTTGTTGTTGTTGTTTTGTTCTGTTTTTGTTTTTTTCGAGACAGGGTTTCTCTGTGTAGCCTTGGCTGTCCTGGAACTCTGTAGACCAGGCTGGCCTCTAACTCAGAAATCCACCTGTCTCTGCCTCCCAAGTGCTGGGATCAAAGGTGTGCGCCACCACCGCCTGACTTTCCTGTAGTTCTTTAAGGGATTTTTGTGTTTCCTCTTGAAGGGCTTCTAGCTGTTTACCTGTGTTCTCCTGTATTTCTTTGAGGGTGCTATTTATGTCTTTCTTAAAGTCCTGTGTCATCATCATGAGAAGTGATTTTATATCTGAATCTTGCTTTTCCAGTGTGATGGTGTGTCCAGGACTTGCTATGGTGGGAGAATTGGGTTCTGATGATGCCAAGTAGCCTTGGTTTGTGTTGTTTACTTTCCTATGCTTAATCCCCCCACACACACACACCATCTGGTTATCTCTAGTGCTACCTGCCCTTGCTAAATCTGACTGGAGCCTGTCCTTCCTGTGATTCTGGTTGTGTCAGAACTCCTCAGAGTCAAGCTGTCTCTGTGATCCTGGGATTCTGGGATCCTGGGATCCTGGGATCCTGAGAACCTGAGATCCTGGGTGTGTCAGAGCTCCTGGGAGTCAAACTGCCTCTGTGATCCTGAGATCCTGGTGTGACCAAGCTCCTGAGATCCTGGGATCCTGGGATCCTGGGAATGTTAGAACACCTGGGAGTGGAAGTTCCTCTTGAACCCTTGTATTCTTTTTTGTTGTTGCTGTTTTTTGTTTGTTTGTTTGTTTTCTGAGACAGGGTTTCTCTGTGTAGCCCAGGCTTTCTTGGAACTCACTCTGTAGACCAGGCTGGCCTCAAACTCAGAGATCCACCTACCTCTGCCTGCCAAGTGCTGGGATTAAAGGCATGCTCACCACCACTGCCTGGCCAAACCCTTGTATCCTCTGAGCTCCCACTATAGCCATTCACAGAACTCTCCTTACAATATTCCAGGGCCTCTTAGCCCAAATCCCCAAATTTGCTTTTCTGTCTATACCAGTACCTGAAAGATGTATATTAGCCCTGGGATGTGTACCATTTTTCCAAATGAAGATAATGTGTTTATCTACCACTATGCCAAAGATGAGCTACTTAAGGCCTGCTAAAACCAATAATGGAATAACGTTAACAAAAATTCTGTCAGGTAGGCTATTGTATGACTTTGTAGGATGGCTCAGTTTTGTCTCCATGGGCCATTTCTCCATGAAAACATACTGTATATGATTACATATATGTTATATGATTGATTTGGCATAAAAATGAGTGTATATATATATATATATATATGAGTGGATATATATATATATATATCCAAGTGCTTTCCTACTTGGGAAATGTAGCCCAGTTGTAGCTCACTTGCTTTACATGTATGGAGTCCTGGATTTGATCCCCAGACTCACAATAAACCAAAGCATTTTCTTCAGTTTTTTTCTTTCTGATTTTAAATAACTGATACATTTACATGAACCTGAAAAAAATGTCTCATGAAGTCATCCCTGTCATTGTAGTCAGAGATGCTGGCTGTGAACTGAGACATCCTTCTCTGTGAGCCACTGTAGTAGTAACTTCTTACTGTTGTAGCTCATGTTTTACAGAAGTCAGGATAATTCCAGACTAGAGCCTTGCCGCAGTGTCAGCCAAGCATGACAAACATATGATGAAGATAGGTGGACTTAGCACAGGGATAGACACACTGGAGTAGAGAGGGAAGGCCAGAACTGATGCAGATCACACATGTGCATTTCAGCTGAGCAGTGCAGCTTGCTGATCAGTGGAACCTTTCTGTAAACGGTACCCAGAAATTAGACATCTTATATAGAAGTGGAACTGATTCCCTCTTTTATTCTACATATTTAAAAATCCCACGTAGATAGAATAAGATATAAATGTAAAAACTGTATGGAGCCTTTAGAAGATATTTAAAATAAGATTGCAGATCTAGGAAGCATGTCTCAAAAGTAGAAATATGAAGTGTTGATTGTAAAAGAAAAGACTCACGTTTCTTTTCACTATATTAAAATCATAATTTTGTGTTATTAAAAGAACAAGAATAAAAACAAAAAACATAAATTAGGAAGCAATAAGAATATATAAATATGTAAAAATTAATAGAGAGCTAGTTTCAAAGAAAAATGGCACGTTTGAACTAATAAGAAAAAGACAAATCAATATGAAGATATGAGAAATTATGTTAGTAGGTGCCTCATAAAACAAGAAACCTGAATAGTTCACAAACAAATGGAAAGATAATTATCCACTGTGGTAATTAGGAATACTACATTAAAAACAGAAGAAACTGCAGGACATGGGGGTGCTTGCGTTTGATCCCGGCATTCCGAAGGCAGAGACAGGTGGATCTCTTGAGTTCAAAGCCAGCCTGTTCTACAGAATGAGTTCCAGGACAGCCAAGGCTGCACATAGAAACAGATCTGGGAACAAAGGAAAGAGGACAGAAGAGAAGAGGAGAGGAGAGGACAGGGGAGGAGAGGGGAAGGGAAGGGAGAGGGGAAGGGAGAGGAGAGAGGAGAGGACAGGGG